>NC_135025.1:0-321522 GCF_051020955.1 Megalopta genalis
CTCGGATAAAAAAAATTGTTAAGAAACATTGTCTATCGTTTCTTTCGTCGTTCCAGCGAGTTGCGAGTTTTGTAAATGTATTTTTACTCGTTGTCCAGTAAACTAAAGTCCTAAGGTTTCAACAAAGTTCAAATCGTTCGAAGCGATTTTAAAATGTTATTTCGGTTTAATAGGTGTACGCTGGCTTTTTGTATTTACTATATCTGCACATGTCAATCTCGTCGTAAGCAAGTATGATATAATTTTAAAGTGATAATAAATAGAAACGGTATAATAATTGAACCGTGGATTTTATGCGTTTATGACACAAAAAAAATGAATAGGTCAAATACAGAACTATAAAGACATTGGAAAAAATTAAGAATATTGTTACATTGTTTTCAACTTGTTACGATTATTTAAAAAAAGGAAAGCAATTTTATATATTATATAATACTTATATATATAATATAATATATAAATATAATATATATATTATATGAAATATAAGTATTATTAGTATTAAATAAATATAAATATATATATATATATATTATATTTATATATTATATAATACTAATAATACTTATATTATAAATTATTATATTATTAGTATTATATAATATATAAATATAAATATATATTATATTTATATATTATATAATACTAATAATACTTATATTTCATACAAGTTCATGCATCGTGCATAAAGATTCTAATAATAATAAAATCATCAACAAAGCGCAGACATTTTTCTCATTGTAATATCTGCACGGTTGATGATGATCGTTTGTTTAAACGCGGCCGAATACGGCGAACAATCGCAGTCTGTTGTTTTGCTCCGAAATAACGACACCGCCGTAAGAAACCAAAGGGATCCGCTTTAATCCAAATTATCCGCGGATTTTTTCGCGCGGCATGACGGGCCTCGTAAGAAAAGTTCAATTGTTAACGTGTTCACCGGCGAACATTTGTTTCTATATACGCGTACCTCGGCGTCCGAGCAATTTTCACCAAGAACCAAGAAATGCGACGAGACGTTACACTCCGTTCCGTTTGTCAGAGAATCCAAGCAGCTGTTGGACTTATGCACTGTGAAATGCATAATGCGCGCCGGTACGGACTATCTAGGATGTGTGAAACGAATTTACCTCTTTTGTACGATCATCAGGCTTCTGCATCGCCTTGAACGCTGAAGATAATTCCCGGCTCTCGATAATACCGAAAATACAATATAATTAATGCCGCATTCATTTTGTCGGATATCATTGAATTTGATTATTTCGTTCTATAATGATACGTACGATCATTGGGCCTCTAATAGCGACAACGAAGAAACGGTAAATTCTTCCTAATCGACGCTTCAATTTGGAAACAAAAATGGACAATTTTGGAAGACGATTAATTTAGCCTTGCTGCTCTTTTTTATAGTTGTTGATGTAATCGGTAACTATAAAAACTATAAAATATATAAAAATATAAATATATAAAATATATAATATAAATATATTATATAATTATATAATTATATTTATTATATATTATATAATAAATATATTATAAATATATAATATATTTAAATATATTAAAATATATAATATATATATATATATATATATAATATATATAAAAAAAAAACTATAAAACTATAGTAACTATAAAAAAAATAATCGTATCTCCTCTTCCAAAATTGTCCATTTTTGTTCCCAAGCTAAGCGTCAATTATGGAGAATTCGCTGTATTTGTGAATGAATATTCTCTGCAAACTGTTCGCTTGTTTGTACTTTTTCTATAAGGTTTATTATTTTCTTTCACGAATATCAATCGTTAAGAAATAGAATTGTAAATAATAGAAATTTGGACGCATGAAATACTATTTCAAAAACAATTATTTTCAGCGCATCTTCAGAGAATACCGTTTCAATTAATAATCTCTTAGCTTTCAATGAATAATTCTTTCCTTATTACAATATAAATATCTATTTTCAATGCGTGTTACTTATCTCTACGACTCGAAATCTTGAAATATTATTTCATACACACGAGAATATTTCACTAACTGTTTCCAGTATTTTTTCCAATATTTTTACCCAGATCTGCCTGAAATTGATTTTTAGGGATTCTCTTTGATTACGAGCTCGAATTCAGAGAATACAGAAAATATCAGGAATAAACTGAAAATTTTATATATATAATATCTATAATATTTTATAATATTTTATATATATAATATCTATATCTATATTATATATATAATAATATTATATATATAATAATATTATATATATATATATAATATATAATTTTATATATATAATATCAGGAAAATAGACTGAATATTTTAAAATTTGTATGTGTTATAGATTTGGGAGCGGGGGGGGGGGGATATGGTAAGCCTCTCTTATTCTATCAATCTTATACGAAAGTTTCGTTTAGGTCAATCGTTGAATACGACTGTATTATCTATTTCCCGAGATGTCATTTTAGGAGAATCGAAATATTGGCCTCTACGTCACAGGCCTAAAAATTCCAAGCTATTACGCCGGTGTCAAACAAAAGAATCATATCCAAGAGATCTGCGCGGACGGCATAGTGTTAATTATCCCTATCTTGCTTTCTCAGCTTATGCTCGGATAAAGTGGATGGACGCACGGTAACCGTGGGAAACCCGCGCCATCCGAAGATATAGTGTTCCTTTGTGAGTCCACGTGATTCTTTTTATTTTTTTTTTTTTTCTGGAATCTCGACTAGTGTAGCCGATTCGGATCGAATCCCGCGTGACAATGATCAAACCCGGCTTGGTTTGATGCCTGACAACGTCGTTTAACCAAACGTCACTCGATCGCTTGCCTACTTTCCACCTCGTGGCGTGGCTCGTGTTTTCGTACGTGACTGCCGGTAAAGCTTGTTTCCGTCACGAAAGTTGTGAATCAAAATATTGAAGGATGCCCGCGGCTCGATCTCCCGGTTCGTAACGGACTATAAAAAGAGAAAAAGTCTACCGCGTTCTATATCCACCGTTTCCCTTCACACGCGATACTGTTTACATTAACCAGAGAGACAAATTTACGTTAAACCTATGAGCAGACTGGATCCGTGTTGCGAGTGCCAATTTGTCCCCGGCAGAAATTTCGACAAATTGCTGCCGAGAAGAAATGATGCCTTCACGGTTTATTAACACTATGCCGTCCGCGGATCTTGGATATGATTCTTTTGTTTGACGCCGGCATAATATTGGGTTGGCAACTAGGGGAGATTTAGGGGAGATTTATAGGTCACAAGATAAATATTATAATCTGCGATGATGTCATATTATATTTTGTGCTTTCGTGAATACGATTGTTTCGTCATTTCTTGCAAAAACGTCCATAGAATCTCAATAATCGCAAAATAGAAAACCTTGAAGGACATCTTCGAAAGAATATATTGGATTGGCAACTAAGAGCAATTGCCGATTTCAGTTATGGATGTGTCTCACTCCCATTTTTATGATATCCGTGAATGTTATGTTATAAAATTATTATTATTATTATTATTATTATGTTATTTTTTATTATCCGTGAATGGTTAGCAACTGGACAAATTGAATGCAACGGTCAAGGAAAAGCGACAATATAAATTCGTCAAATTAAGATATGTCATCCAAGAATTTTCGTACTTAATTCTTGGTTAAATAAGCACAATGCTATTAGTTGGTTTGCTGCCTTTTAACACCCAAGAATATAGTTCAAATGGTTCGAATAGGTCAAATGTTATTTCAGTTTTTTTAAAATGGCGCCGAAATGGTACCACCGGCACGGTTTATTTGCTTCGTAATTATTAGATCGCGGATCAATCACTATATATCACTATATATATATATATATATATATATAGTGATATATAGTGATTTATATATATATATATATATATATATATATAGTGATATATAGTGATTTTATATATTTTATATATTTATATATATATATATATATATATATATATATATATATATATAGTGATATATAGTGATTTTATATATTTTATATATTTATATATATTATATATTTTATATATTTATATATATTATATATTTTATATATTTATATATATTATATATATATATATTTATATATATTATTTATATATATTTATATATTTTATATATTTTATATATATATATAGTGATATATAGTGATTTTATATATATATATATATATATATATATATATATATATATAAATTGTTATAATTTCTAGTAGGTACCCGACAGTTGTGACATCAATAATCTAGCGTGAACTTGAACGTCAACGGAGTAACAAATGCGAATGCACTCGCTGGCTACAACCTTGACGCAAGCGGTCGCTAGGGATAGATCTTGATTTCACAGCTGTGGCAAATCACTGCAACAGCTCAATAATGCAGAAATGCGCAGTCCTCTCGGTGAAGTGCTAAGGGATGACCTCCTGTCGTGAACATCTCCGGGAACGGGAATTTGAACGAACGACTGGTTTCGTGCCGGGAAGATCTCGAAAGACTTGATCCTGGTCGCAGAATGTCGGCGCAACAATATTCAATGGGAATACTTTATAAACATTATTTATCCTCTCGCGGATGATCGTGACATAAATATCGACTTGACTTAGATACGAGATCAAAAACAAACATAACGTAATATATAGTACTCGAATATAGTAACGTTGTTCGTTAGACCTTCGAAACCGAATTCGATGAGAATACAGTTCTAGAAAATACTTATTGATGCGTTTTTGCAAGAAATACGATAAACTGAAAAATTGAATCTACAGATCCGAGATGCAAGTCTCTAATAATCTTGTTCGTAATGTAGATATAAATCGACATAATATTCGTAATATTCATAATATTCAGAATATGGAAAATCGTTAAAGCGAACATCAAAATGAGTACAATAAATTCTCCCTAATTGACCCTCGGCTTGGGAACGAAACTAGACGATTTGGGAAGAGGAGACACGATTATTCGAGCTTTGCAGCTCGTTTTCATAGTTGTTGACAATCGGCGACTATAAAAACGTGCCGCGAGGCATATCGAATAATCGCGTCTTCTCTTCCGGAATTGTCCATTTTCGTGAACAAGCTGAGGGTCAATTGGGGAGAATTTACTGTACTTTTACCTTATACCTTATTACCTCCCTGCTCGGCCGTGAGAAAAGAAGCTCCTCGGACCCTTGGGAATGATGACGCGCGAAGTTTCGGCAGAAGAACGGAATGACCGATAGGAAAGTCGCAAGACGGCAGATCTATCAGATACCCTTGTAACTATCCTTGTAAACACTTTAATGATCATTTTGTACAATTTCTGCAATGGAAATTACACGGATTTGCTTAGTTAAGACACGGAAATTCCAAAGAAAAGTGATCACTGAAATACTGAAACTCGGCGAAATAATGAAGTATCTATTTTAGTTTATACATTTCTGTGTAACAAAGCGTTACGGTAATTTCTCCCTAATTCGTGCTCAGATTGCGCATAAAAATAGAGAGATATGATTATTATTCGAGGCTCGCGGCTTGTTTTCATAGTTGTTGACAATCGGTAACTATAGACTCGAATAACCGTATCTGCTCTTCCCAAATTGTTCATTTTTGTGCGCGATCCGAGCGCGAATTAGAGAGAAATTACTGTAATTCGCAAGCTTCGTATACAGGATGTCCCAAAAATGTCTCGCAATCCGAAAGTGGCGGGTTCCTCGGGCCATTCGAGGCAACTTTTTCCTTTACAAAAATGTTCTCCGAGGCACCGTTAACGAGTTACCGACGAAAAACAGTGACCAATGAGAGGCGAGCTCGGCTGGCGCGTGGCGACCGAGCCAATGAGCGGAACTGGGCTTCGCGCGCTGGTTGACCGGGCCGCCTCGCGTCAGCCGTACTCGATTCTTATTGGTCACTGTTCGTTCGTTAATAACTCGTTAACGGTGCCTCGGAGAACATTTTTATAAAGGAAGAAGTTGCTTCAAATGATCCGAGGAACCCGCCACTTCCGAATTCCGAGACATTTTTGGGACATCCTGTAGACTGTTGTAAATCGATGCGAAGACAAAAGAAGCGCGAAACAATGCATACGAAGACGATTATTTGGTTCAAACGATGATCGAGTGAGCCACCAGAGCAAGCCAACTATAGCGGCGCGTCGTCCAGAGAGACGACATCCGCGAAAGCCGCTATAGTGGCGCGTCGGGCCTAAAAGGTTAAAAGGAGAAAATGTTAGCGAACGCAGTAAGTGGCGGTCCGGGACCGGGCGTCCGGGGATCTGGAAAACTAAACAACGCTCTGCCGTCGTTCTTAGAAACGGTGTAAACGCGGCCCGGTTTTTCTGCGGAGGGAGATTCGATGATGAGCGTTGTCCCGTCGAAACAGGACGAGCGTGGTAAAGCCGCGCTATTAGAAAACGCACGCTCGGAACAGGACAAATCGCCGCGGAACAAACGTCTCGTCCTACATTTCGCGACTTACGGCCGACAGATGCGCTGACAAGCAAGAATCACCTTAAAGGTTCGCGCTCGACAGATTGCGCCGGGGCCCGGCTGATTGATGCTGGCCGAACAACAATCGCGGCGGATCCACGCGGCTGCCCCGCCATCTTCCCTATTCATCTTCTTCTTGCGACCAAACGCATTAGCGACAATACCAGCGCGCATTAAGCGCCACCGGCTTACTACCACACTTACGCGCGGCGGCCGCTCTTCTCGCCTCCTTCCGATAAACCTCCCACATTTTATTGCACGTTATTATTTGATGACTCGTGCCTAATTCGGCCGGCCGACCGACACTCGGCAAACATTCCGATTGATACACTTCTTTAACCCTCCGGACCGCTGTGTCACTTCGCAGTCGCGTTTCTTGGCTTTTTTAACCACGTCCACCGACGTGCTTCGCCTTAACACCGTTCTACTCGGCGCATTTTTTTCGATGTCTCTATGGTTTTAATGTCTCTGAATTTTATTTATATTGAACTTCGATGTGTCTAAATTTTATTTATATTGAATTTCGATGTGTCTAAATTTTATTTACATTGAACTTCGATGTCTCTAAATTTTATTTATATTGAATTTCGATGTCTCTGAATTTTATTTATATTGAATTTCGATGTGTCTAAATTTTATTTATATTGAATTTCGATGTCTCTAAATTTTATTTATATTGAATTTCGATGTCTCTGAATTTTATTTATATTGAATTTCGATGTCTCTAAATTTCATTTATATTGAACTTCGATGTCTCTGAATTGTATTTATATTGAATTTCGATATCTCCAAGTTTTATTTATATTGAATTTCGATGTCTCTAAATTTTATTTATATTGAATTTCGATGTCTCTAAATTTTATTTATATTGAATTTCGATGTCTCTGAATTGTATTTATATTGAATTTCGATGTTTCTGAATTTTATTTATATTGAATTTCGATGTCTCTGAATTTTATTTATATTGAATTTCGATGTCTCTAAATTTTATTTACATTGAATTTCGATGTCTCTGAATTTTATTTATATTGAATTTCGATGTCTCTAAGTTTTATTTATATTGAAAATAACTACGACAACTAGAGAATAATATTTATCTTGTTATCTATAAAGAGTGATGCAAATCGATCATGCTTGGTGATTCTAATGTGAACGACTTTGAAATTCGAGAGAAAGAACAACTGTATGAACAGAAAATCGAAAACTTCTCGAGATCTTCCGTCTTCGATAATAATAATAATAATAATAATTCAAATTTTCTTTTTTACCGCCCTCTACAATTTCCTTTCTCGGACTCGTCGAAGTATGGCAAGGAGATAATTAACCCTTTGCACTCGAAGCCATTTTATATATATAACCGTAAATGTAAAATAATTTTTCTGACTTATGGTATTTCTGTTTTATATAACAAAGTGCATTTTATGCATATGAATTTGAACACAATGCTACTGCCAATGTCTCATAAAATTCGCGAAGCCGTCAAAATATACTACTCGAACTACGCCGTCGATGAAAGATCGTTTTGCTATCCGTAACATGTAATCACGAAATGGACGTGCATAATTCTCTGTGCATTGCAATCTGAATTTGTTCATACGTCCTCTAAAATTTGAGAACTCAACCTCTACCATACGATTAACGTTATATCACCGCGTCATTGGAGGAACGGTTCACAGCGTCGTATCAGCGTGAGCATTTTTATCGGCCCATGATTTCCATAATTTCATTCGAAACTCGGCATTCGCGATCGTAATCGATGCGCGTCCGTTATTCGTGGCACAAAATACTTTTGACACGAGACACCAAAAGTCATTAATATCGGGACGGCCTTTACGGGCGGGCAACGCCTATGCAACCAGCAGGGGTTTCTGTCTCTTGGAATCCGAACATCCGCTAGTTGACATTTGACAGGTTCGAGATAGCCACGGGATTCCTCCGTAAACAGGCAGACGCTTGGCCCTATAACAATGTAGCGGTGCTTTTTTGCTTTGCTCGACCTTTGAACCCGCTTATTTCGAAATCGATAACGCCACGAAATTCACGAAATGGTGCAACAATATTATATATTATATTATAATTATAACGTTAATTGTAAGATGCAGGAACTATACACAGTCATTTATTTCTTTCCTTAATAATTTTGATAAGTTGACAGGAACACAATAACGTTTGCAAATCGTTTAAATATCATTGCTATTTTGCACACTTTTGTCATAAATTGATCAAACCTGCAGTTTATTCATAATTAATTTTTCATCGATGTAATCACTGGATTATATTGAGCCTTTCATTACGAACGGACTATAATATTTTTTAATCTTTTCACGAAGCAATATCTAATCCCATTTATTATCAGACACCTAGTATAAATCATTTAACTCAACGCATGCATACAGTGAAAATATATGACATCAAGTGATCACGCTTGAGTTCCCTAACAATAGATAGCTATTACTATAAAATCCATCGAGTGTACACCTACGTGTGAAGAAAAAAAAAAATTAGTAGATAAGATAGCACGTTATCATCTTTTTATAATTCTGTCTTTTTCGTCAAATCTGCGAAGTATCTTGTTTTCTATGAGTCGCGATAAGGTCGAAAGCAATCTTCTTTCAATTGAATCGTATCATTGTTTATAATTTGAAAAACAAGAATTCGTGATACGATATCAAACATTCTGTCTTACTTCGATTCAACGGCAATTATTAACCAAGTACACGAAACTTTATTTAATTCCACTTTCGTTTCGATCCGCCTCTGAAAATATAAATATTCAGTCCATCGGAATTTCAGACGCTGATTTGTACAGAAAGGTAAAGTAGGTATAACAATTTAAGCACAAATGTCTATTATAGCAAAAACATCGGTACACAATGTTTATGTGACTTTAGAGAGAATGACGACTGTCTTAGAAAATTTAGGGAGCAGTGAGATACAATTAACCCTCGGCCTGCGATTATCGGTTAAAATATTAATAATAATATAATTATTATTATTTATTATTAATAATAATATAATTATTATTATTTATTATTAATAATAATATAATTATTATTATTTATTATTAATAATAATATAATTATTATTTATTATTATTATTATATTATTTATTATTAATAATAATATAATTATTATTTATTATTATTATTATATTATTTATTATTAATAATAATATAAATATTAATAATGACCCCAGTGTATTTACATCGTCTCCTAATTAATAAATTGCTGTTGCTCTGAGACTAACAAGAGATTAATAGATCTGCGTCAAGTAACTGAAAAAAATATGTTTCGAAAAGTTGACGAATAAAGCTGACAATAATCATAAATAGCGACAATTATATAGCTGTGAAAATGTTCTCAATTCGAGGGTTAATATTAAAAGAAAAATGATTATTAGTTTCTACTGTTGTTCGTTATGTTTCAGGGTCGCATGCCATTCGTGCGTGCAATGAGCATGGAACAACGGTGGCAAGATTTGGCATCTCTTCTGTCACTACCCGGTGCACCAGACCATTTTGCACATCCTGCGCATCCTGCACATCCTGGGTACCCTGGCCACGGTATAAGTCACAGTCATTATGAGGCGCAGCGTAACGTACTGCTTCATAATGCCACTTTGGCACCACCCGTGGGTGATCTTAATTCCACGAGCCCCTACCATAATGTGGGTGAGTACACGACCAGATTAATTGTACAATTGTTGTATGAAGAAATAGTGAGCGAACAACGTAACTTAATTTACTTGGGGAACATTTTATTTATTTTTCATAATATGAAAAAAATGTCGACGTCAAATACGGAAAAACGTTTCTCAGAATCATATTTTTCGTTATTTTCAGATTGTTGAATAGGTCTTAAGCTCAGTAATTACGTCATAATCTCATAATAAAGCAGTTTAAAATTTTTTATACTTTTGATATTATATATAAATTTTATATATAATATTATATATTCATAGGATAGAATTGTTATATATATATATATATATTATTATATATAATATTATATTTGATATTATATATATAACAATTCTATCCTATGAACCTCGATTAGCATTCGCAATTGAAATAATTATTACATGTTTTTCGTGCTATCCTGAGCAACCGCCTAATTCTTTTAAATTAAATTCGATACAAATTTATGTCTAATTTTTTAATATGTCTTATAATCAATATAAGTGTAAAACGTATTATCTGCGATCCAATCATTTGGAACTAAAATACTCACTGCCACAGGTGGATCATCGAACCTGGGTTCAGCCGTGGCAACATCAATGAATTTGACAAACAGTAGTGAACCGATGGGCGCAGAAAGCGGAGCTACATATAAATCTGAACCCGGAGATATGATGTACTATCACACACCAACCTCAGACTCGATTAATCAAACCACCGACGGTTTTCTTTCATCCCTACTTAACGATGAGGACTTGCATCTGATGGACATGGCCATGAACGACGGTATGTACAAATATATTTTTACCTTCTTCGCAAAATTTTATAATCGATTAAAGAAATTAAGAACTGACTTGTAGTAGGTATTTGAAAAAAAGTAGTTCTGTTTTAATATTTTATTACAAAAAGGAACGTATAAAACACTTAACATAATATTATAGAGTATTACTTTATAAAATAATATATGCTTTCTACGATACTTTATCATCTTTTTATAACTTCTTAAAAACTAACGTTTGTACGATCGATGGAGAAGTACTGTAATAATAATAATAATACCGCATCTTTGAATGCAGACTAAATGAGATTTCCGTAAATTATGTAATGTCTCTTAAAATTAAACTCGCCGCATCAACAAAGGTAACATTGTCCCGTTATTTTGTACTTAATCTACTTCTAAAGAGGTACACGGTACAGTCTCTATGCTTTAATGTCAAATACGTCACTGGCTATTGTCGGAACAAATAATAAAGAAAATAAAAATTCAACTAAAACCTGTTACATGATACATACAAGTCTACTTGTATAAACGTAATTAGGAAAAGAGCTACTCTGTATCTCTGATTGCAGTGAAACGAATGAAAAAATCGCGTAGTATCGTTGTTCTGATGTCATAACAAAAACGTATAGGTGAAAGAAATAGTTATCTACCAGCATTCTTCTGGTTCGTTGGCTGACGGAGCAGGTGTGTATGCTTCTTCGCCATACTGTTCACTGTTTGGTTCGAACTGTAAACAAGAAAAATACAAATAGTGATCATTCATCACAATTTTAATAGATAGTTACTATTATTAACATCGGATCAGTCTAATTACTATCAAAATTCACTTACATCTCTGATATCTTCTCCACCGAATTGATTTCCTCTACCAGGCGTAAAGTTTCGTTTCGAATTTCCTGAAATCATCCACTCTGGAATAGGTTGATTCGCCTGTTTCAATATCCTCACAAGGTCATTTCGAATAGGTTCATCCTGGTCGGCATCGAAGAACGATGTTGATCTTCCGCGGTTGCCCACGCGACCTGTTCTACCGATTCGATGAACATATTCGTCAACTGTTTTTGGCAAGTCGTAGTTTATAACATGAGAAACATTTTTAATATCCAAGCCCCTAGCAGCAACTGCTGTAGCTACTAGAATAGACATTTTTCCTCTTTTGAAATCAGCCAACGCTTCTTCCCGTTGACTTTGCAATCTGTCACCGTGTATACTAGTAGTGGGATAATTGTTTTCAGATAGAAATACTGCTATAAAATCAGCCTTCTTCTTCATCTCTACAAATACTAGAGTACCACCCAATGTCCCAGCATCATTCTCTTTCTCCAAAACATCTTTCAGCACTTCTTTCTTTTTCCTCTTCTCAACTTCATAAAACTTTTGTTCAACATCTGAACATGCCCCACCTACGATGCCAACTGCGAGAAACACATAATTGTTTAAAAATCTCTTTGCCAAGCCTTGTACATCATCTGGAAAGGTAGCAGAGAACATTAATGTTTGTCTCTCCTCCAAAGGAACCATTGTTGCATGGTCCACAATTCTTTCTACGCAAGGTAGAAATCCCATGTCCAACATACGATCTGCTTCGTCCAATACAAGGAATCTGACCGAAGAAAATTTAATTTTTCCTCTGTCTAGAAAATCTAATAATCTTCCAGGTGTTGCAACGAGAATGTGACAACCTCCGGAAAGTTTCCCACTTTGATGTTGAACAGAGGTTCCACCATATGCAACAACAGTCTTCAAGATTGAATGTAATGAAAATTTAACAACTTGTTGCCAAATTTGTATAGTAAGCTCGCGGGTAGGCGATATTATAACAACTTGTGGTTCACAATGAAATGAGGATACAACTAAGTCGGTAGGCTTCTCTAATAATGTGTTAATAATAGGAATTGCAAATGCAGCAGTTTTTCCTGAACCCGTCTGTGCACACGCCATCAAATCACGACCTTCCATTATTATAGGTAAAGCATGTTTCTGCACCGGAGTTGGTTTTGTGTATCCTGATTTTCTGATATTATCAAGTACTATGCTTCTAAGACCAGCTGATTCAAAATCATGTATTTCGTTAGGTGGATTATCTCCAGTTACTTTAACTTTGATGTTGTCATACTTATCAAAATTAATGCCAACGGCCACACCATTTTCAAACAAAGAATCATCAGAAGCTAATTCTGGTGGAATGTAATTTTCTTTTGGTCTCTGAGGTTCTTCATTATAGCCACCACCACCACCACCACTTTCATCACCATTGTCTCTATAACGTACTCTGAATCCACCTCTGCCACGACTGTTTCCACCATCGTCATCCCTGTTACGGCCTCTATATCCCCCCCTACCACCATTATTTCCGTCATCATCATCCCTATTATGGCCTCTGTATCCACCTCTACTACCGTTATTTCCATCATTATCATCGTCCCTGTTACGGCCTCTGTATCCACCTCTGCTACCACTATTTCCGTCGTCGTTATTATAGTCTCTGTTGTGGCCTCCATATCCACCACTGCTACCATTTTTATCATCATCATCTCTATTTCGACTTTTAAATCCTTCCCTGCCGCCTCTACCCTTTAATCTTTCTCTATAACCATCTCCTCTACCTCCGCCTCTGTCAGATCTTTCGTAACTACCAATGTTATCGTAATTATTGTCATCATTTGAGTGATCATGGTTGGTACTTTCTTCGTCGTAGCTTTTGCTACCTGGTCTCCACTCATCGTTGTTATTATTTTTTATTATGAATCCTCGTCCTTTTCCATAGCTACGTCCACCGTCATCGAACTGCATTAAAAATAATTCAAACAAATTCAAATATCATTTGCAATTATTACGTTATTTAAATTGACAAAATAATGTATGCTTACATTATTCGAATCTGAGGTAGAAATTTGCGTAGCATCATGATCCCAATCGTCATCCATAATTATAATCTGTAAATATAACTCTATTATAAACTATATGCTTTCTGATACAAATAATTCAAATAGAAATATGTAAAAAAAGATAATTACAGAAGTATTTAAACACAATATACATTCATAGATTAACATTTATAATGTAATGGACAATTAATGGAAATATTGTAAAGTACATGTACATGTACACAATCAAATTTTTACGCGACATCTGCCCAAAAAATGTACTTTTCAAAAGTTGTAAGTTAAGCTTTTTGGTTCGAATACCACTATTTTTTACAAAAATTTACTATATACACACTCGATTCTTTTTATTCTATGCATTTATTCTTCTATGCATTTATCTATTTATTCTTCTATGCATTTTTAATTTCATTTCCACAGATCTAAATAAGTTATGTTAATACACGTAACAAATCTATACATATATTTATATATATATGTATATGGACGAAAAGATTTCCAGCACAGTATTTAATCATTTTACCATATAAAGAATATCCAGACCATTGAACTATCGGTATGTTAAAGATAAAATAGCTTAATTTAACGTGCAGCTTTTTTTTTACGAACGATGTGTACAGTATAAACATACATCGAAGTACATTTACATAAGCGTCAGTCACGTTTCCGAGAAATTCAGCACGAAATAACAGAAGTTCGCAAAACAGTTTTGTCTATGGTTTTTCTTTGACCTAGCAATATTTAGAGTTTATCTTCGAACACATATTACATAAAATGTTCCCACATTCCTAGAAGTATCGACGTTGATTTTACGCACAACAATAATCTGTATATTATATGTAATATTTCGTTACAGTAACAACAAATGACATAGAACGAATTGAATCTTTCCTTCTTCGGTAGTTTAACATGTACTCTAGGGTATGCACGTGCATATCGATAAAATAAAACATTGCGATTACCGGCAAATATGGCCGAACGATAATGATCAAAATAAGCACACATTTCACAGTACTTACCTTTAATTGTTATCAAAAAAAAATATGAACAAAGGCAACTGGTTCGAATTGGTCTGACAAATTAACACGTTAAACTGTGTGTGTGTATCTCTGTTCACTGTCGAGGTCGAGAGACGAATGAAACTGCCTAACAGCACGTTGAAAACTGCTGACGAATCTAACCGTCACCGTCGCCTCTATCTGCGAACAAAGAACTGCAGACTAGCCAACTTGAAATATACGACAGTTGCGAATCAGCTTCGGCTATCGAGTTTTACTGGAGGGCGCATGCGCGTCGCTTACTGCGTACTGTGCGCAGTATCGTATCAATATATTCCGTAGCCCTCCGTCGACATACATTTGTGTTTTATTAAAAGTTTTTATGTACTTGAATGAAAAATCAATAATTATCTTCAATCGAATGCATTTATTTAAATAATATTATAACTATAAATTAATATTTCTCACGTTTCACGGATAACTTAGAATAATTGTGAAAACAAAACACGACCTATTTCGTAGGTGTGTGGATGAAATATTTATTCTATTGTAGACATATTATTTATTAGGTTGAATATTAAGAAAGTGTATTACTCTTCTCTATTATTATTATTATATCTATATTTATATTACTACGATATTTATTCGTTATTAATATATAAATCAAATTTAACAAACAGCAACCATTTATTTAGTAACGTAATCAATAATTTGGCATTTTGTGTGCAATAACTAATATGATATAAATAATATATAATTATATATTATTTATATTATTATTTATATTATATTAGTATATATATACATATGTATGTACGTATATGTTTGTATACATACATATATGTTACAATTGTTAGTTATTCTTGACAAGTTGCTAAACGAATTTTTGTCGAACGTGTGTATACATACAATATTTGTCCGTAGCTTTCAGTAGAACTATTGTGTACATATAAAATAACTTGAAAAAATTGCTCCAGACAAAAACCAAGGTCACATTCTCAGAGTCTTTGCGTCTACTAATCATAACGAAGGTTTACAGATTGTAGTCACAAATATTACTTTCGTCAATTCCGTGCATCTTATAAATTATTAACTGCTAATTTTTGTACCATTCGTTTATTAATATTTTATTTACATATGTTCATTTCCCATCTCGAATTTTCTCCACTTTTTCAATTATATAATATTTGACCGTTATTATTTTACTCATTTTTGTAATGTTTTCATTAATATCTCTCAATTGCATTAGATAATAGATATAATAAATATCGAATAACAAAATGAAATAAAATTTTTCGTGTAACAGCTAAAATTATATTACATACATGTACACAAATGTACATTCCACACGGACAAAGAGCGAGTTTTCATAGTAAACAATGTATTTTTTTCATCTTAATCCGATTTTTACGTTTGCAAAATTAGGGAATCATATATTTACAAGATATATTTACCTAAATTACATTTTTAATAATATAATTATTATTATTATATATATTATTATAACATTATAACCACAGATTAGTGTAATGATCAACGAAAAAATACTATTTACATTACGTGTGTGTAAACTATATCGTTGCAATGTATATATTTATATCACGTGAGATTGAAAATGAGAAAGTATTGCAAATATTGAACAAAATACGAGAAAATATGTAGACTTTACATCTATCGGTAAAAAGTTATATTCGTTTGCTCATTAAATATTATATGGAGGGTCATAAAAGAAAAATCCCAGAATGGCCAGGCTAAGTCAATGTCTAGCAAAACTTCTGTGGACCACGTGAAAGCAATGAAACAAGCCAAAGGTTGGCGGATCTTCTTTACAGCAGAGACGAAGGTCTGGTTTATGTTTGCTGCTCGAGCACTTACGGTTCCACTAAACATTAGATAAAGAAGCTGTTAGAGGTGTTGTCCTGTCTCCTTAAGAGGCTTAACAGTTTTTTGAAATTTCGATGGCACTAAATACATTGTCTTCTATTTTATATTATAAATATTATATTATTATATTATATTATATTATGTTATATTATATTATATTATATTATATTATATTATATTATATTATATTATATTATATTATATTATATTATATTATATTATATTATATTATATTATATTATATTATATTATATTATATTATATTATATTATATTATATTATATTATATTATATTATATTATATTATATTATATTATATTATATTATATTATATTATATTATATTATATTATATTATATTATAAATATCCGTGCTGTTCGCCTTTTTAGGAAACGAATTTCATTTTGTTAATATACCATTCGTACAATTCCAACAGTTCAGTAAACTATTATCTACAAGACTGCAAATACACATTTTTCTGGAATATTTTCTCGTTTTACACGTTGTAAAAATAAACGGAGGATCAGATCTAGTTACTGAAATAGCTAATATAACGATAAGTCATTTTTAATATATGAAATTCGTTGAATAGAACTATATTTAATTTTAGTGAAATATTTCTTATTTCAAATATTCTTAAATCATTGCTCTTAAAGAAAGTAATGCTCATAAGGTAAAAATTCGAGAAAGCCCATTCGGAAATGATAATTACAATGAAAATATCCTTTTTAACATTTTTTTTATCCTTTTATAACATTACGAATTTGGCAGTGCTTTTTGTTTTCTGAAATTAGCTTCTAGAATTAGGTGAGTCGAAACTTCTAAATCACAAAAGTATCGTCGTTTCTATTTGTCTAAAATCTCTGCACAAAGGGTTTGCGTTTGCATTCGGGAAATTCGAGAACCGCGGAGAATTAGGAGGTAACGTTTTTTTCCGCGGGGATTTTCGGCCACTTGTGCACAAGATTTATGACAAGGAAGGCTCCGAAGACGGAAAAACGTTTTCGACCTTTTCTCTACGCGCGTGCAGCTTTTCAACCTCTCTCCCACTTTCTACTTTCTTATTGGGAATCATCTGGCAAATGTCTGTTAGACAGTTTACGTACTCGCGGAAGTCACAGACAAAAGACTACATGGGTCGAAATTCCTCTGAGCCTTGCTTTTTTTTTTTTACATGGAATTCTTCTTCACGATTCGTATTTACACGCTTTCCCACGGTTTACGAGATTTTTTTTAACTTGTTTCATTCACGTTTACGCGTTCGGTTCCAACAGCAATGAAACAAATTCTTGGTACTATAACGAAAAGCGACGATGAACAATCTGTAGATACTATTTTAAATATTGTTTTCTGCTCTTATATGTTTCTGTTATATATAAAATGTTTTCGATAAATACATTTTTATATTTCAAATGGTTTCTGCGGATATTTCAAAATATATTTAATTAATTGTTTTCAAAGATTTTTTTCGCACTGTATACATATACGTATATGTATATAATTTGTTGTGTAAACCTAATCCAGATGTACTTAACATGATAAAACTGAGCAGAAGCAACTATAGCTCAATTACAGTAATCAATGACGGGATACACTATTAGCGGTGTAATTAGAGTAGACGCGATACAAAACAATAGATAAACATAAACCAGGTAGAGGAGTGTTATAATATAACACGTGAGTGTTATAATCATAGCTGTGGATATACTGTTCTCTATTTTATATTATTTCATATTTTATATTTTTTTTTTATATTATTTCAAATATAATACAATACAGAAAGTATTTATAGAAATAATTGTTATAATATAACACGCGAGTGTTCTAATCATGGCTGTGGATATACTGTTCTCTATTTTATATTATTTCATATTTTATATTTTTTTTTTATATTATTTCAAATAATACAATACAGAAAGTATTTATAGAAATAAGTGTTATAATATAACACACGAGTGTTATAATCATGGCTGTGGACATACTGTTCTCTATTTTATATTATTTCATATTTTATATATTTTTTTTATATTGTTTCAAATAATACAATACAGAAAATATTTATAGAAATAGTTTGTACGTGCAACAGTAATCCATCGAGATACGAAAAAATGCAGAATTTATTTGGATACAGACATTCCCAATGAACACTGTACTACAATGCAGTTCATACAAACAGTGATTCAATACGATTTATGCTTATAAGAATTTTAATTGAAAATGCGTCCTTCATCGTTGATTTATATAAGCAGAAAATCAGAAAACGAACGTTCTGCTTTACTGTAAAAAAGAAAAATCGTCATTCCGACATATTCGCTTAAGTATATTACTCGAATCAGATAAGTTAATTTCATGCGAACGAGATCCGATGACCACATCCGGCAAAGGTACCAGCCGGATGATGTTCACAATCGACTGCAGGCGGCAACAGTACCAACTCTAGATCATTACTTACTAGTAAAAATTGATTTTTTAAAATTATATATAATAAACTTAATGCATTGATACAGTAGCTTTTACAATTATTGATAATTTCGATCAACTCTAGATCATCACTTACTAGTAAAAATTGACTTTTTTAAATTATATATAATAAACTTAATGCATTGATACAGTAGCTTTTACAATTATTGATAATTTCGATCAACTCTAGATCATTACTTACTAGTAAAAATTGATTTTTTTAAATTATATATAATAAACTTAATGCGTCGATACAGTAGCTTTTACAATTATTGATAATTTCGATCAACTCTAGATCATTACTTACTAGTAAAAATTGACTTTTTTAAATTATATATAATAAACTTAATGCGTTGATACAGTAGCTTTTAGAATTATTGATAATTTCGATCAACTCTAGATCATTACTTACTAGTAAAAATTGGTTTTTTAAAATTATATATAATAAACTTAATGCGTTGATACAGTAGCTTTTAGAATTATTGATAATTTTGATCAATTCTAGATCATTACTTACTAGTAAAAATTGATCTCTTTAAATTATATATAATAAACTTAATGCATTGATACAGTAGCTTTTACAATTATTGATAATTTCGATCAACTCTAGATCATTACTTACTAGTAAAAATTGATCTTTTTAAATTATATATAATAAACTTAATGCGTTGATACAGTAGCTTTTACAATTATTGATAATTTCGATCATGTGTCAATTACATTAACCGACAAATTTTAATTTTTTCTTGTATTTCGAAGACCAATAGACGATTCATATTAGATTTTAATGCGCTATACGTGAATCCAAATGTTGTTTTTTTTTCATTAACCGCAGTTTTTCATAAATTCAATTTTAAAAGAACTTTTTGTGTGTCTACTCCAACAATACAATGATTGCGCAGACTTTGACAAATGTAACGTTACATTGTTTAACTTCACATGGTTAAACGACATGTAAAGAGAGCAAAACGCCTTTTAAACAATATTTGCTTTTTAACAAAATTTTGCAATTTATTTGAAGCTGCTTTTCGAATTCCTCAGTCACTTCTACCACCTCGTGGCTGAGATCAGTACATGTATAGTGAGTTCACTGTCGCTGTCGGTAATGCAGAAGCGAGCACTGTGCAGTGAAAATAATTTTCAAATCTTATCGATTATTACTCTCCATATCGCCACGTTTTGATTACTAAATCGCAAGATCTGATAAGAGGAACATAATGTATTTTATTAAATGAAAATATATATTATTTATCAAATTCATATCCATTCATTTTGAAATACGTTTTACATTACAAAATTATAAAAATGTTTAACAAACACAGATTTTTCGATCCTCTATTTATATATATTTATATTTCGATCCTCTACCTATAGTAATAAAAACTGTCTCGACTATTAATCAAATAGAATTTCACTGATTTATTATGCATCAATTAAAATTTCAGGTTTGAACAATAATTTTGAATTACATGTTAAAATTTCGAACAGTTACATGAATATCATGAGTTTTAATATTCGGTAAACAACCTCGAGGTCATTCAGTTCTTTTTTCGTGCCTGCAATCATGTATCGTTCAATAAATCGTAAAGAAATCCAGTTGCATCATTGGGCACGTAAATCGTCACCATAGCGAGTAACTTAATGATTTTTCGAAATTTTTCGACTGCAAATTTAATGCATTTATATTGATACCTCTGGATAATAAGTTTTTAATATTTACTAATTCACACAACTATAATTGATCTGTTGTATAAATAATTTTAAGTTATTAATATAATTTTAAGTTAATATAATAATTTCGCATTGAATGAAAAACAATGATTCCTTGCACTAATCAAAATACTTTTCGTAACAGTTTATAGTTTACGATCGAATAACAGTGCAGTAAATTTTCTTACTTTCGATAAATTCGATTTTAAGCTAGATTTAATAATGATTCATAGCCTTTATGCTAAATCAAGTTTTTAGATTCGAATAAACGTTATTGTTAGGTACATAAATGTGTTATATAATATAATTAAGTTGATATAAATACATTATATCCGAGATAAAGTTATTCTACGTTGTTTGCCATTATTAAATTTAAATCATAATAATTGCACGATGTTACACCGTACATCTGTTAAATAATAACTTATTATTTTTGAATTCTATAAATATAAGTAATGCTTTTGATAGTATTCGTCAATTTAAGACAGCGACTGAAATAATAATAACAATAATAATTATTGTTCAACTTACATTCTACGACTGTTACAAGAGAAAACGTTGCAGATAAAGTCTTTTTCTGGACTATTTTACCGTCTTTCTAGGTGATAAAACCTCTTTCGCTAGGACAGTGTTGCATATGAGTTACAAATCGTTACAAATTTTTGTCACAGAAATGCTAATTTTTTTTTTCGCACATCGAACGTTAAACGCGAAATTAAACGCAAACATGTGTATCTTTATCTGGTGTTCCACTTTGATTCAACACGAAATCTATTTCCGGTACTATGTCGATAACCTTAGAATGACATTTTAGATGACTTTGGAAGAACTTTTAAATCATTGTCAGATTTGCATCCAACGAAATCCGTGCGTAAACTTCTTTCACACCGTTCCCTTGTGTGTGTGTGTGTGTGTGTACGTAAAATTTGTATGTATGAACTTCTTGCATCGAAAAGTAACCGTACGTTGATTGACTTCAATGAAGCGGCAGAAACCGTATCAATACAATGGTAATGAATATTCATGTGACACAGTGAGTAGACAATTTTTACGATCCGAGTCGTTAGACAGGTATCTCAGCCATCGGCCACATTCGATGTATTTTTCAAGCCCTGATAGAACAGACATAATTAAAACTTTTCGTAATAGTCACTTTGCGTCTGGTTTTACCGTACAAAATGTTACTTAAAAAAATTCTTGTAATACAAAAATATACAATATATAATATATAATATACAATAATATTAACAATATATGATGAACAATATGAATAATATTAACAATACAATATATATACAATATATAACACGTTAAACAGATAAATGAAAAGAAAGTCGAAATCTTTCCTGCGTTTTTTCACGCAGCTTTATAGCTCTTTGAAATTGTATCCCGACGTATAACAGATACATTTGAAAAATCGACAGTGTTGCAGGCCTTGAAATGGAGTGCCTCTCACATACTTGATAACACCGCCTGAAACTCTAAACGCAGTCTTCCGGGAACGACGTTTCTGAAACTAGGCTTACGTATAACTCGGTTAATGCAGAAGCGATTTGAATTCATTTTGCAGACTCGCGAATAATAATAATAATAATATTAACGAAAGCAATTCGTTAAAAATAATATTAACCAAAATAATTGGTTAAAAATGATGTTAATTGAAGAGTAATTCGCTAGAAATAATATGAAATTAAAACCTGGAAGTATTAAAAAATAAAAGTTGTTAAATCATGCAACGATATTTTACAAGAGACTTCAACGCTAAAATCGCCAGCAGGTTGAAAAGTTTTTTCACACTTTTTAAAATTACAAAATTGCAAATATTGTAATAAATATCGTACGAAGTCCGAATTAAGTTAATCTTATTGTTACAAAGTAACATGTATCATAATATCACGTATTTATTAAACGTAAATATGTGTTAATTAATTTCTGTTAATCCAGAATAAAATTCTATTCTTCTATTCTTGCGATAGAAGAAGAGAGTTTTATTATATATATTATATTATATTATATTATATTATATTATATTATATTATATTATATTATATTATATTATATTATATTATATTATATTATATTATATTATATTATATTATATTATATTATATTATATTATATTATATTATATTATATTATATTATATTATATTATATTATATTATATTATATTATATTATATTATATTATATTATATTATATTATATTATATTATATTATATTATATTATATTATATTATATTATATTATATTATATTATATTATATTATATTATATTATATTTTATTATATTTATTATATATTACATTATATTTATTATTTCTCTAATGAGAAAATACAAACAATAGATAGAGATAGACAGTTTCCTTCCTCGCTGGAAATTCTGAATGGCAATAAGAAATTCTAATCGCTGCGACTGTCAAAATAAATCCCAGACGAAGCATTATTTTCCCAATTTTTGTAGTATCCTGATACCAAGGCGTTGTCTACAAATTTCATTCAAGTATAATCTCATTCAAAATAATAGAATGATTAGATAATAGAACGCCTGGATATCTGAATACTGTAAAAATAAGCATTAGAATAAGGGGTTTTCTATACTATGCTACGTTCTTCGATGAATAAATTTGTTTAACTTACATCTAGAGATAAACATTTGCCGGTTTCATGTTACATACATTTTTGTATACCCATATACAAAATTCGGATCGTAGAGAATTAACGATTATTTACCAAATAATTGAATTGAATAATGATCGATCTTTGATATTAAGTAATCAGAAGTAATAATCATCTGTGTTCGTTCGACACTCGAGCGTTGGTTTTTCTTGAAGGTCTTACGGTATCTTTGGAAAGATTACGTTGTATCCTGCACTCAGAGATGATATCTTTTAATAAATTCCGAATTTGATTTGTTTCTGCACGATTTTCTTCGGTACGCGATCACTGCCGAAATTCTCTTCTACGAGTTCAAATTAGGTTGCATCATTAACGGCGCAGGAACTTAAACCTCAGCATTCGCAGAATTTTCTCACATCGGCTATTAACAAAGGAAAACCTGTTAATTCGTGAAACAGTGACTAATCCGTCGAGTTATATCGTGTATAAAATGATATAACGTTGGAAGCAATTATTCTGTGTAAGTAGAATTTCGTATATAATAATACTAATGACTTTACTTCGATCCATACTTTTACATCAAAATTTCTAATATGCTTATATAACTGTTTAATATTGTTACTCGTTCGCTATAGTATGTTTGTTGTTACTATCTGTTCAATTTGCTGTTCTTAAACAGAATTTAGTAAACAACTTCGTGTCGTTACAAATCATACAAAGCGAAAACTGTTGATCTCAAAAATGCCATCAAAGGGCAGCAAAGGGTTAACGAATAAAGGTACCATCGGAAGATCCCGTAATTATTGTCGAATCGTGCGAAAAAGAAAGGAAAGCAATCGTTTTATTTAAAACGCACGTTTCAAACGATCGAACACGCTTAATTTGTTCTTACACACGCACGTTTGCCAACGGTGACAAATAAATCGAACGCGAATATATCGATATAATGATTAATAAATTAGTAAATTAAAAATTTTAGGTTATGGATAAATTTCGTAATAATTTTAAGGAATTCGGCGAAATAATTATATTCACCTGTTTAACAAAAACAGTGTCTTTTTGGATAAAATTTAGAGTCGGCCCTGCACGATGAAATTCTTTAAAATGGCTGCGGTAGGCTAAGGTAGCATAATCATTTGTCGTTTAATCAAGGACTAGGATGAAGGGGTTGATGAAATATAAGCTGTCTAAAATTAAATAAATAATTTAGATTCTGGGTGAAAAATACTTAAATTTAATTAAGGGACAAGAAGAGACCCTATAGAATTTATATAGTATATATAATTATATTTATTATTATAATACTTATATAAATATAATTATATATATATATATAACGGGAAATCGCTTTTCCCCCTTTTCCTTCCTTAGGTTCACCGGCTCTGGTATAATAATATAATATATATATATATATATTATATATCTATTATAGTATATATAATATAATATATATATATATATATATATTATATATATATTACAGTATATATAATATAATATATATATATATATATATATTATATTATTATTATAGTATATATAATATATAATATATATATATATATTATATTATTATTATAGTATATATAATATATAATATATATATACTATATTATATTATAATAATATATTATAATAATAAAATAAAATTATTAAATAAGTATTATTTAATAATTATTTATATATAATAACTATTTATTTAAAAATTATTTTATTAATAATTATTTATACAAGTCGTACCGACATTTCATTTGACACGACCCAATACAATACCAGAGCCGGTGAACCTAAGGAAGGAAAAGGGGGAAAAGCGATTTCCCGTATTCGCACGCGTCCGAAATGTTTACGCGTGACGTGCGACTCGCATCATTCGGCAACAAACGACAAAACGAGGATGGAGAACGCGAAGCGGAGCGCGCGGCTGCAGAGAGGCGAAGCCGCGTGGCAAAACGATGATTCTCGTCATCGAGTATCCGCGCGCGGCCGAAGCTAGGACGTGTTCGGGTCGGTCCCGAGTTATACGCCTGGCTATTGCTACACGTGCATACGAGAGACCGCGGTTGTGTCCGCATATGTGTGTCACAGGCCGGCAAAGTGACTCATTCCCTTCTTTTGCCATTACATCTCGTCAGCCGATCGTAATAATAGAACGAAATTGATTCACTCGCCGCCGCGATGATTCGTCCCGAAGACACGCTGCTTAATAGAATTTAGGCTCCTCCGAAAAGGGAAAAAAAATCAGCCGCGCGGCTCGTCGTCGTCTTGCTATATCGTCGATGCATACGACGACCGTGCCGGATACGATATGATCGTTGCTGACAAGTTTCGCGGGTCTCTTGTTCGTTGTTTCTGTTGTTGATCGAGAGACCGTCGTAACTGTTGTTGCGTTTCGTTCGTTGCCGTTACAATGGGTCAACGAATCTTCGATAATAAGTGTCGGTAAACGTCGCGGGACGCGATCGACGACGTGTGTGAAGCATAATACAATGTGAAAGGAGAGGAACGAGGAAAGAGGAGGATATCGCAATCGGGAAGAGAGGAGCGGTGCGTGCTCGCACGTTGAAAAGATTGAGGTAGGTCTGGTTTCACAGTCTTTGACAACTTTGCTCGTCGAAATCTCTTAATTAATGAAACGACTCTCTTCTGCTTTCGGCGCGACGCGTTCGCGCGACCGAGATCGGTCCGCGGATCATTGCGCGTTTGTTGCTGGTCCCTCTCGCTCTTTGCCCGATTGCATAAAAAATTATTCGCAGCATATTTATTAGATATCGCAATGTCGATTAAATTAGTGGAGAATTCGAATCGAGCTCTAAAACGCGTTCAATGTTTCTTATTGTTTTGCAATAATGCCGAGATTGAATTCTCGCTCGGTGCGACTTCTACTGTAACATATGTTATGGTGAAGAGGTTTATTAACAAATTTGTACATAGAAATGTTGGCCACTGGCGTATCACCATTTCATGATTTCGTATCTAATATAAAGAACATTGAATTAATTTTGTGGATGATGTTAGTTGAAATTGTATCTTGTAACGTGGTATTTACAGATGTTCTTTGACGATATTTTTATCTAATACTGTAATTTAATAAATGCAAGTAGGGTAGTAGTATTAATGCTATCGTGTTTTTTTTTTCAATTCAGATGATAAGAAATCCACCTTGAAGGTTCGTGTGAATTTTATTCGCGAAATTTATCACGCAATGACGTTAAATTAACGGGAAGGGTGAATAAACTGCAACTTTGTGAATAGCATGATTATAAAATTGTTCCTATTAAAAACTAAACTACTTGAGAAGGTTCGTAAACAATTGGGTTGTGACCAGTATGATTATGAAACTGTTTCTATTACAAACTGAACAATTGGGAAACTGTGTAAACGGTATTATTGTAACACTGTTTCTATTAAAAACTAAACTAATTGAGAATTAAATTCTATTAAAAACTAAACAATTAGAAAATAATATAATATTAGATATATTATAATATAATATAATATTAACTAATATTAGATAACCTATTAGAAAGTAACAATAACATTAAATTTAATAATTAAATAATTTATTTAAAATATATTATATTTAATGATTAATATATATATATTATATTTAATATTATATTTAATTATATTAAATAGATCAACTACAGTTAGAATTTGAACAAACATAATGTTTTATCTCGTCATTTACGTCTGATAAATGCTGACTAAGATAGGAAAAATTGTTGACCGCTACTGATACTTTTCTTTATATACGGTTTGCAACGCAATGTGCTGTGTGTTTCCGATAAATATATTAAAGAAACGCATTTGCAATATTTCGGTGCAACACATTGCATTTACGAAAAAAAAAGAAAAAGTGAAGTGACGAAGAAATCGACCTTCCTAGACCATTCAACTTTATCCTTTGCAAGTCTTTTCTAGCACAAATCAAGCTCCGGAGATAACCCGTCCCAATTGCGTGACTCACGCTGTACAATAAACGTTAATTTCGCAATTTCAAGAAATAGAAATCAAACGGGATCGTAGGCTCCCGTTGGAAATTCATCGAGACGCATAATCATTGGTATCGCATTGGTTTCGATGAAGAAACGAATTTCGTGATGCATAAAAACTTGAAAAGTGTGCAAAATTCGACGCTTATATGTATTATGGCGGCTATAAACACAGTTCCGAGTAACAAGTAAGCTTTTAACTGGAGAAACCATAAATGTAAGCATAAGTGTAACACCTCGGATGACATCATTCCAACCCTAATTCCGAGAGATCTTTATTTGCTCGGATCCATCTGTCAGCGCAGTGGTTGTGTCATGTGTTTGTAGTCGCTTTGTTAAATCGTTTCGTACTTCATCAATTTCATTTCCACGAAATATAGCTAGAAATACACTCGTGCGGTGTTTTCATACTCTACGTATCGGCTATTATTTTATCTGAATGTTATCTATTTAGACTGTTTCATGTGGTTGAAAAGATCTACGAATACGTAGCAGCCCATAAAATTGATAGGATCAATGATAAAACAATACTGCGGTTTCAAATGACACCGTTATTTAACACCGTTATATTTCTCGAAGATATAGAAATTGTTTTGTAATTATACTGTTCAATATTTGGTAATAATATTTTTATAACAATTGCAATTTTTTCGTCTTCACTGCGTTTTCTAAAAGTCACTTTACATGATAGGGATACTTTTGCAAGAGTATCCTGGAAGTAATTTTCAAATTTTGTTAACAATTAGAAGGTTTTACGGTATTCAGTTATAATATAATGAATTTTACATACTTATAATATATATATTATATTATATTATATTATATTATATTATATTCTATTTCTATATTCTATATTCTATATTCTATATTCTATATTCTATATTCTATATTCTATATTCTATATTCTATATTCTATATTCTATATTGTATATTGTATATTGTATATTCTATATTCTATATTCTATATTCTATATTCTATATTCTATATTCTATATTCTATTCTATATTCTATTCTATTCTATTTCTATTTCTATATTCTATTATAATCTAATTCTATATTCTATTATAATTATAAAATTCTATATTCTATATTATAAGTATGTAAAACACCGTAAAACCATCTAATTGTTAACAAAATTTGAAAATTACTTTCAGGATATTATTGCAAAAGTATCCCTATGATATAAAATGACTTTTAGAAAACGTAGAAAGAGTGAAGACGAAAATTGCAATTGTTATAAAAATATTATTACTAAATATTGAACAGTAAAATTATAACAGTATAATTATAACAATATAATTATATAACAGTATAATTATATAACAGTATATATATATGTATATCTTCTAGAGATTATGTAAAGTCTGCTCTCAAAAAGCATTTCAGTTTCATCATATTTTCTGACCGCTCCACAAAATTATAATATGGTGAACCGCTATCTTGTAGATCTGGTATGTCAATCGCGAGAGATTAGCATCACAAAATGTTGGAGGCCTTCGAGATTTCAAGTGAAAAATAATAAGATATCTGATTTCGCATAGTATCTACACGCAAGGAGTATGGCTGCTGCTATTCATATTACCATTGCCGTCGACTTCGCGCGATTTAAAAATCTGCCTACTATAACGATGACGAAACTTCAATTCTTCGATCTTGTTTACGAACGATTGAATAATTACTGATTAGACCGCGGCTCTTTACGCATTTAACTGCGAATGCGAATGTGTAAAACAGGAGACGCTCGACGATAGAGATATTTTCCTCGTTCGCATTTTTATAATACAACAGAAAAATGTGAGTTTATGCAATGATCTTGTCAATGGTTCGATGGTTTATCAACGAACTTCTATTTGATTTCGATCTTCTTATTCGGCAGTTGATTTGTCAACTTGTATAGATACATTTAACGTGCAAATTAATAATTTTAATAAGCGAGATAATAATAATAATAATTTTGAGATAATATAATATTAAGTTAATAATATATTATTATATTAAGATAATAATATATATATTATTATATATTATTTATATATTATTTATATAAAGATATATAAGTTATTTATATATCTTATTATTATATATATAAAGATATATAAGTTAGTTATTATTTATATAAATAAAGGTTATATATTAAGATAATAATATTAATAATTTTAATAAGCGCGAAAATTAAGCTGCTCTTCTAGATGCAATTAAATTCGTAATCCAAGTTTTTTAATTCGGTTCAAGCTTTCCAGCGAAAAACGATCAGTTGCCCGAACCACGAGAATACGGAATTGCGAATCGGCGGGCTAAATTTAGACATAATTTTAGGATTGCGAAGGTCACGCTAAATGAGATATTCTTGCAAATACACGTTTGCGTGGTAATTGCTACGGTACTTTCCGGGGCACGGTCCGAAAAGTGTTTGTGTTTACAGTATGCATGAACAACGCTATTTACGAACAATTAGTAACCGTAATTATGCAGCACCGTGTTTGTCACTGCGATTGTTGAAACATTTTAAAAGCATTATCAAGTAAAACGAATAGTCCATTAAAACGATTGTTTATTCCTTCTCGGTGAAATGTTAATTTATTTCGAGTCGTTTCTCACGCGCGCATTTTGTGCAATTTACAAATCGGTTCAATAGGAAAAGGCGGGTATTTTGCGATAGCCTAATACTTTGACAACTTTGATCTTGCTGAAAATGCATTTTTACGCTGATCTATCATATCCTCTTAATTCGATTAGGATCAGTAAAACGTGAGACCGTTGAAAAAGTAATTGACGAATTGAAATCAACTCAATTTGTCAATTTTAATTCGATCTGTGAAAATACTTTACGTTCGTGATACTTTCGACTTCGTCGGCGTGCCATTAAAAGCGTTAACAAAACAAATTGATTGTATCATTTATAATTGGTTTTCACGGTGTCCACGTTTCTCCCTTTGTTCACCGCGCGACTCGATCTCATTCTTCTTGGAAGTTGCGTATTTCGAAAAATTCTGCCACAATTTTCACCCTTAAATGCATATTGTTGCCAATTGTCTACATTCCAGTTCCACTTAATTTTACTCAAAAACCTGAGTATGCGCGTTTCCGAACACACGTTGATAACAATAGACGATAGACCATGCGTGAAATAAAAGACTTGGCATTACTTTTGGCGAGTAAGTTATATGTTTTTTGACATTTGAATACGGTGGGTGATAACTTATAATAAATAAGATAATATATAATATAATAAAAGATAATATAATAAATATAATAATAATAATATAATATAATATAATAAATAATATAATAAAAGATAAAAGGATTCTCACGGATCGAGTGCATCGAATGCAAGGTTGCTTCGTGTCGCAACAAAAATCGCAATCGCTTTGCCGCATTTCATTTATAAATAATGTGAAAATTCCTATACTAATAGATAATATAAATACGTGACCATTCGTTTACGTCTACAATAATTTTAGCAATAAACGCGTATCGTTGCCAAAGGTCTACGTACAACTTTTTTCAAAATAAATACTCAATACCATTACCTAGATTTTTTTATTTATTTTTTACGTAACCTATGACTACATTCCTATAAAAAACGATTTTTTAAAATTCAAAACAAAAAATCATGCATTTAAGGGTTAAGCCTCAAGCCTTTCGCGATCGAGCCGAACTCGGCGTTAACTTTTGCCCTAATAGTCTAATAAATGAACTGTCTAATAAACGAACACTCTTCGATGGATGAACGGTTTTCCTGTTATATAAAGAAAATATAACGTTCATCATAACTTTTACGCGTGCGAAGTATACGTTCTTTCGATCAAATAAAATATCTTATCTTCGGAGATACATGTGCGATCTAACATAATGTGAATATAAATAAAAATATTATTTTCCGTTTAAAATACCATTTCGCCCAGCTCTGCAACTTCCACGGGATTCTTGACTTTTTCCATTACGGTCGATTATAACTGAAACACGCCGGAGCCGTGTGAATTTTAAAAACGACTTTTTAAAATTCAAAACAAAAGTCATGCATTTAAGGGTTAAAGAGTGACTCAAGCGATCGAAGCCAGTCTCGCGAACATCGCTGACACATAATTATGCATTGATAGCTACCTTGTCTTCACCGTTCAGAAAAAGAACGATGACGGCAGAGACACGTTATCGTTGTGTAGTAGAAGGTAACACGTGATCCAGTCAATGATCGAGCATTGTGGTCATTTACACTCACCGGCCCTGACCGACGATGCTATTTATTTTTGTCATTGTTCCACGTCGAAGGGAAAGGAATCGTAGTATCAGTTCGCGCACCCATTTCATGTTTTCCGATTTCATTAAACCGGCTTTAGTCTTCGAAACACGGTTTAACTTCTTAACCCTTCGCACTCGAGTGGCGACTCCGAGGCACCATTAGAATTTGATGATGTCACGTTTTAAAATAATTTTTACATTAACGAAGTTCAGATTTGAAAAAGATAGTTAAGAGCGTAACCGTTGCGTGAGTCACAACGAGTCAATTTCATGTGCGCAAGATGCGCTTTTTCGTGTGAAATAAAAATACTGTAAGTCGGAAAAATTGTTTCAGATTTACGGGGGGTTGAAATAGCTTCGAGTGCAAAGGGTTGGGTTTTAAGGTTTTCGAACGTATCGAAGCGTTAGTATTGTTCACTTATTAGTGGTACACGCTGCTTAAGATGCGAACAAAAAACCAGAACCGCGATCTTCCTTGATTATTATCTGGCATTTATTAATCATTTATAAATCTAGACTATTTTAACGTTTAGATATCAGACCATGTGCCTGTAGATGAAATAAATTACGAGAGGTTTTCTCCGTTCTAATAATAATAATAATAATAATATTAATAATATTAATAATAATAATAATAATAATAATAATTTATAAATCTAGACTATTTTAATGTTTAGATATCAGACCATGTGCCTGTAGATGAAATAAATTACGGGAGGTTTTCTCCGTTCTAATAATAATAATAATAATAATATTAATAATATTAATAATAATAATAATAATAATAATTTATAAATCTAGACTATTTTAATGTTTAGATATCAGACCATATGCCTGTAGATGAAATAAATTACGAGAGGTTTTCTCCGTTCTAATAATAATAATAATAATAATATTAATAATATTAATAATAATAATAATAATAATAATAATAATAATAATAATAATTTATAAATCTAGACTATTTTAATGTTTAGATATCAGACCATATGCCTGTAGATGAAATAAATTACGAGAAGTTTTCTTCGTTCTAATAATAATAATAATAATAATAATAATAATAATAATAATAATAATAATAATAATAATTTATAAATCTAGACTATTTTAACGTTTAGATATCAGATCATATTCCTGCAGATGAAATAAATTACGAGAGGTTTTCTCCGTTCTGTTTGATTTTAAATGTTTCATTGAGATTTCTGGGGGTTTTGTATTTGTTATATAAAATGGCTCGTCTAATTTCGTACACTTTAAAAACGATGCGTGTAAAATAGAAGAATCAACGCTAAGGTGAAGTTTCATTTTGAAAGAGCAGTTTGTTTGTCAATTGTATACGTGTCTGATTTTAATAATTTTACTGGGTCTCTCCAATTGCCTGGGTAACTCGGGGTAGAAAATAGGAGAGTTACGTCGTTATCTTCCGTAATTTCGCGGAGTTTACGATAGCTCATCCTTCTCGATGGTTTCCCTAATATTTTTTCGGTCTGACAGGATTTATCTTTTCATTTTATTATGGCAATTTACCTTGCACCTCTCTTCCTTTGTCATTCCCATCGACGCCATGCTGCGAACGTCACGTGTCCGTTTCTATCAGCATCATCCAACGCGTTTGTCGCGTCGATTTCGTAATATTGTTTTCGTTGTACTACCGGCACACATATGCCACGACAGAAAATCTAAAACCACGGAGGGGGGAGAATAATTTTTTCGCCTGCCTCCCCCTCCGCTCTTCCTCCCTTATTACGCATTTGTGACGGTTTCATAATGCAGATAAGTTTTTCGGTTTCCAACTGCATAAACGGACAACCGTCAGCTATGATTAGCCAACGGAACTTTGAACATTCACAGTATGCAAATATTTTTATGAACAAAATGTGAAAACATGTTTTCAGCGAAACAATGCGGACTTCGAGAATTGCTGCACGAATTGAATCTTCGCCGGTAACTCGTACAAGCGAATGTGAAATATATTTTCGTGTTTCACGTGTTATGCATTTGACCCATTAACTGCATTATTTTTCAACAAGTGGTGTTCATTGTTTATAATTTTTGTTCACAAATGTCTTTTCACACGTAGAAAAGCGACAGCTTGCTTTCAAGTTCGATCGTATTAATTTATCTGTATAACTCATCGACTCCTCGTCTCGCAAGTTGAATAATCTGTGTGATTTTTTTAATTTTCACTTGCGCTCCAATATTTATAATATCACATATATACTTACAATATATATAATATATATATATATATATATATATATACAATATATTTATATATAATAAATTAAATATTATTAATAATAATTAATAATATTAAAATAATATTATTAATATTATATAAATATTATAATAATATAATAATAATAATATTAATATAATAATAATATAATAATAATAATAATAATATTAATAATATTAAATATATATAAATATACAATATTAATAATATCACATATAATAAAAACAGAATGAATAATGGATAAAAGAGGACAATCTCGTTTCAACGTGGAAACCGAGTTTTCCTGTGTTTCATCGAATTCAACGGTGCATTTGCGACTTATCCATCGTAAAAAAAAAACATTAGCTGTCCGAGAACGAGTCACGTGTCCTGCACAAGTGTGTCATCGATATGCCTCTCTGTCTCTATAAAATGTGCGCATTATTTGTACGCATGAATTTATGCTCGTAGCGAAAAATTAATTAACGCCCGTGCTACGTGAAAAAAATGGTTCCCTTTCTTTCGCCGTGCCGGCAACACGTTGTCGCATATTAGACTTGTACGTCTCGACGCTGCAGAAAAGCAACGAACAACTTTCTTTCTTCCTCATCGAAGTTTCTGTTCTATATATGTGAAATTCTTTTTTTTTTTCTTTACAAGAGTTACACAGCGAACCCTGACAAACAAACGATCTCCTCGCACACGCGAGAGCAGGCATCGCGAATGACACGTCATGCGAGATCAACTCGGGAACCGCCGCTATAAATAATTACATGCACAACTGTGCGTGCGTTATTATCACTCGGCCGAGGTTTACGAACAGATATCGTATCCATATTTGAAATGTTTAGTCACGCGGCCTCGGATGATTCGAAAGGCCTCTCCTCCGTCCCAGGATCGTTTTCTAGGAGAAAAGGATATCGAATCTTTTCTTCGAGACGTTTCAACTGAACTCGAAGTCGAACGAAATGAACGACAAATCGTTCATTTCCATGTTGAGGATTATAAATTGGTAATGCCGCTGTTGGCATCGAGCGTTTCAGGAAACGGAACGCTTAACAGAGATATCAATCGACGTGCTCTGCTTTCTGTTTGTCAGCATATTCTTCCGTAAACGTAGATCTTTCGAGAAAAACGTTACCAGAAGTAAGTAATTCGCGCTCAAATCGTGCACAAAAATGGACAATTCGGGAAGAAGAGATACGATTATTCGCGGCTCATTTTTATAGTTGCCAATCGTCAACAATTTATAAGTATGAAGTGCAAGGCTCGAACAATCGTATCTCCTCTTCTCAAATTGTCCATTTTCGTGCGCGATCTGAGCACAAATTAGAGAGAGAAATCGCTGTATACTGTGTTCGTAAAATGTTTAAATATCGGTATAAGCAAACTTTTAACGCGGTGCATTTATGCGGTGATTATTTATATCTGAATTTTAATAGAAATAAATATAATACAAAATGTCTATACATTATAATATATAATATAATATAGTATATATATATATATATATAATATAATATAATTGTTGCGACGGCAACACCGAAGGTCGAACGTCCCTGGCCATCCCTTGAGCAATTAAGCAATATACCTGCGACAGTAAAAAATGCAGCCGAACGAAAATACCCTTCGACCCGACGAACGGACAACACGACTCATAAATTCCATATTTCACAAAACGGAAAGATTACAACCCGAACTTTCGAACAGTTTCCCACTCCTCATTTCAAGTTCCTTCCGACACACCCATCTCCAATCAAAAACGCTTCATTTCCTCCACCGAAACCCACCATCCACCAATCAACAAAAAAACCGAGGTGACAAGCGGAAAGGCACCTAGAACGTTAGCCAGAACTGTTAGAACTCCCAGAACTCGTAGAACTCTAAGAACGCAGATAGAACGGAAATAACGCATCGCTAAGACCATAGCTGTACTGTAATATTATTAAAGTGTACATAAAGGCAACCAGCGACTTCGTTCAACTTAATTCCATTTGGAAACAACGCGCATGTACAATAATATAATATAATATAATATAATATAATATAATATAATATAATATAATATAATATAATATAATATAATATAATATAATATGAAAAGAAAATATAAAATAAAATATAACATAAAACGAACACTAGGGTTATCAAGCTCTAAACGCGACTAAAATGTATATTGCTTTACAACAATGTTTAGATTGGATTTATTCGAACTTCGTACGATTTCTATTTTAACATATGCTTGAAGAAAGAAGTTTCTCTAAAAAAAGATCATTTAACTGGTTTGGCGGTTAAAAATGTCCGCTTCAGAAGTGAAGACCGACCGCTTGGCAAGCCAAGTCACTCGAAAACGAAATAAAACACACACAATTACATCACGTCAATTATCATATCAAGATCTTCGCCGCCGGAAACATTCGAGAGAACCATACTAGAAACCGTAAATATTGGTGTTTCGTTTTCGGCATAAGCCGTATCTTCTCGAAAACGAATCCAAGCGCAATGTCAGCCTTCCTAATCTCAACTAACGAACCTGCAATATTACAAACAAACCAAAAAAAAACAATACTTCGCCTCTACTTCGTCGATACGCTCCGCGAGATCGTAAAATACTTATTGGGAGAAAAAAAAGGCGACGAACGATAGTCGTCCGAACAATAACAGCATCGACGAATCGACGCGCAGAGCGTTTCCCGGAGAAATCGGATTCATTAGATGAAACGTAATGCATCATTCGACCGATAAGATACGCACGTTCGACAGCATCATTAAGTATCCCGATCGAAAAGTCAGAACTCCCTGTCGGCCGCGGTGTCGTTACGTCAGGCGCCGCGCGTAACATTGTGCGCAGAACGAATAAAATAAATGCCTCTTATTATTGTTATTTCGCAATGAAGAACGGTTAGAATTCCTGGCCGGTGAGGTGGAAACGCCAGGCACACCGGCATGTTCATCCTTCGCAATTTCGCGATGACACGGGTCGCGCAGAGCCAGAGTTGCGGGCGGATTATGGATCCCGCGATACGTACGCGTGGCGAACGGGAGTCGCTACATTGTTTTTAATAGATGAAACTTGGCAGATGCGAATCCACCGTGTCCCCGGCGAAATCCCGGCGGTATCCTCCAATTTAATTAGATCGAACGAGTCATCGTTTTCTTCGCGCGCGCGACGGCCGCGGGACGAAATATGTATTTCCCGGACGCTCGGCGTCTCTGCGTGAGACGAAGACGAAGACGAAGACGACGACGATATGCAAAACAAAAGAGATAATTATATAGGCGTGCTGGGTAAGTTTGCAAAACTACACCCACGATCGACGGTGAAAGTACGAGTGACTGTTCGCTGCATGCTTATGTAGTTACGTTCTTTACACGGGCCGCGTGTCGAATGATTACTACACGTAGGGGATCGGTATGTGTGTGAGAACGACTCGCGTTTGATAGCTTTTGTCTAATGAACGTAATATTTAAGAGGGGCCAGGCTCGTGAATCGATAGGTTATATAATAAAATGAAAATAAAGAAGAGTGTAATTAACATTTTACAGGATTTTAAGATGGTAAATGTTAGGAGTTTATTCGGAATATTTGTCGAATCAAATTTTCTTGTAAAAATTTTGTTCGAGAAATTCTTGTTTAGTTCAATTTATTTAATGTCTTGACAGCAATTAGCGACTGCTCGTGGGATAAAATTTTATTAAAATTTTATTAAAATTTAAGTATTTTAATATTACTTATATATATATATATATATATATATATATAAATTTTATTATTAATTTTTTACAATAATTTTGTATTACATTTTTACATTATTTTCTTAATCTAGAATTCCTAATGAACGTAATATTTAAGAGGAGCCAGACTCATAAATCGATAGGTATATAATATAATGAAAATAAAGAAGAGTGTAATCTCAACATGAAAGATTTTAAGATAGTAAATGTTAGGAATTTATTCGGAATATTTGTCGAATAAAATTTTCTTGGAAAAATTTTGTTCGAATCAAGTTTTATTCGAGAAATTTTGTTTTAGTTTAATTTATTTAATGTCGCATCTGCTTAACAGCAATTAGCTTGTGGGATAAAATTTTATACAATAATATTATATTACATTTTTACATTATTTTCTCAATCTAGATATCCTAATGGACGTAATATTTAAGAGGGACCAGGCTCATAAATCGATAGGTTATATGATATAATGAAAATAAAGAAGAGTGTAATTAACATTTTACAAGATTTTAAGATAGTAAATATTAGGAATTTATTCGGAATATTTGTCGAATAAAATTTTCTTGGAAGAATTTTGTTCGAATCAAGTTTTATTCGAGAAATTTTGTTTTAGTTCAATTTATTTAATGTCGCATCTGCTTAACAGTAAAGACTCTCTTATCTACTGTACTAAAGTTTTTTAATGACTGTTATTTCGAGGAAGGCTGTGACAATTGTATTCTAGATAGTAATTCCGAAAGGAATTACTACTATGTTTGCTAATGAATTGTCAAATTGCTATAAACAAATTGATTAAGGAGTACTTGCAGGCAAAGTGTTAAGTAATGTATTAGAACATACACAGCTATTGCAGAACCTCTTTCAAACCGGTATATTTATTGCGCTATTACGTATATGTAAGTGGCAAATAATGATCAAATAATAACAGACTTCGAGGCGCAATTTACTATATGTATATGTATATCGTCAAAATTGAAATGGGGGGAAGAATGAAAATTATGCGTTGTTTCATGAAAGGTTTACGCTACTTAACCCCTTGCACTATAAATGTCGTGTCCTTGCACTATAAAAAATACATTCGCGACGTGAAGAAGTACGATTCAGCAGAGCTGTGAAAACAACCTCGGTGCACGGGGTGAACGGTTAATTCTATTTTTCTCGAAAGATTATAAAAGTTAGAATTATCGTGTGCCATTCGTGGTCTATCAATAGCCACGAAGAAAATATGTTCAGCAAGGCAGTAAACCTGCTGCATTAGAATTTTAGAATTTGCACATGTATACATATAAAATTATCCTGAAAATATATATATATATATATATTTACACTTCGTTCCTTAACTTCCATCGAAAAATATTTTAACGCGTGCCGCATCAATACGATAACGTATTCCCTAATTGCTTCAGGATAATTAGATGTATACATGTGCAAATTCTAAAAGTCTAATGTAGCAGGTTTACTGCCTTGCTGAACATATTTTCTTCGTGGCTATTGATAGACCACGAATGGTCACGATAATTCTAACTTTTATAATCTTTCAAGAAAAATAGAATATGTATATAGACAGAATAATAGAATATATATATAATAATAATAATATATATATATATATATATATATATATATATATATAAAAAAATTTATTATATATATATAATAAATTTTTTAAAATATTTTTCGATGGCAGTTAAGGAACGAAGTGTAAATATAGAATATTTTATAGAATATAAAATATTTTAAAAAATTCTCGGAACAGCATGTGTCGAATATTGCTGAATGCGTTCGACCAATAATTATAACTGTATATATATATATACAAATAGACGGTGAGCTATAATTATTGGTCGAACGCATTCAGCAATATTCGACATGCTGTTCCGAGAATTTTTTGTAGCGCATTAGGAACGGTTGCAGTCATGTCAGCATCTTATATCATTCACAGAATTAGAACTACCGTTGCTCTCCCGTTTCTTCTTCACTAGCGCGATGATATGTCCATTGAAATTAAATGAATTCAGGTAACGCAACTCGTTCAAAATGTTCCGTATACGTATGTATGCATAACAAAAAAAAGATATGTGTATATATATACATATCTTTTTTTTATATATATTATATTATTATATTATATTATATTATATTATATTATATTATATTATATTATATTATATTATATTATATTATATTATATTATATTATATTATATTATATTATATTATATTATATACATATATAATTATTAAGTTTTGTTACCTGAATTCATTTGATTTGAAGATCATTTTAAGCTGGAAGAGCGCATAAGATCTGTGATAATGGTTATTTATATTTTTAACGGGAGGTTAATTAATATTCGCGAAGAGGGACAGTTTCATTCGCGTCAAGGTTATGCCAAGGTTATATTACACACAACAATTACCGCCAAAACTGTTTTCTGAAAATAATAATTCATGAAATATCGCAACATATGTTACGTTCTAAAAGATATAACAGGCGCATCTTAACTTTCTGAATGCCATGCTGATGACTAAAAATCAGGATTCGAGTATAGAAAATTGGTTTCGTCTTTCCACAAGCGAAGTGTGCGAATCAAATTTGCAAATTCACTTTATTCGTCATTGCCCGATGTATGACCATATCGTAAAATGTGTTTCACTTTAAAACGAACTCGTGGTTCGTTTTATCAGGAAGGACTCTGAAGTCAAGTTGTTAACGAAGCATTGAGAAACGATAAGTTTGAAGTTTTCACCGTTGTAAAGCTAATTTTCTGCTACACAATTATGTTCAATAGCGTGCGAAATTTAATGCATGCATGCAATAATACTTTTCTTTTTACGAACGTCGAATGTCAATTGCATCGCGATAAAGCATCAACAACCAGTCTCTTTTAATAAAAAAAAACAAGTAGGAAACACGAAAACATGTTGCTACAGCGTATCTTCGTGCGAATGTCGTTATCTTGACATTATTGGAGCAATGCATTCATTATTGTACGAGGGAAACAATGGCGGTGTTGAACGAGCATTGAATCATATCGATTAAATAAATCGACATAATATGATGTTGTTGCATCTAATTTAATTTTTCACTGCATAATAAATAAATAGGCATAGCAGTAATAAATAAATAATAGGCATAGAGTAAATAAACAGAGGCAATTTCTACGATAAAACATGAACGATTATCTCGCCAATAGTTTTATTTACCAATAGCCAATTAGACATAAATTGATTGTCCAAGAATCGAGATCGACAAGTATTGATGTAACAATACTTACGGATCGTCGAAAAATGAAACGCACGAGCGCTTATGTTAGAAAGAAGTCGGAAAAAGATTTACTGCATTGTGATGCCTACCTTCAACTCGTGATAATGACTCTTCAAAAAATCGCACACCGTGTGCGATGGTGGATGATAAATGGATTGCAATTGTAAACGCAAATTTATGCATTTATAACAGTGCGAGATAATATTTCCAATGAAATTCAACGATTTTGTAATATTTTTTATTTTTATCTGGCAAGAATATTCGACGAGGCAACATTAAAATTCATTCAAGAAACTCGTTCGTTACAGTAACGATTTATGTTACATTTATGCTTTGTAGAATCATTCGAAACGTAACATGAAAAACAGGTGGAAGTGAAACATAGAGGTAGACATTGTTTGTAAAAAAAATTAAAGATTTACCTAAACGTTCGTTACAGTGTGTTCGTTTGTTGCAGCAATATCATTTTATTAATAGAAGTAGTTTATTACAATAATTCTATTTTATTGCTTACAGAGGAGTTCTAGTATGTTTTCAAGAAAAATAGAAATGACATTTTATCTACAGTTCTTTTTAAGTATGCTGAAATGACTAAATGAGATGACCAATAAATAAATCTTAACGCTCGAATGACAGACCTTTTTGATAAAAATATTACTGAAATCATTTCGTTTATCAATTTTTTCTCGACATATTTTTTTTAAAGTTCTTATTTTAGTTACGTTAATTTCTCTATAGACTTCAGTGAAATATATGAAAATTTAAAGTTGTAAAAATTGTCCGAAACCAGATGGTTGAATATTTATACTGTGGATAGTTTGATGACAAGGTTATATTTACAAATTAATGATGAAGCTTCCTTATTATCGAGAGATATGGACTTTTTTACGCGTGTTCCAATATTTTCTCTTTTGTTAGTAACAGAATTGGAAAAAAAGACAATCGCATATTATCAACAATGTGTTTATGCTTTTATCATATGTATAAAACCATTATTGAAAAATAATAAGAACATAACCTTGACAGGGTGACTAATAAAAAAAACATTAAACATTATCTTATCACGTTTATTGTACTCAATTAATATCCCGTGATTGTTTCGTAATAATTAGCATTATTAAAATTTTATATATCATTAAAATTGAAAATTTTATACATAATTGCTAATTTAAGATATTCAGAAATTCAGTAATTCAGTTTACATATCATTGATATTTAAAAATTTTTATTATATTATATTATTTATTATATTATTATATTATTTCAAGTTAATATTTCAAATTTTATTCTATAAAATTTGTTCTCAAATTTTATTCTATAAAATTTGTTCTCAAATTTGATTCTATAAGATTTATTCTCAAATTTTATTCTATAAAATTTATTCTCAAATTTGATTCTATAAAATTTATTCACAAATTTGATTCTATAAAATTTATTCTCAGATTTTATTCTTGTATCATTCGAGGACCCTATTACAATCTCACCTCTCACGATTGAGTAGTCGTGTGTCATAAATATTTCCATATCACTTGCATACAGTTGACTTAATATTGATTGTTCCGAAAACTTTCACCTTATGAAATCTTACGAATGGAGACATAGTGTTTATTCAGAGCGTTATTAAATAAATGTAACATCATAAATCGGATGGTAATCCGCGTTAACCTTTACACCTGGAACTTTAAACACGTCTTGCGTCCTCTTGCAATCGTCTATACATATATTTAATTACCTTTCAACATAATCGCTGATTCTGTTTAAAGACTCGGCGTAACGTGTGACGAGTTTTTATAAACCTTCGTCACACGCTTCTGCTGTGAGTCCGCATAATTCGTTGGCTTCCAAAAAGCTGTTTTAATTTGGTAAAAAAGTGATCGTCGCTCGGAGCTAATATTCGAAAAAAAAATTGATCGGTCATTTAGTTTTTCTCTTATCCGTCGCGACGATTTAGAAAATGTGATTTCGCGAGAAACCGACTTAGAGCTTTTCCATGAAGTTTCTTGATACTCCTCTCCCTAATCGACTCACAGCTTGTACATAAGAATGGACAATCTAGGAAGAGGAGACACAATTATTCGAGTCTCGAAGCTCGTTTTTACGGTTACCGATTGCCAACAACTATAAAAACGAGCTGAAACAATCGCAACTCCTCTGCCAAAACTGTTCATTTTCGTGCACAATCTGAGCGCGAATTAGGAAGGGATTACTGTATATGTTGAACGACAATTGGAGAGAATTTACTACGAACAATAATTACTGCTACTTACGACTAATAATTTTTAAGGTCAGACAACTCTATGATATGAATAATTTCTTTATGAATTTTGTATACGGATATGCCAATACATTATTTCAAAACATAGAGACCTTATTAGAGATTATTCGCTGACGCATAAGCTCGTGCAACTTTCGCTTATTAAGTTTGAAGAAGATTGATTTTGAGAAAAACTCGTCTAGCATGTTCGCTGTCGATATTAGTTTCGCTGCTTATTGTATTTGACGCATTAAACGCAACGTGCTTCTTTCGTGAATCATGGAAACAATTTAGCAATGGAAAGTTGTAGCCTTCTTAAGGACATTATGTTCTCTGCAGAGACCATAACTATAATGCATATAATCGGAACGAGACAAAATTGCAGTCTAATCGTTACATTTTCTGCTGAAAATAGTTTTGATCGCTGATTAAAGATTACAAGCGTCTAGAATTTGTTTGATTACCGATAACCATTGTTAATGACAGAAACAGTTCTCGATTGTAAATAACCATTATCGATGACGAAAACTTCTGTTTTTGTTGCAAGTAACAATTATCGATGACGTGAATGTTAATTTTTTTTCTTACAGATAACTAGTATAATTTACGAAAATAGTTTTTGGTTCTGAATAAACATTATTGGTGACTAGACTTTTTTATTGGTTACGAGTAATCGTTATCGACGATTACAATTTTATTTCACTGTTCCTGTACCACTTGACTGTCGTCAATTATTATTCCCATTACCATTGGATTGGCAACTAAGTAACTGCCGATTTGTTCAATGAAATAAAAAATTTCTTTTTACTTGGAACGAAGTTTAATCTGTAATGTAATCTGTAATGCACATGAAAGTTCATTTCTTTCTAATCATTGCATTTGTTTGAATTTTCTTTAAAATTTAACGATGACTATACTGTTCATGCGAATGAAAATCAATTTTCTGTCGATGACATTTTCCTGTCACATTTTTTACATAACTGTTATTTTTGGTCTCCGGTTATGTATTATACTATGATCAGTTAAATTATACAACTTTTGCAATTGCCATCCAATCGGAGTCCTATTGAATTCTACAAATAAACTACAAACAAATTCTAAACTCTAACAACAAAATTCTAAAAAGCTCAAAGGCATTGTATCCTTTTGTATGATAATTTCTAAAGATCTACATTATGACCCAAACACCGTTAGTCCTACAAGTTCTTATGAACACCGTAGGAAGGTTGAGAAATAGTAACGAGCATAAAATGAAATGAATAATCTTTATACAACTGCAACATCGTGAACGTCATACATGTATGACGACGATAGCGAAAACGTGTTGATCCATTCACGTCGTATGACCGATCGTTACTTGCACAGAGTCACCTCTGAGATCATATAAGTATGATTCCATTGAATTGAGCTTTTGTATCTTGTTTCAACATAATATAATATATTTATAATAATTAATCATTAATTTATAATAATATATTTCAATAGAATATATAATAGTATATAGTAATATAATACAATAATAATGTATAATAAAAGTAATAAAATATATAATAATAATAATATTATTATTATTATTATGGCTACTTTGATCGATCGGTAACTAAAAAAATTGATTCGTTTCAAAATCGAATATGGAATAATTGATACCCCAGAAAATCGATTCAAACAAATCGATTGCTCAGAAAATCGATTCAAACAAATTGATTCAAACAAATCGATTGCTCAGAAAATCGATTCAAACAAATCGATTGCCCAGAAAATCGATCCAACCAAATCGATTGCCCAGAAAATCGATTCAACCAAATCGATTGCTCAGAAAATCGATCCAAACAAATCGATTGCTCAGAAAATCGATCCAAACAAATCGATTGCTCAGAAAATCGATCCAAACAAATCGATTGCCCAGAAAATCGATCCAAACAAATCGATTGCCCAGAAAATCGATTCAAACAAATCGATTGCTCAGAAAATCGATCCAAACAAATCGATTGCCCAGAAAATCGATTCAAACAAATCGATCGAACCAAATCGATTGCTCAGAAAATCGATTCAAACAAATCGATCGAACCAAATCGATTGCTCAGAAAATCGATTCAGAATCGCCCATTCCCAGTCACCGTGCGGATGCAACGCGCGAGTGTTGCGACGACTCTGCGACTCTCGAGAACTCGCGACGCGACGTCGCGTCGCGGGCCGCGACGTCGCACGCCGACGCTCTAGCGTCGTCGTCGTCCGTCCAATAACGAAGTGAAAAGTGACGCTAGTCACCAGCCTCTCGAGGCGAGTGGTGACGCCCCGCGTCGGGTCAGCCTCTCGGCCGCGGCCGGCCTAAGTAGTAGTTATGTTTACGCTGCGCTCGCGATTCAATGCCTATCTGCGCGTTTCTGTGTTTCGTGATGCCACGGCGATCGCGCGGCCCCAGATAAGACCTCTCGACACGCACCGACGAAAATCATCAATAACACAATTATAATTCTCCAGCCGCGCCGTCTCCCCCCCCTCCGGCCCCCCACCGCGACGTCCGCGACTCGAATTCGACGCGCACGGATAGCGCGATTAGTGTGAAATTACCTGGTCGCCCGCGATACCCGAGGATTTCTCGTGCTGTTCGCGCCGCGACGGAACCGCGTCGCCGATTATTAACACCCAATTATCGAACGTCGACGACGACGGACGACGTTTCTACGGGCAAAAGTGTTGTTGCACGCGCGGCGGACAATCCGGTCGCCGCAATAAACGCGAGACTTCGCTTCGCTTCGTTTCTACGTTTCGAAACGGTGACAGTGACACTGCGAATCGTGCGGCCGAACGTGCGTTAGCTCGGACGACCTAAAGTCCATCGGTTGCTTTCGCCCAGCCGCGGAAGGGAATCGCGAGAAGCGCGCCGAGCGCGTGCCCGAAAGCGCGCCCGAGAAAGCGCGCCGCGTCCGCGGCGACGAATATTCGCGGTCGCGCGCGACGACCGCGATCGAACGTAACGCCGAGACGGAGACGTGGATCCCGGCGAGATCCGGTGCGAGCATCGTTGGGAAAGAGAGAAAGGAGCATCTGGCGTGGCGAAGGTGCTAAACAGTCGATCGCCACAGGAAAATACATTGCGCCGGACGTTCTCGAACATGCACTCCTACACGCATTACAGTATTTACTATACCGCCAAGATCCTCGAGAAATAGTACCGGCCTGTTGCTGCTCGGGAGAAAGAATCGGAGGAACGTCACCGACTGGAAAGAGAAAAAAAGAAAAGGAACCGCGCTCCACACGCACGGTTTTTTGGTCCCGTTGCATTTTCCGGGTGCGCACGTAGATCGTAAGCGTCGATCGGCGGATACGTCGGTCCGTCGAGCAAGCTCTGGCCGAGCTTAAATGACGACCATGGGAGTTATAGTATATATATCGAGTACGTAAGCTTTGTGTTGTTTTCAATCGAGCCAACGGTATCGCGAGATTCGGTATCGGCGATCAATCAAATTCATTACGTCTTGTCGTCAGATTTTATCTGACAGATCCCGCGGTGTACGCTTCTTTATTCTCCCGCGTGTGCTGGCGATCGAGTAACAAAGATGAATGTGAACGTGTTCGGTCGACCATCGAACGTTTCGTCTTTCTTTTTCTTTTCTTTTTAAACGCGTTGCTTGCCCACGACACGCGGAAGAAGGAGAACTTCAAAATGTCCGGCCGGGAATTTTTGTTAATCGCTATTTTTAACGTTGGCATAACACGTTGTTCGCGGTCTCGTACACCTTCCTGCTACTGCGAATTATAATTCTGTTTTGTTGGAGCTACTTGAAACCTGCAGGAGAAAAGCGTAGGCTTCGCGTTTCTCCTGAAAATTGCGTCTGAAGTCCGTGAGCGAAGTCGCGATTGTGTGCGTGAAATTTGAAAATGCTTCGGAAATTAAATTAAATCTGAGGCCCGGCAGTCGTGTCTGGTAAAAGTTGAGTAGTCAAAATTTCTGAAACGTTGTTCGGTTGTCCCGAAACTTTCGGGGATACTGATAACCAAAATACTATCGGGTCCCGACCGACCCGACCTTTCCTGTTTGCGAATCATGCCGAGGTCAGGTTCCCGACATTTTCTGGTTCTCGCACACTTATACATAGCACAGTAAATTCTTCCTAATCGACGCTCAGCTGTACGCAAAAATCGACAATTTGGTAGCTCTAGTGTTCTTTTTATATTATATTTTATATCTTCTTTTTATATTTTATATAGTTATTATATTATATAATATATATAACACTAATATATAACTATATAACTATATAATAATATAATATATATAATATAAGTATATAGTTATATTATAATATAATATAATATATATAATATAAGTATATAGTTATATTATAATATAATATAATAATATAACTATATACTCTTATATTATATAGTTATTATATATTCATTTTATATTATAGTGTTCTTTATATTTTATATTATCTTTATTTCGATTAAAACTCAGAATTAAGTAATCATCGCACGAATATATTGCGTTATTGAGTTCGCTGGTACCGATATTTAAACATTTTACAGTAATCTCTCCCTAATTTGCGCTCAGATTGCGCACGAAAATGGATAATTTGGGAACAGGAGATTCGCAATTATTCGATCCTTGCTGCTCGTTTTTATAGTTACCGATTCTCGACAACTATAAAAACAAGCCACAAGGTTCGAACGATCGTATCTGCTCTTCCTGAATTGTCAATTTTTGTGTACAATCTGAGTATCAATTAAGAACAATTTACCGTATCCAAGTCTGCGACTTCGTGGGAATTAAATGATTCGTACGTTGTGCTTTGTTGTGACATGGATTTTCTCGAATCTTGCTCCAGAAATACTCCACGTGTCAGCGGCATGAGACAGGTTATCGATGAATGAAAAACTTCTTAAGTCTCCTTATGAAATCCATTCGTTTGTCATGGCGAAATCAGCAATCGAAATGTTATGAACAGATAAATTGTGAACAAGTTTTTGTACTAGTATGTTCAAGTTCGAGGAAAGTCTATACAAGATGACAGAATTAAATGAATTTCGTTAAATAAGTCGGCTAGGTCTTGTGGGATTTTTTATATGGGTGTTGATTAGACAGTCGCGTGTTAAATAATAGACAATAAAAAAGAAAAGAGAAAAGGTCTTTAATTCGCTGTACACGAAGTAATGAGGGTTATCTTCTAATCGATTATATTCAAAGTGTAATATAATTAAACAAATTTCTCGCGTCAAATTCTTAAAACTTTGTTCTCGTTTTATCCATAAAATTTTACTTCAACCATAAAATAATGTCGCAAAAGGCGAAATGTTTCACAGCAATTCCCTGTATCCAAACGCAGCTCCTTCGAACGCATTTTCACGGGCCATCGATCAATAAATGATCAAGAACGGACTTCAGTTATCAACATTAGATCTCGATACATCTTATCGAGATCTAATGATCTCGATCAGTTTCGTGTCATTCCCTTATGTGTATGGATAATTTTCATAATTCTCCATAAAATACTCGAAACGAGCGTAAAAGCATAAAAAGCTAAAAAAAAGATAAATAATTCCATAGCACGTTGGATCGATTGTTACTGTAATCGGCCGCACGGCAAGAAACCACGAATTATATACGTCGTTCTTGATGTATTAATTCAAAAATTAAATCCATTTCGAACATTCCTAAATGACAGTGAGCACTATACATATAGTGTCCCAAAAATGTCTCGCAATCCGGAAATGGCGGGTTCCTCGGATCCGTGGAAGATCTGATTTCACGAATTTTCCCAAAGCAGTGCAAATTCTCTTTGCACGTAAAGACAGCATATGGAAGCTAATAAATAATTGTATGTGAAATAATAAATGTTTATCGAAGGAGACTATTGTAAGGAGACTGCGAAGGTAATTGCATTCATCTGGAAATGTCAGGTTCCTCGGATCATTCGAAGCAACTTTTTCCTTTACAAAAATGTTCTCCGACGCACCGTTAACGAGCTATCAACGAAAAACAGTGACCAATAAGAATCGAGTACGGCCGACGCGAGGCGGCTCAGCCAACCAGCGCGCGAAGCCCAGCTCCGCCCATTGACTCGGTCGCCTCGCGCCAGCCGAGCTCGCCTCTCATTGGTCACCGTTTTTCGTTGATAACTCGTTAACGGTGCCTCGGAGAACATTTTTGCAAAGGAAAAAGTTTCTCCAAATGACCCGAGGAACCCGCCGCTTTCGGATCGCGAGACATTTCTGGGACACCCTGTGGAACTCGCTGTCGGTTCGATTGGCAAAGCGAGGCTCGTCTCGCAACTTCCTTGGCAGAAGGCGAAGTAGGCTTTTTTATCCACGCGATGGCCGTCTCCGCGGGATTTTCCTGTCGCGATCACCTGCAGACCCTGACTCGCGATCGAAAGTCCAGAAAAACACGAACGAGCCTCGGGTTGTCGGGTTCGTTGAGCGCGCGAGAGGCCGCGATACAACAATGCAGCTTGTATAACACACGATCCGCGTGTCGGCCACGGAATTCGTTCATGCAGCGTTACGTAGAGGCGGTCTACAATGTGCGGAGAGGCCGTCACGTGTGTTTGATATGCCATCGACCTACATGCGCTCCGGATCGACTCTACATATAACACCGGGCATCGAATCCACCGAACTCGAACGACGGTCGATCGAGATCGTCTCACCGGCGGCGGCATAGTTTTAGTCATGTGTTCCTCGAATTAGAATAACATTACACAATCGGATCGTCGCCGACCGACCCGCGCCGTCCAATTCGGAAGGCGAGAGCCCCGCGACGGAGACCCGCTGATTTTCAATTTATCGGCGAAATCGAAAACGGCTGAGTCACGATCGTTCAACGACTCATTGTGTACACCATTTTTATTGCCGTTCGCCCATATAAGATAGCTAACACCTCGCGCTCGTTAATCGATGTTTGTGCACGCGTGCTCGCGTGTAAACGTACTCTTACATGTATATTTGCTCGCCTTGCTTGTTCGCGCTTGCTCGGCCGAGGAACGAACGAACGGAGACGAGAAGCGCGAAATCGGCTTCGGCGCAACCGATGCGCTTATAAACGAACAAGCCGCGAGTAATCGCGCTGCTCGATCGCGTTCGCCCCGATTGCCGGCGCTAAAGTATATCAGACCTACGGCCGCGCGATAGCGGTCGCGAATTCGCTTATTCGCGTTATCTACCGTGTTGGAATCGAAATGGATTCCATTCGATTTATACACCTCGGCCGATCGATTTATGGATAATCGCCCGAAAATAAAGCCTAGTTAACAACGGGTCGGCGGGACGTGACGTCGACGACGAAGAAAAAAAAAAGAACAGGAGCCTCGACACGGACGCATTTCCTTCCTGAAAATTAGTTGATAAGACCGATCGGAACTCGACTCCGGTCACGTACGACGCCTCTACGATAGCTGAACAGGCCGAACGATTCTAAGAAACGTCGTGTCTCGGTGTATCGGTGCATCTCGTAAAATAAAGTGTCAGCTTGCTTTTGAAAAAGTCCGATCCGGTTATCTCTGCTAATTCCGATTTATGCAACGGACGCGAACATGCTCGAAATTTTCTCGATCACTGTCGCTGTCATCTTCTCGCTCGCGATATTTACAGTTGTCCTTCGACTGTATTCGATACTATAATATATATTGTATAGTATATATACTAATATATATTGGTACTATATATATGATATATATAATATACTATAATATACCAGATATATGTAAAATAGTATAATATAAATATAGTACAATAAATTAGTAGTATAGTAATATAGTATAATAAATTAGTATAATACATACTAATATATATATAATAATACTAATATATAATATATATTATATATATAATACTAATATATATTGATACTATAATATATATGTAAAATAGTATAATATATAACTAATAAATTAGTATAATCATTAGTATAATATAAATATAATACAATAAATTAGTAGTATAATAATATAGTATAATAAATTAGTATAATATATACTAATATATATTGATACTATAATATATATGTAAAATAGTATAATATACAACTAATAAATTAGTAGTATAATAATATAAACTAGTATAATAATGTAGTACAATAAATTAGTATAATATATACTAATATATATTGATACTATAATATATATGCATCCGATACTACAATTATATATTTCGTTACTATAATATTCGAACTCGGACGAACTCAGGATTTTCGCCAAATTTTTAAACGAACATGTACATTGTTCGACCTTTTGAAATGCATAGAAACGTTATTGGCGTCCGCTTCCTACCGTCAATTTATATTGTTGATCGCGGTATCCCGCAGATATTTATGCTCGGCGCATAAATATTCTGATCCGTGAATAAGGAGACGAAACCGATAAATATGTAACAGAGGTGTGTAATCGCCTGTTCTATTAAATGACTGTGTGTTCGCGGGGAAACGTTATTACGCTATTAGATGGAGCTCGTCAGATAACGCTGTAATACATTTTGTTTCAACAAATACCGAATTTTTTTCGCTGTGATCTCAACTTTACAGCACTACGGTCAATTCTCTCTAAATCGATGCTCAGATTTTACAGAAAAATGGACAATTTGGGAAGCGGAGATTCACAATTATTCGAGCTTCGCGGCTCGTTCTCGTATTTTTATATTTTCATGCTCGATTGTCGATAACTATGAAAACGAGCCGCGAGATATATTTATAATACTATAGTATTATATTTATAATTAAGATATATTTATAATACTATAGTATTATATTTATAATTAAGATATATTTATAATACTATAGTATTATATTTATAATTAAGATATATTTATAATACTATAGTAACGCAACAATCGTATCTCCTTTTCCGAAATCGTCCATTTTTGTGCACAATTCGAGGGTCAATTAGGGAGACTTTAAGCTGTACCTCGTGCAACAGTCGATATTTCAGCGTATTTTATAACTACGTTTGTTTACAGGCATATACACTATGCGCATGTTGGACAATGGCAGCAACAATGCTTCTGGTCCAACGGGAGCAACGGCCCTGTCAGCAGTTCAGACAACCGGCGGTGGTACGACCTCTTCGGCAACAGGCGTTACAACACTTCCGGGTGTGACAGACGAAAGAATGGATGCATCCAGCGATAGCGCAGTGAGCAGCATGGGCAGCGAACGGGTACCATCCCTCTCGGATGGCGAATGGATGGAAACTGGATCTAATTCTAGCCACACGCAGGCTGATTCCCATTATTCTATGGACTATGCTAGGTGATGAAACTGTTCCGTTTAAGACGGCCCCGTCGAATTAACGTTGATCCTCCACCAATGCACGGATCGAAAGAGATTCCCACTGGTGCAATGTGACTCTCTCGATCTCTTTTGTCTACGGTTTTGTTAATAACGCGCGACTCTTTCGCCATTATTAGACTGCGAACTTCTATGCAAAATATAAATTGTTTGTATTAAGTGCGAGATAACGAAAGTTAGAAACAAACGCTTATTTCTTCTTATAGGATATCTTGTAGAATATAATTGTTTCTTCTTATAGAATATTTCTTCTTATAGAATATCTTATAGAATATAATTATTTCTTCTTATAGAGAGAATATCTTATAGAATATAATTATTTATTCTTATAGAATATCTTATAGAATATAATTATTTATTCTTATAGAATATCTTATAGAATATAATTATTTATTCTTATAGAATATCTTATAGAATATAGTTATTTCTTCTTATAGAGAGAATATCTTACAGAATATAATTATTTATTTTTATAGAATATCTTATAGAATATAGTTATTTCTTCTTATAGAATATCTTATAGAATATAATTATTTCTTCTTATAGAATATTTCTTCTTATATCAGTCTTATATAATAATTTCGGTGAATTGATACACCGTTTTCCATCTAACGTAATCATTTTCATCGTAAACGCGTATAGTCTGCAGTTTAGTCGTTATTACCTTGTTGCACGAGGGAAAGAGGAAAATTTGTTTAATATGTGACGAAACATCCGAGGAAGATCGTACAGATCGAACCAATGCTGATTTTTTTTTACATAAACGCATCCATGCATCGAGAGATTAACAGTAGAACTATTATATATATTAATAGTAGAACTATTATGTTCAATTTATAAGAAGTTCCTGCATTATTTATTATCATTTTTCGTAGAATTAATCGTGTCGATAAATGCATAGGGACCTAAGGGGTTGTCGAATCTTTCCTTCTGAGAAAATCAAGGAAATGGTCAAATGAAAAATGACTCGAACGGTAATAACTAAATATAAACTGAGAGAGAGAGAGAGAGAGAGAGAGAGAAAGAGAATTCTTGAGATAAATTGTGTTGTATTCGTGACTTTGCACGAATTGCAAATTGCATCGTATAATCCGCCGCGGAAACGCGTTTCAGCAGAAAGTATAAATGCATTTTAAGAATTCAATTATGAGTCACTGCAAGTGTGTACAACTGCGATTAACAAGAACGACGTTTCACGACATTTTTCGAAATGATGCATTGCATTATAAGCAAACATTGGAAACGTCTCTGATGCGTAAACGCACAAAGTTCTTTACTTTTCTTTACTATTAACCCTTTGCACTCGAGTGGCGACTCAGAGGCACCACTGAAATTCGTCACATCACGTTTCAAGATAATTTCTATATTAACAAAGTTTAGATTAAAAAAAATTGTTAAGAGCGTAACTGTAGCGCGAGTCCCAAGAGTCAATTTCATACGCATAAAATGCGTTTTATCGGATAAAATAAAAATGCTACAAGTCAGAAAAATGATTTTATATTTACAGTTGAAATAGCTTCGAGTGCAAAGGGTTGAGCCTTCTTTAATTCGACAAGAATCACTTGGAATAAAAAGAGTCGGATCAAATTACCAAACGATCAGAGGAGAAAAATATCATTGTCGAATCTGAGAACAGTATTTTCAGAGGATTGAACGTGTAAAAAGAGCCGTTTATTTTGAAAGTGGCATAAGTCACTTTTCCAAAAAGATCGAGTTAATGGTAAAACTAATTACAATCGACCGGTATCTTTTCATTTAAAAAAAAAGAAAAAAGTGACTTATGCCACTTTCAAAATAAACGGCTCAAATATGAATAGCTGTTTAGTGTCAGCAACAAAGATCGTTCCTTTTTCGTTGCAGCAAATACCGAATGTCCTACGACTGCAGCTACTCCGTTTCCGGACGAAATGGCGGTTCCCCGAGATGCCAAACGGAACGCACCATGCCTCCGGTTGCCCAGAAGAAGCACCAAATGTTCGCGAAACGATATTTCCAAGAACAAGGTACCAAGCATAAGCATAGTAAATATTGAACGAACGGCGCAAACAACATTGTTTACAGAGAAATGTTGATACACGATTTCATTCAACGTGTTCATTTCAGGATCGCCACTCGGAGCCACAGCGCATCCGACTACCCCGATGAAATATGAATACGACACGCATACAGTCGGCGCTGGTGCACCAGGAAATGCATACTCGGGGCCAATCGAGGGTGCAACCGGACCGCAGCCCGAAATGAAGTACAGCTGCAGCGTGGACTTCAGTCGGCATCAATCAGGTAAAATAATTCATTGCGCTGTTTTCGCTTCAACACGTTCACTGGCGTGATCTTGTTTCGTAACTCATCTTGATCGCCGAAGTGCGATCCACCTTTACTAATTAAACATTATAGTAATATAGTAATATAGTAAATATATAGTAATAATATATAGTAATATATAATAATATAATATTTATTTATTATTATATATATATTATTATTATATTAATATATATATTAATAATACTATAATTTATATAATTAATATATTAATATAATTAATAATACTATAATCAATACTATATATTATTATTAATATATAGTAATATAGTAATACAGTAAACAAGTTATCTTGCATCGTATAATCTATCAATTATTAAGTTAATTACTTAAACGAAAATTGATGAGCTTCTTTTAATAATAACATAATCGTTGAGAAAAGCCTGTTAATAAACTTTTTATAACTCAATATTTTAGTTATCAAAAGTTTATTAACAGGCTTCTCTCAACGATTATGTTATTATTAAAAGAAGCTCATATCAATTTTCGTTTAAATAATTAACTTAATAATTGATAGATTATGCGATGCAAGATAACTTGTTTACTCCTATAATGTTTATTATCGCTATAATTATTATTACTATATTATTGTATATTATATTATTATATTAAATTTCAATATTTTAAAGTGCAACGGAGGAACATTCTGCGAAGATCACATGAGATTCTACGTATACATATTTCGTATTACGTATTGTTATAGCTGACGTCGGGTTGTTCTCTCCAAACACATTTGTATTTTGCATTATCTAAATCGTTATCAAGAAAACTATTATCATTATTGTTGCATTACGAAGTTTGGGTAAATTCTCCGAACATTCGTAATAGGTGTATTGAAAACTTGAAATTATAATATCGAATATCTTACTTTTAAAAGATTAACGAAATTGCCTTGTAACGAGACCGTCACACTAGGAAAACGCCTGAAATTAATACGCAAGTATTACGTATTAAATGACTGTCTTCTTGTCTTCCCCAGGACGTTCTGCTATTGAACATATTCACCATAATCACACGTATCATTTACCTGCGGAAAGTTCTGGGTCCCTTCAACGTCCAGTGTCTCGAGACAAAAAAGGTAAAACTTTTAGCTCAATTTTTCATAAATATCCTTTTTATTTATATATATTTTTTATATAATTATTATAATATTATAATAATATTATATATATATAATGTAATATATAATTATAATTATATTATAATAATATAATATATATTAATTATATAATTATTTATATATATTTTTCTAGCATCATGTATATCGAATATTTACTTTATTTTATATCTATAATTTGCAATTTAATTCTTCTTCCTCAGTGCGTAAAAGTGACAGCGAGGAACATCTGACTAGGGACGAGAAAAGGGCAAGAGCATTGAACGTGCCGATTCCAGTGAACGATATTATTAATTTACCTATGGACGAATTTAATGAACGTCTTAGTAAATACGATCTCAGCGAAGCACAGTTATCTCTGATACGCGACATAAGAAGACGAGGCAAGAATAAAGTTGCTGCTCAAAATTGCCGCAAACGTAAACTAGACCAAATTATTAGCCTTGCCGATGAAGTGAAGGAAATGAGAGACCGTAAAATGAGACTTATTCGCGAGCACGAGTTCATGCTTCTCGAGAGGCAACGTGTGAAGGACAAATTTAGCCAACTTTACCGTCATGTATTTCAAGTAAATATACAATATTAATTATCGCTTAACTACGGATCCGTATGCAGAAACTCAAAAGTAGATACCAGTTTACTTTACTTCAATTTTCACAAATAAATTTCATATACGAATTAATATTAATTCAATTTCTCTATTAATACTGATTTAAAAAATTTTTAATAATCAATTTTATATATCTTCATTACAAGTCTTTGCTATAGAAAAATAGGAGCCTCATATTTTAATAAATAGATATTTGTTACACACAGCGGTTAGATTAGAACCAAAAGAGTCTTTAATAGGAAAAATTTAACAAACGATTCACAAGTTAATCATTGCTCATATAATTCTCTAAATCTTGCATTCGTGTAGTTCATAAAATAAATATGTTTTATATTTTTCAGTCTTTACGGGATCCTGATGGAAATCAATATCATCCATACGAGTACAGCCTTCAACAGTCTGCAGATGGAAATGTATTGTTAGTGCCAAGAAATCAGACAAATCCTCATCACCCGCGTTCTACAACAATGGAACCGAAAACGAAACCTAACCCGGAGCATAAGGAATGAAATTATTATGAAATCGTCGTGTTTAAAATACTATTTTCCTCCTACGTTGAACACACTTAAAGTGTTATACACGAAGGCAAACGCGGTGCTGCGAACGCAATTATTTAAAGTTGTTAAATACAATAATATAAAAACGATCCACTTTAAAAACAAAGTTCAATATGCTTAACATTCGATATATCGTATATCATATTTAACAACGAAATTTTTTAAAGTCAACCTAGAAACTCACATTGAGTTATATCTCCTTTTGCGACTGGAAAAAATAATCATCAAACTTAGAAACAGTGATTGTACATATAGTAACATAAAATAGCTATGCTATGAAAAGAATGGTAGATCCTCCTCTAAAGTTTTATGTTACGTTTCAATTTCTTATTTATTACATTGATGAATGATACAATCATAGAATGTTTCTTAAAAAAAAAAAGAAAGTAAAATCTATTATACAGCACATGTTCAAATTATCACCTTTTGTATGGTACAGTCCACGAGAATATTGTTGTAATAATTCGATTAAAATAATTTTCTTTTTTTGTTATTCTTTTTCTTCCAGTATAAGTGAATTATGCTTGTTAATTTTACAGAGCTCATATATGTGCGTGTACGTTTTTTTACATGCAGCGATTGCATTATATATAATTAAACATGGTTCCCTTGTTCGCAAGAAAGCGTAACACACATTTCGACGCGATTGTTATGACTACAAAAATAATAATACAATTTAACTAATACATAGTTCAGATTGAAATTAAGTATTGACAATCGTATCGAAATGTGATTGTGGTAATTTTAATCTACCGAATGAAGTTATTCGTAAAATTGTTTTAACTTTACTAAGCATTAGTGCTTATATGCACTTTTTTTGGTAAAATCGACTAATAAACTGCATCAAGTATGTCATACATAACTCGATGGAAGTGAAAAGAAATACGATGAAACTATGCCAGTAGACGAACACGTTTTTTGTTATTACTTATACACTTATGTGGTTCTAAGATCTTTATAATTTTAATGGCAAAAATGTAAGAAATGTGTAATGCAACATTAAATCTGCATTTAAAATGGAAATAAAGTGAAACGGAACAATTAAAACAATAAAGGGCAAATGTCTGAGATATTGAAATATAATATGTTGTTCTAAGTATTTCATATTCTGTACAGGAAACTTCTCTGAGAAATGTTAAATTGCAGTCCATTTAAGCAAAACATTAACTGAGAAATTGTAATATACAATGACGAAGATATGTAGTAAAAATAATGTAAGTATGTGTATACTTATACTACAATATGTTTTACTGCTACAATATTCATAATAGGATTGATCAAAATATGAACAAACATAATAAATACACATATTTTTATAAAATAAGAGACGAATGAAGTTCAGGTATTCCACATTTGCCTTTTTATGTATATATTAATGTAGTTAGTATAATTTTCTATAAATATTACATATACATAAGTATATAAATGAAACATATGTATTTATGTATACATATGTATATATATGTACTATATATACATATATATATTATATAACATATGTATGTATGTATTTATATACATATATAAGTACATATACGCAGAGTAAAAATGAGATATATGTTACAATGTTAAAAACAAACAAAATGGAAAAGCTGTTTATGCCGACAATTTATAATAGTCAACTCTTTATTAATATTTACATACACAATTGTATTTATACTATTGGGTGTAGGCTGTCTTTACATACTGTACTTAGCGAGTGGAGATCACATTGTTGAAGACTACGATAGAAAAAGAATAATTTATAATAACTGTGTTCGTATACTGTACAAACGAACCACATTTATACGAATCTTTAATTCCATCAGATCACATTTTAAGATCTCCCATGTCATTAAATTTCTATATTGTATAAATAAAGCTGAATAAACCTTTGGGGAAAGTACTGTATGTACTTTGATATCACATATACACGATACTTATCCACCTTTGCATTATTTTAGAAAAATAAAAGCCTTAAAAAGTTTTAGCGTTCTTATTTGTAAAATGCATTACTCATACATACACTCCTACATTTTATATGATATCACAAAGATAAATTTAAATAAAAATATGATTATGCAAGTTTTTTACTCCAAATTTATCCTTCTACAGGTTATATTCGTCTTTCTTTAAATCTAATGCAATTCTTTTGTAAATTAAATTTATTCTAAAAGTATCTCGAGAGTGAATAATATAACTATAACTTCAAATACTTTTGGCAAATTTCTTCACATTAGTAAATGACCTTGTTAGTCACAGACAAGGATTATTTTACTATTTTCACTACTTTAAGTAATGAACCCAATCGAAATTTTTTAAAAATTCGATTCTATAGAAAAAATAAATTGTTCATAGAAATCATTAATCATTGTGTTTTAACTACTACCTACACAGATTGTCATAATTATTATATAAATGTATAAAATTACAATGACAAAATCTAGATGAAGATATGATTATTATTAAATAAGTATTTTAAGTTCATTGTTACTACAATAAAATTAAAAATTTCAGAACAACAAATATACATTGGATTTTATCTTCACTGCAATAGTTCAAAACACAGCTAGTATTCTAATCATGTCCTTGCATGATTCATAATACAAAAGGTGAATATATGTAATTCGCGAAAAGATCAGTTTGGAGTACAAAACCTGTAAAGAATAATTTACTATCTCTATAAGATCAACATCATTTTATCTTTTAGCACAACAATTATCACTACATGAATAAAATGAATAAAAACAATCTAAAGAAAAATCTTTAAGAGAACATATTAACTATTCTTAAGTAATTTATAATGATTTAGCATCTTTTTCCTTAGGTAACTTATAAAATCATTTTACTTGCGAAATTTGAATAAAATTGAGATCGAGATAAAATTTTACTATAATTTTTAGTATAAACTGTTTAGAGAACCAAACATAGATTCTACATAATTTCATTCATAACTAAATCTGTGTATATTTCAATCTAATAAGATCTCTGATAGGAATTTTGGGTTATTATACATTTGTAAATTTAAACACTTATAATCTAATTATCAATATTTGAGAATAAACTTGTGTAAAACAACACATAATTTAAAAATATATAAATAAATTAGGCGCTAGGTATAAAATATAAAATTTGTAATTTATATAATATTTGCAATATTCTAATAATTTACTGTAATATTTGATTTCTAAATAAAATCTACGTGATAATTTTAAACCTATGCCAGTAAACAGAGTCTTAACTTGTATGTTTTACATTTATGAAAAATTGTATGTGAATTCTTTTAGAAAAATTGATCCCAATGTTTAATTGTTTTGATAATTGATACCAAATTAAAAACCAGACACAAACATTGGAACACGAGTTATACCATAAAGGATTCTTACAGAGGCGAAGAAAGTAGGAAATATGAACGTTTATATGAAAAAATTAATAATCTCGGTACATAGATATTATTTGAAATAATTACATAAAAAAAACTATTACACAAGGTTTAGCACGTTGATGGTCGTGTATGAGTGACACAATGCTTCACTTTTCTTTAAAAATTAAGTTTTGTCATAACATCTACGTTTAGATGGAATTTTATTAGGATTTGTAGGACCTAAAAGGATTGAAAGAGTACTCGCTGTTGTAAACTTTAACACTGTAGTTTTGATTTTATTAAGTAAATTATTTTAAGTGTAACTCTTTAGTGTGTAATAAGAAAATAAATATTCACATACATAATATGTACAAGCTTATTCCTTACTCTGTTAATGATTTTTAACTATGTTAAAAATACTATACGTTTTGCAATAATACTACACTGGTATAAAATATAATAAACATAAACATACAATTTGTCTTTACAAATGAATTATGATTTTATCTTTCTAATTATTTGTAATACATTTTGTGTGCAAACATTTTAAATTTGTATAGTTAATCTTGTTTTACAAAGAGATCAGTCATGTCAAGCGAAGAAAATACTTGCAATGTTTTTTCGTTTGCTAAATGTAAGAGAGATACAAAAGAGATCGGGAAGCTTAATGATTCTGCGTTATTTTTTGTTAATAACATGGGCAACATTTTGTAAATTTTGTTGAAACTTTTAGTACCAATCATATCATTTGAATTCTGCAGGCTTTTATTTGCATCTACTATCATATCTTGGTCGTTACTATTTTGAGATAAACATTTCCAAATAGCATGTTTCAATTGTTTCATATCAATTTTCTTTGCACGTACACAATATGCAATAGTTGTCTTATTTGTTAGTTTAGGCATACTAACTAAATTACTACCAGTCAAAGGTTGTGTAGATAACATGCAGTCATCTGCATTATTTTCTTCAGGCCCTCTATATTCATCAACGTTTGTCTGAGGACAATAATTTGATGTATCATTATCATTATTATAATCATAATTTTCTACAATATCGGACACATTAGTAGTGTTCATCTCATCTGTACTTTCAGAGGGTTTAAATATTGTTGTGTGAAGATACGATTTATTAGCATATGCAATATCATAATGTTGATCCGGAGGTAATGTTAATATTTCTTCATTCCATTCCATTTTAGGTGTTCTAGTATGTATTTTAGATCGTTTATTTTGAAAATATTTAGCTTCTATGCTTTCTATTGTTTCTTTACTGTAAATTATCTCTAGTTCTTTTTTCCTCCTAACTGGTGCTTGATGACATTTTTCCATTACGTTACTGTTACCGAAATTTTTCTTGGAGGCAGCAAGTTTCCAATGAGACGGGCCTGTCCAATGTATATTTAAATTTTGTCGAATAAATGAATATTCCGAAGGTTTAGATTGTACAGTGCTGGCTAGTACTTCACGGAAATCTACAATATTGTCTATTTGATCAGGTAATTTGACACATTTGTCTACATTTTCCTCTTGCATATCTATAACATCAAAATAATTCACAGCAGTGCATGATTCGTCATTATCTTGCGGTAATGATGCATTTAAATCAAACTGAAATGTGTTTTCATTTATTTTCTCTGGTTGTGCTTCCTCTGTTTCATCATTCGCATCAAAACTTTGAAAATCAAAGTAAAACATAGGAGGACAAATTTGCATTTGTGAAATATCTTTTATTGTTGGAATTCTATAATTAATATCATTATCTTGTATTTGTTTATGCTCTACCGTATCAATTAATATATCATTATACGGGTGAAAATAAAACCTGGACCCCGCATGGTTAGGTAGTGTAGCTTGGAAAAGCATATCTGTAGTTTGCAAATCTGATTCCATACTTGTTAAAGTAGGTTTCTCAGTTTCAACGTTTGTTCTTAGACTTTCCACTTTAACGAGTATTTGTTGTTTCATTCTCTTTCTTGTTTTCTTTTTCATTTGGACTTGATTATTTCCATTTCCTTCTTCAGTATCCATCAGTTCTGCCTCATTATCTCTTGCACTTTCATTATTTTTTTCTTGATTTTCTAATCCACCAATCAGTTTAAGTATATCCATATGTACACCATCAACACGAAATGCATAAATTTTAGTGCTTACATCTAAGGAGACACTGGCCACTTGTAAATTGGACATGTTTACATCTTGTTTTTTGATCATGTATGTCATAAAATCAATCATTTCTAAGCTGAATGCATTTTTGGGATTGATCTTATTTTCTGTACCAAGTTTTATACATTGAGATATACGTGCTTCCATCTGAGTACTCGGTATACTACCCAATGCACTAAGACCTAAAGAGCATCTTCTGTCATTAGCATTTGCGGTAGATAATGATATTGATGTACCGCTAAATTCACGACGACGAGCCAATCGTTCTGCTTCATCATCATTTTCTACTATAGAAGATGGGGCAACTGTTTTTTGCAACATAATCGATTTCCGCCTCAACGGTGATGAAAATGGAGTTGAATGTGCAACAGCATCTATTAATTTGTTCACAATACCTTTATGTGCTTCCATCTTGTTAAATTCAAATATTGCAAGTTTTCGTTACTATTACTGAAAAAAAAACAAAATATAGCTTTAAGGAGTAGTAACAATATTGAATAGTTAAAATCAATAGGCGATACATCAGAGTGATCATAAATTTTTAGTTTAGTATAGTAAAAACATATTTATATAAATATGTATAATAAAACCTATAATAAAAAATTATTTCATGAGCATTTTTATCAAAATTAATCATGTAATCTGTAAGATGTGTATACATATAGTGGGTCGTAAAAGTATACTTAAAAAAGAATGTAATTAATGTAGCACATAACCTTCATAATAAGTACATCTTGCAATTAACATTTTTATAAAAGAAATATGGATGTCCAAAGTCTATTCGAATAAATTTGAATAGTTTTACGACACTTTGTAGATATTACTTACAACACACTTAATTTTTAATGACAGTTTTTCCAACTTCGTGTGACACTATGATTAACTTTACATAAATAAATGTTATTTGCGATACACATATGAAAATTTCTCATATATTTCTGATATAATAATAGTTTATGGAATTTTTATAACTTAACTTCGTTTCCTACATACACATGTATTACAACAAAATTGGCGGGAAAGAAGGGATTACAGAGGTTAACTGTGTTCTCAAAAACATCAAATTTAAATGTGTTTACATTGCACCTTATTTACCTTAAGAAATTTGAAATTATATGTAAAAGAGATTGTTAATAAATCGTTAACAGTACTTTGATATTAACTTCCATATACGTATAGGTATAACTATGAAACAATGAATACGTTTGCTTTCTTAGATTCCATAACTGCATTACATGCTTTAAATTGTGATCATCCTTTTGAAAACAGATTACGTATACTTTTTACTGAATCATAATAAATTTTGTATACATAAATAACAAGTCGGATACAGTACTTTGTTTCTTAATTATCCAATTAATTTTTTAGTGTCATGTATGTTTATGTTATTGAAAATCTTACACATTTTTTTTACCCAGAGACATCTTTCGTTGTGAAATCACATTTCACGATTGACATCGATATGTACTACTTTCAATGCGTTTGAGTTCACGGTGGAGTTTCTGGACATTTCGCGAAAACTAATCATAATGTAATCGAGAGACAGATTCCAATCTAAAGTAAATGGTAATAAATATACGTCAATAACACACGTGATTGTTTCGTGATAAAAATTGTGTAAAATTAAGCTTGCTAAATAATTGCTATCGTTGTTGTCGTTGCAATTACATATAATTGTACAATGATAATATTTTAACTAATAAATCGTAAGTCAAGATACCATGGAGGTTTTGTTGTTACTAAATTTTATACTATATGCTTGTCAATGGTCAGTTTCAGCTATAAAATCATAAAATGGTAAGGCTATTAAATAACATTCTTTTATAACATTCATTTATAAATAACATCCTTTTCAAATGTCTCATATTACTATAAAACTTTAATGATAATCTGATTGCATGCTTCTGACTTTTTCCTTCTCTTTAACTTTTGTTTATTTTACTGTCTAATAAATAGCGTCACGCGATAAAAAAAACAATCTCTAATTGTTGCAAGTTTTAGATCTGTTTATCAGTGTATGTATTATCAAAATAATATCATAAATTTGTGCTATTAATTATAAACATATCTATTCCTATGTAAGTATAAAACTTATTGTGTTAAGTGTAGCAAATATATGAGAAATTCATTAAATTTAATATGTTTTAAAGAAATTGTGACTATTGATAGAGATACTAGTTCATGGTATTAAATAAATCGACAATTTAAGAATTTAATTATATATAATATATCAAAGATGATTGTTGTGAAAATGAAGTAAAATCTTTAGATATATTTATAAGTTACATATATAATTCTTTCATAATTTAGATACATTTTTTATGTTTTAAATTTGTAATGTCTTTATTTCATATTTGTGTAGGGTGCAAATATATCACAATTAGAGAGAGATATAGGCTCTGATCAATTTCCACCTAATGAGCATTATTTTGGTTTAGTTAATGTAAGTAAGACATGTGAATTTTATTATTTAGATAAAAATAAATGTAAAATATTAGAATAATATCTAATTTTTAAATACTTTTTTTTCAGTTTGGAAATACCTGTTATAGTAATTCTGTACTACAAGCTTTATATTTTTGCCGGCCGTTCAGAGAAAAGGTTTTAGAGTATAAAGCTAGGAATAAACGAACAAAGGAGACATTGTTAACATGTTTGGCGGATTTGTTTTACAGTATTGCAACACAAAAAAAGAAAGTCGGATCTATAGCTCCCAAAAAGTTTATTGCCAGGTTACGGAAAGAGAAAGGTCAGTGTAATATGTATTTTTCCAGTTCTTATATAATCCTACACGAATGATACCATATGTAATTATATATGTGCTGTAAATAATATATGTATTTATGATTTATTACAGAGGAATTTGATAACTATATGCAACAAGATGCGCATGAATTTCTGAATTTCTTGATAAATCACATAAATGAAATCATTTTGGGTAGGTATACATTTGTAACTATGTTTAAACCAAACATACATTGTTATACAATAATATTATATAGTTTCAATGAATTGGAAAGAAAGATCATTGTCATAATTGAAAGTAAAGTCAACATTTATTACTTATATTTTTAAATATAGTTTTTTGAAAGTATTCTTATTTCAATCTTAGCAGAGAGAAGTCAAAGTAAACCACCTGGTGGGAAGTGTGGAGCAGGAGATGTTGGTTCACCTTCGGAACCAACATGGGTTCATGAAATATTTCAAGGAATCCTAACATCAGAAACACGCTGCCTTAATTGTGAGACTGTATCAAGCAAAGATGAGGATTTTTTTGATCTACAAGTTGATGTAGACCAAAATACTTCAATCACGCACTGCCTCAGATGTTTCTCTAATACCGAGACTCTTTGTAGCGATAACAAATTTAAGTGCGATCACTGTAGCAGTTATCAAGAAGCACAGGTATTCTTAAAGGAATTTGTAACTTATAATTCTGTTTGAATTAATACTCCAGACTATATTCCAGACTATATTCCAGAAACGAATGAGAGTGAAAAAATTACCAATGATATTGGCATTGCATTTGAAAAGGTTTAAATACGTGGAACAATATAATCGTCACATCAAAGTTTCTCACAGGGTAGTTTTTCCGCTGGAACTCCGGCTCTTTAACACTGTAAATATTTTTTTAGTTATTTCGTATTTCATTAACTTAATAATAATTAATATATAGATTAATACATTTTTTCTAATTAATGTACAGAGTGATGATGCAGTGAACCCAGATCGATTATATGATTTGGTCGCAGTTGTGATACATTGTGGAAGTGGGCCTAATCGAGGACACTATATTTCAATAGTAAAAAGTCACGGATTTTGGCTGCTTTTTGATGATGATATGGTCGATGTAAGAGAGAACTTTATATACTTCAAATTATACATATTATATAACCTATTCGAGTACATGATTATCTTGAAAAGACATGATATATTCAATTTTGTTACTTTATTCCAGAAAATTGATGCTTCTACCATAGAAGACTTTTATGGACTTACATCAGATATTCAGAAGAGTTCTGAAACTGGTTATATCCTATTCTACCAATCGAAAGATTGCAGTTAGAATTTTATATAAATATATAGTAAATTAAACAAATCCTATATAGCAATTTCATATTTTATCAAAGTACAGTATATAAGATTAGGAATGTTGTATGTTAGATTATTTATAAAAGTAAAGTATATACAAAATAGGTTTAATTATATTTTGTTCATAAAATATAGAGAAATTCATTAGCTTTATGGTTATTCATTAATGTAATTGCCTTGGTAAAGATGAACACTCTTTGTTAAGAAAACAAGTCGATTACAGTTTATGTAAGAATTATTTATTTTTATTTTATTAAGAAACTAGTCTTTCTTCATTTGTTTTACTTTTAGAGCAATTTCTCTAGTAACTTAGAAATGTTGGAAGCGCTAACAGATTCTATATGTATGTAAAAGAGTATGACTGAAAATAAAATCATTGTTATAAAAATTTAAAATGCTATTTACAAATATAACTTAACATTTATTCTCTTGTGATTGATAAAAAAATTAGAGATAAAATATTTACTTTTTTAAATAAATGGGAATTTATAAAGAAGAAAACCAATTTTGTCAAAACATGTTTATTTAGATTTTAAGCAATGAATTCATATGGAATAGGAGCAAGTAGAACAGGTTCTTCGCGTCCTGACACAATATGTGCTTTCGTTGGTTCAGCAGGCTGTCTTTTCAATTGAACTTTCAGGTTGTTCTTCTTTGCTTCTTTCCTGAGTCTTTCATTTTCCTTTACACGTTTCAGAAAATCTTCTCTACATTTTGAATGAGTTAAATGTTCAATGCGGACATTGATTCTCTTGGCAATAATACGTCCACGTACTCTTTTATTCACAATAACACCAAGAGCATGAGGGGTTACATTAAATACACGTCCAGTTTTTCCATGATAAACTTTATAAGGCATTCCTTTTTGGACTGCTCCATTGCCTTTAATGTCAACGATATCTCCAACTTTATATACTTTCATATATGTGGAGAGCGGTATTGTTCCATGTTTACGGAACTTTCGAGAGAACAAGTCTCTGGTTCCACGACGATAACCCTTTGAATTCGTCATTGTTGTACTTCAATCTGTAAAATGTAAAAAGTAGATGATGTTCTATAGAAATTCTTTTCAAATGCTACCGTTAGCAATATAAGGTTATAAAATTTTCAATATCTTATTTTCTTTACACAATTTTATATATTAATATAAAAATTCAAAATTATAATAAATTTAAGAAATAAAGACATAAATTTATTAGAGTATAAAACAATTTATTATGAAATACGGAAGTTAATTGGCACGTGCTAACGTGTTCGGTTGAAGAATTCAATAAAATGTGATACTTTTTCTTCAATCAAAATAATATGTTAAATATACGTGAAATAATTCTGATAAACTTTTTCTACACATAAACACAGATACAACATTAATACTGTCTAAGTATTATAAATTTCTTTATAAATATTGTGAAACGTACAAGAAGCAGGTTCGGCCACTCGCGTCAAGAAAAAAGAGAAGTTAAGAGTGGTAACTTAAGTATGTATGCACAAAACGTACTGTACAACACAATCGATAATCGACATTTACAATATGTAACATGCAAATCTACTTTTTACAGTCATAATAAAACAATAATAGAGTTTTACCAGTAATAGAGCAGCTTAGAATTGCATTAGTAAATAATATTGTATAATAAAGTACAAATTGTAATTTTAATGATGACAACAAAAAATTTGACCAGATCCTTTAACGTAATTTTTAAAAATGAAATATTAAAATAATGCAAATTAAGCAAAATACATTTATTTCGTTTAATAATATCCCCAAATTAATGCAGTAACAATATTAATTAATAATACAGTAATGGATCCTAGCCCTGCGCATCTCCAGGTCGCAGCTTGATCCGTTAGCAAGTACCGATATAGAAATTTTCTTTGCTCTGATTGGCTAATGATTTACTGCGGATTGAAAACGCAGTAAAATGGTGCGCGTCAACTTAGGGAGTAAGAAAAGCGTGCAGGAGTGTAGATCTCATTACTGCATGTGTTTATGTGATCCAATAAGATTCTCTCATAGTTCAAAATTACAGACACAAGATTGCGCTTCATTGTCGCAGAAGTTTCCTATCTATTACTCATCCAATCATTTACCCCGGTGCATGACAGTTGTTTTCTGAAAATTCATCGCAAGGTGTAAACTATTTTGCAACTTTTTATTGTTTGTTAACATTGCATTATTAAACAATGGTACGTCTTTTATATATTTTATTATACCTTGGTGTCATAGAAAGTATCTTTCATAAGTAATTGTAGTATTTGCAAAGCTGAATATACTATTAAGGAATGATTATATATCTGAAATTATAATTAAAAATTTTTTTTATTAAAATCTGTATAAAATTATTTAACATTATTATCTTTAGTACTTGTCTTATTAAGGAACAAACTCATCGTTCCGAAATAATTTTTAAAGTTATAGTAGGATTCTAACCATAATTGTAATATATGTTATTTATAATTTATTTTCAGTTCCGTAACCAATACGATAGCGACGTAACGGTATGGAGTCCACAAGGTCGTTTACATCAAGTAGAATATGCAATGGAGGCTGTAAAATTAGGATCAGCCACTGTTGGTCTTAAAAATAAGACGCATACAGTCCTTATAGCGTTGAAACGAGCCTCTTCTGAACTTTCAGCGCATCAGAAAAAAATTATTCCTATAGACAAACATATGGGAATATCAATTTCAGGTCTAACGGCAGATGCTAGAATGTTAAGGTATATAATATAGTTTAGTTTCAATGTATTTTTTATATTAATATATTTTACTATAAATCTTTATCGTATCGACGTTATTAATTTATATTCATATATAACAGTCGATACATGCGAACTGAATGCTTAAACTACAAATATTCTCATGATGATGTATTACCTGTGAGTCGTTTAATGGCATCATTAGGAAATAAATTACAAACTTGTACTCAAAGATATGATAGAAGACCCTATGGTGTTGGCTTACTAATAGCTGGATATGATGTAAGTTATTTTTCAAATATATCTATTCTCTTCATTAGTCTGTTTTCTATGGTAATATAAGAATGCATATTACAATCAACAATTTTGGTGAATTTTGCCTTGTTCATAAAGTACAAGATTCAAACTCTGGATCATAAGAATTTAGCAACCAATGCAAATATACAATTTGAAGTCCATAATCGCATATTGATAAGGCTTGTATTTGTCTTTAGAAACATTATCGTTGATTGCATTTCATTGAGGTATACAATCTCGATGTAATTGCATCAAATATATTCTATTTGATTAGATATATCTTATTTGGAAAACAAGATAGTTTTTGTATTAATGTTTATACAGGATAAGGGGCCTCATATTTACCAAACATGTCCTTCATCAAATTTCTTTGATTGCAAAGCAATGGCTATTGGTGCACGTTCCCAAAGTGCTCGAACGTACCTAGAGAAACATCTGAGTGAATTCATGTCATGTGACCTTGATGAACTTGTAAAGCACGGTCTTCGTGCTTTAAGAGATACATTACCCAATGAAGTTGATTTATCAGTGAAGGTAAACTGATTACACTTTTTATGCATACTTGTATATAAAATAGTTTCATATTTTCGAGAACTTATAGCTAATAAAACAATCACTTTTTTACAGAATGTTTCTATTGCTGTAGTAGGAAAGAATACAGATTTTATAGTATTTGACGAAGGAACAACCTCTATTTACTTATCCCAAATTGAAGATGATAAACGTGGAAGACCAACTGAACCTGATTCAGAACAAGATTCAAGACCTCCACAACCACCACCATCTGATGAAGGTCCACGAGATCCACAAGTTGCAGTTGCAATGGATACTGATTAAATATATTGTAATATATTTTATGCAAACATAAAAGAAGAATACGCATTTTGTGTTTAAAATTTGTATCTTTACTATTCATATCATTTTTAATACAATAGAAGTTATCACTGGGTCATGAAAATTTTCTTAAACAATTCTCCATACATAAAACATCTAGTTTTCTATGTTGTGTAATTGCTAGTACACACTTTTTACATTCTAACAAAATTTACAATTTATATTACAGTATTCACAAATACAAATCTATACTTAAAAACTGTAGTTGCATCACAACATCATTGTTTTTCAAATTTTTTCTCTCTTTGTTTCTTTAAAATGTTCGTTAAGAAAAATTCTCCAGCTTTATAAGATGATCGTACTAATGGACCACTTGCAGTGTATAAGAATCCCATCTCATTTCCTACGTTTTCCCATTTTTTAAACTTCTTTGGTGTGACATACTCAATAACTTTTAAATGTCTTTTTGTGGGTTGCATGTATTGGCCAAGTGTTACAGCACCTACACCAATATCTCTTAAGTCTTTCATAGTTTGTTCAATTTCTTCATCAGTTTCACCTAATCCCAACATTATTGACGATTTTGTAATTAATTCTGGATTTAGCTTCTTCGCAGTTTTTAACACGTGCAGTGACTGTCTATGTAATATATAAATATAAGTATTTACATATCATGTATTTTTTTAAACATTATATTATCAATGTGAGGTACCTGTACTGAGCTCGTCTATCTCTAACGAATGGTGTTAAACGTTCAATGGTTTCGATGTTATGAGCAAAAACATCAAGATTAGAGTCAACAATTGTTGCAATACAATTGTCATTTCCTCTAAAATCTGGTACCAAACATTCCACTAAAATGTTGCTCCTATAAAAATGTATAAAATCCATTATAAATATTTGTTGTCTCCTAAATAATATTCTTAAAAGTAAATTTCTCGAAATAGTTTATATACCTCTTTTTAAGTTCTCTTACTGTTTCTGCAATATGACTTGCTCCACCATCATTTAAATCTATAAAATACAAAATTTCAGGTTATTGTCGCTTTCATATATACAGTTTACGTTTTCATGAGTACTTATAAACATTATTAACTAACCATCTCTGTCAACAGATGTAAGTACAACATAATCCAAACCCCATTCTGCTATCGCAGTTGCTGTATTTACTGGTTCTTCTGGATCTAATGGTAATGGTGCGCGAGATGTTTTTACAGAACAGAAACGACAACCACGAGTACAAGTATCGCCCATTAACTACATTAAATTGTTGACTACTATTATTATATACTAGCGATCCAATAAATGAGCGAATCTCATTTAAAAAAAAATTATACATTATATAATTACCTAATAACAAAGTAAGAAATATATCTTACAAGTTTAATCTTAAGAAGAATTAATTTATTTAAAATGGCAAATAACTCTATCATACAAATATATATTAATTATTAAGAGTTAAAAGTTTAATTAAAAGTGAAAATAAGAAGTAATAAAATGAATGAAAACAATTATACAAACCATGATAGTAGCAGTTGCTGTACCATGAGTGTCGCCTCCCCAACATTCTCCGATGTTAGGACATCGTGCCTCTTCGCACACTGTACTTAACTTTAATTGTCTTAATTGTGCCTTTATTCTATTATAACTAGAACCCATTGGTATCTCTGTTTTGAGCCAAGGTGGTAGCCTTAAGCGAGAACTGTCTCCTTTTTCTAACTTTAATTTTCCATTGTAATCTTTATACGTTTCATCGATGAAGTCCCCCAAATTGGGACCATCTTCTAATTTTTGAGAAAATGTTTTTTCTTTTACACATTGTACACTCTGTAGGAGAAAAATACATTTCTAAGATTTTTAATATTGACCCAGGCAAAAAATGTTATAAAATGCAATCTTAAGTATTTTCTCAAAAATATTGCTCAATTGCAATCTTTCAAAAGTATTAAAATATTAATGTAACATAAAACTAACATTTCTGAACAATAGGATTTTATAAAATAAGATGTATTATAAAATCAAAACATAATTTATAGGTGATTCTGTTAAGATGTTTAGTACAATTTCAATTACAAGAAGAAGATATATGCGTATATTGGAAAAATTTGAGAACAGCGTAACATTATTATTAAAACAAATATATATCAATAAAAATTTAATTATATAAATCGCATCCATTATGTTTTTTTCAACATTATGTACATACATACATATATTTACGTATACATATTTACAAAGAAACATACAGATATAATTTTTTTGTGTAAAAATAGATAAAGACTTTACAATTTAAAAATAATAAAAAATAACAAAAGTTGACATTTTCACACTTGTAATCATTAATGTATTACATAGGCAGAAATAAATGGCTTACTGCGGCGTGAAAATTACAAATGGATGATATTCTTGTTCTACTTGTATTACGAAGTATTGGAAACATGTTTACTTATGAATTAACATTTAAACAACCTTCAAAAATACACCGGAAACTTCTTACACCATAAAGTGTGACTACTGAAAGACCAACTAACTCAGACCTCTCAGCATCCCGATCACTTTACGATATTTTTCTATGAAAGTAGAGCTGGGAGACTTACTCATCACAAATGGGACTGGATGATGCCAATGTATTTCCATTGACTATCCATTGGAATCGTTCAATCCCATTTGCGAGGTCCCCTCTCCGCCACTTGGAGCAGATTACGAGCAGTATGATCTTGCTTCTCATTGGTCGCTGTTTTCTTGTTAAATACTCGTAAACAAAACCGCGGATTGTATTTTCGCTAAAGAAAAAGTTACTTCAAATGATCTCACGAACCCCTCATTTCCTGGGAGTATCATAATTTTGGGACACCCTGTATTTAGTTAATACCGAAATTAAGAGTAATGAAAGATTTACTCGTGGAAAATATATAATATAATATAATATAAATAAATAAATATATATAATATAAATATATATTTATATATATAATATAATACAATATAATATCTCACTACTATTGAATTTTTACTACCTACTATTTACTACCTTGTTCAAAATTAAGTTCATTCATCGCGATCATTGATAGCGAATATGAGTATAGATAGCATTCAATGACATCAAGGCTTGAACTTGAAGCTTGATGCCATGTCAGCCATTTTGAATGATTATTTTTTTTATATAAAATCTAACGTTAGAGAGCGCATATGTTCCAGTTTCTTAATGTCCGAAGTTCACGAACTCGTTACCGTGTTTTCAATGGTAAAAACGAATGAACATTATTAAAAAATATCGCGGCTGGTGAAGTGTTTGGTGTAGTCAATTAATTTTATATTTCCACATTTTTAATAATACGAATGCTGAAAGAAAGAATAAATATAATTTCGATAGTATTTTTCTAAAAACAAATCAACCATCATGACGAAAGGTATTCCTTTACTCAAATTATGATTGCAATGTAAATACAAATCGAATATATGAAGTACCTTCATTTTGTTGTTGTTTATTAAACGTTTTCTGTGAAAGTATATGTTATTTATGCATAGAGTATATTGTATCGTGCTATTATATGAAATAGTTTTTAAAAACTAACATCTTTGTTGATTTAACTATGTACTGATTCTGTATTCATTACCTACGATTACTGTTTGAATTTTGATTGTTGTTAAAAAGGTATTGGAAAATTAATAAATAAAATTACAGATATTTGTGTATAAGTTAGAATGTTAAAAGAAAGCACTAAGAATGAAATTTTTGGAAATAATGATCGGTAATTGTATATGTATGTGTTTTATATAAAATTTATTTGTTTAGACGAAAGCTTAGAGAAAAAGTCAATAGAAAATAATGATACCGATAAGAAAGCTGCATCTGAAACAGGACCAGATCCGTCGGCTCCGGTAACAAGAAGAGGCGTATTAACATCATTTCTGACTGGTAAACCAATGGAAATACCGGAACAGGATATTGTAATAATTTGTTTTCTTAATAGTTACAATCATATTTATTATAAAAACATACTAATATCAACAATATATATTTTTTTTAACAGCTAGGTAAATGCAGATTTGTGTCAGAGTTCGAGAAGTTAAACCGCATAGGAGAAGGTACATATGGAATTGTTTATCGAGCTAGAGATACGAAAAATGATAAAATTGTAGCACTAAAGAAAGTGCGAATGGAACACGAAAAAGATGGTTTACCTGTTAGCGGACTCAGGGAGATATCTGTCCTTTTATCTTGTCGTCATGAAAATATTGTACACTTAAGGGAAGTTGTAGTAGGAAGGAGTTTAGAAAGCATATTTCTTGCAATGGAATATTGTGAACAGGACTTAGCAAGTTTATTAGACAATATGCAAACTCCATTTTCCGAAAGTCAGGTTAAATGTATTGTTTTGCAAGTATTGAAAGGCTTGCGCTATTTGCATCATAATTTCATTGTGCATAGAGACTTAAAAGTCTCTAATCTCTTAATGACGGACAAAGGATGTGTGAAAATTGCTGATTTTGGATTGGCTAGGTGGTTTGGTTTACCTTTAAAACCAATGACACCTAGAGTAGTAACATTATGGTATAGAGCACCGGAATTATTACTGCAAGCAAAAACCCAGACAACTTCTGTGGATATGTGGGCTGCTGGCTGCATTTTAGGTATGATACAAGTTTCTTGTTCTCATATAATATTATAATGTTACATGTAATTTTACTTGAATGTTAGGCGAACTGCTTGGACATCGACCCTTATTACCTGGACGATCAGAAATTTCGCAACTAGAATTAATAGTTGATTTATTGGGTACACCGAGCGAAGCAATTTGGCCTGAATTTAATACCCTTCCAGCATTGCAGAATTTTACGTTAAAACAACAACCGTATAATAATTTAAAACAAAGGTTTCCATGGTTAAGTGCTGCTGGCTTGAGGTTATTAAACTTCCTATTTATGTATGATCCAAAGAAAAGAGCAACAGCTGAAGAATGTTTACAAAGCAGCTACTTTAAAGAAGCTCCTCTGCGTAAGTTATATGGAACTATATACACCTTCTACTACTCAGTAATTAATTTCAATTATCTGACTGTGTATTTATAATTTGTAGCATGTGACCCCAAGCTCATGCCCACATTCCCACAGCATAGAAACATGAAAAAAACTGCTCCTCCAAAAGAGACCAGAGAACCAGATGCAAATGTTACAGATCAGACGAATAACTTACCTGCAATTTCTGATCTTGTAGGTTTATCGCGTAGTCTTCTTTTCTATTTAAATTATTACATTCATATAGTTGTTATAAAATTACTATTTTTTTTACAGCTTGGATCACTTGTTAAGAAGAGAAGAGTGGAATGAATGTCGGGTATTGTTACATTCATGACATAGAATATGGTTTAAACATACTTTCATTCCTCGTTATAATTTGTAACATTCTCTTAAGATGTATGATATCATTCACAAAATAAACTTTTCAATAAATGAACTTTATTTCTGGACACATAAGAGACATTTTTGTTTTTATTGCGAAGTGGAAAAAAACATGCGCATAAAGTGTACAGCATAATTTTCTGTATAATATGAAATCTTCGACTCCGATAAATAATGATAACTCCGAAAATGATCCATACGAATGACGCGTATATGTATATACATAACATTGAGTTTGTTGAATTTGCTTAACAAATTACCATTCTCCGTGCATCTTCATTTTATAAATATTCTCATGATCCTGCATTTTAAGTTCAAGTTTTTTTGGCAGTTTGAGTATTTTCGAAACGTTTCTTATATTCACCGTTTGGATCGTATTTCGCTGTAAGTCGTTCCCAGTCTCTTGGTCTCTTATTTCTGAGATGATTGATTATTTTATCTGCAGCATGTTTCTGTTTTTCGTTGCATTTACTGCAATCCGTGGCTAAAGCATCTGGCAACGTTTCTGAAAACACGTATATATTATTTAAGACTAAGATACTTTAAGATAATAAATTTTAATTTTGTTTGTATAAAACATTCAATAGACATTCAATAAACTTATTTCAAAATTTAAAAAATTGTACAAACATTCCTTACAGAAAATTGTTAATTCTATACAGTTTTGCAAATAAAATGGTATATATTTCTATAATATTACTAACATTTTCACCGCAATATCAAACGATCGCTTTGAGCATTTTCTTATGTCATAAAAACATACGTAATTGTGTTTAAAAGTGTTCATAGTTATCATTTTTTGTAATTTATTTAAAGGTATTATATATTATATATTATATATATCAAATATTATATATTATATATATTATATATTATTTTTGAATCATCTCCAAAATTATTTATCGAAAGAAAGCTATTTAAACAAGAAACATTCATTATTAATGATTAGTTTAATTGCTAGGGCATACATGTTACTTACATGTTACTTAAGAAAGTTCGATGCACTCTAAATGAGAAAGTTTAAAGTAGTTTACGTAATAATAAAGAGTGAAAGAGAGAGAAACAGGACGCGTGGGGTGAACTCTGTCGTAATAGTCACCGCAGATGCATTGAAATTTCCAAATGAAAGCAACGCCACTTTTGGTCGCGCGTTTGAGGAAAATTGCTTTTCTCCCCGTGTTCCGTTTAATGATAGGTAAAACTTCGAATAGAATTAATAGCTATGGATATATATCTATACAAATTCGTATCTAAAATAATCTACTAATTTACTATTATTTATTATTATTACTATTACTATTATTACTATTATTATATTATTATTATACTATTATTATTATTACTATTACTATATTATTATTATACTATTACTACTATTACTATTACTATTATTACTAATTTATTATTATAGTGCATGGCAATCCTGTAGAAATTTAATTTATAAATAGTTCTCAGTATTTTGAGGATTTTCGCGTATTCGCTATATTTCAGTAACTCATGGATACAAAAAACGATTGCATGGTGTTAAAAATATTAATTTTTGCCATTAAATAATGTTTTTGTGTTTGTAAAAAGCTTGGTCGACATTAGATTTCATTATTTCCTTATCACATTTAAAACATTATAATGTAATATTTCATACATAACAGATAAATCGTGAATTGTTCACCACATAATCAGCAAGTTTAAATAAACAGCAGTGGCAAATATCAGAAAAATGTATTATTCTTCACGGAAAAAGAAAAATAATTGATATTACGAGTGTATGAAAACGGTAATATACATATACAAGAATCTATAAACCGTAGATCATGCTAGAATGTCACCTTCTGAATTATAACAGTGAGTCAAACTTCTGATCAATCGGGATTTTCACTGTGTACGAGATATTAGGAACACCATTAAGATTATGTTATCGAAGTAATTAAATTGTATAATCTGTTACGAAAGGAATTTCATCAAGTATAGCGTTTCGTCGAACGGTACGCTTAGCACCGTTCCCGTCCTTTTGTTAATAATGCTTTATTTTGCTGCTCCGTGAACAAAAATAGCGACAATAACGAAGCACTTCCAGTGATCACAATGGAAATGTTTCGAAGTGTAATAATATTTTATAGGAGACTCGAGGACTTCTTTTGTTGCATTACATACATACATTTTCGAAATTGTTCGGTACTTACTTTTCAGCTCCCGACCTTCGTTGGTGCACGGGCCCTCGTCCAGCATGCATTTGATGTAATTGGTGAGGATACGGCCGTTCTGGATAATCCTCTCGAAGTCGATGTCATCGTACTTGTCGGGATATGTGTCAGCGTTTACAACACCGATTACAAGCAAAGCAAGCAGCAGAAGTGAAACTTTCATGTCGCGGGGTCTTATGAACGCGATTCTTACACCGGAAAGCTACGAACTGGTCTCTATTGGGAAACGCAGAATGCTCCTCGTAGCTAGTTTCGAATTACTGTTTCGATTGTCTCGTACGATCTATGTATTACAAGGAAGTCGGCTTTACAAGAACTTGCCTCTGCTCGTGAAATTCGCTGTGTTCGCAACTTGCTTCTTCGAACAAGCTACCGAATTATATAGCCTGAACCACGAAGGACATTGGGGGGAGTGGATGAACGCTTTGCGTGCCCCTCCGTGAACGGTGAACACATCATTGAGATGGGGAAAATTGTCATTTAAATTAGTCAGTTCTTACGGATAAATATAATAAATATAATAATAATATATATAATATATATTATTAATAATAATAATATAATTAATATAATAAATATAATAATATATATTATATATATATTTATTATATTAATTATATTATTATTATATATATAATAATATAATAAACAAATATAATATAATATATATAAAAATATAATATAAATATCGTATGTTAACATATGCATTACCAATTTCTTCAAAATTGCTGGCAAAATTCCTTTCCAATTCCTTCCACCGTTTTCATACTCACATATTATTTTCAATAACCTTACCTAAACATAATAGAAGCTGGTAGAATACTGATATTCGTAAAGTAATAATCGTTTCGGACGGAGTTCAAGATAAATTGACGTCAATTGTTATTTCCGTAATTTACACGCTTTAAATTCTTGATTGATAATGTCTCGTGGAGCTACAATTGTGTGTACACTCAATAAAATATTAAAATATTACTATTTATTATGAAATATATAATATATTAATAATATTATTATTAATATTATTAATATATTTATTATTATTATTATACTGTTTAAAAAGGAATAACTTCGTAAAAATTAGACCAAATAGCTTGGATATTTTTTCGAGATAAAAGAGGGACTAGTTTGCTACAGAATACTAATACATAAACTAATTTTTATGAAATTTGCAATTGGTTAGAATGATGAAAGGAAGGAAAACCATTAATCAACTAACCCTTTTATTTACGTTTCGAACAAAAATTTAATCGAAATCAGTTAACGTTGCTGTGAGCGGTGTTCAAATTTCTTACAGTTACGAATCGAAACTGCGAAAATCGTGAATAACTGTTATCTTTCGCAATTTTTGATTGTTTGTAGCTTATTAACGAGATCCACCGATTTCGATTAAGTTTTCAGCATGTATATATGTTACCGAGATTTACAAAATGCACGTAAATTTACGTGCATTTAAATTGCATTAATAAATTTACGAAATACATAATATATTGTTCATCGATTGTTGATATACCCGACTAACGTTGACATACACGTTGAAGTATTTGTAACACCTTGTAGAATTTTGTATACTTCTCGTGGTTGCACAACACAATGAACCTTGGATTAATAAGTATCAATCGTATTGCTCTTTTGCTTGTTCTTAAAATTCAGCTGACACGAAAAATTTTGCTCATGGTCAGAAATGATTTTCACTTATAAATCGAAGGCTGTTTTACCAATTCTTAAAAAAAAAATGTTGGTTTAATCATCGATAGAATTAATTGGCAACAAATTATAACAAATTTCATGCGAATACAAGTTTGATTTAATAATCGAATGAAATATATCATGCATTTGAAATATTATGTAACTTTAACACAATGATAAATAATTATTTTATTGAAATTCGTTTGCATCTCATTGATCATTAATAATACACGTGAATTCATTACGAGTGTTATATTTAGTACACGTTGTTTTATGGTATGGATATCAGAATGCTGAATCAATGTATTTCAATAACGATCACCGAGTGTTTCTTCACAACTTCGCATACTTCGATAGGTACGTTTTTCCGGTACGTTTAATTATGTATATCGCATGAACAATAAATTCCCAAAATTTATAGGTAATGGAATTATTATTAATTACTTACAAGTAACACAATTTTGTCTTTAATTTATTCAAGTAAGAAAATGAGTTCCCTCTATTAGAATATAAAATAAACTATGTTTTACTATAGTTAAATGTTTCTAACTATACGACATACAAATTCGGGAATGAGTATGCAATTTTATTTATTTATATAGTGTTTACAAGTGAGCAGTCCTGAAATTGTTTACGAAAACAATGCACGTCATGAAACAATCTACGGTTGACATACTTCACTGAATTTTCTATTACCTAATGCTCTACCATTCACAGAATATTTTACTTCTAACAGTTTATTTTGCGTTTGGTTGGTTATAATATTCTATTTGTCATTGTTGATTAACAGTTTGTTATTTACAATATAGATGACGCTATATTGTAAAGATTAATAATTATTGTACGTAATAGTGGTAATAAATAAGCTATACTTATATGACGAATTTGTCAACTGTATTATTATTAGTATATTATATTTATTTATATATTTATTATACATAAATAAATATATATATATTTAATTAATTTATATTTTCATAACTTTTTTCAACTTATATTTATTTATTATACGTATATTATTAGTATACATATTACCAGTGTGCAACTACAGAAACACATATCCCACTAATGGTGAATATTTTTAGAATTTTGCATCATCAAAGTAGCACTTCTTCTGAAAGAGTATAAACATAGTACATACATTACACATCGAAATAATTTACATTTTAAACAGATTATTCTTGACATTATCCAAGATGCGATATATACATATATCGCTGAAATAAAACTATATTACGATATTACTCAATTCTTCTAATTATACATGTGACGCGTTCATTTCGACATTACAATCATGAAGCCGATTAGAATGCAAGGTGTATTATGGTTTCAAACAACATCATTATTCCTTCATATTGCGAAAAACCGACCATAGGATCGAAACTTTCTACCTTGTCCCTTGACCTTCTCGTAGTTTGCAGGCGACAGTACACCCTATTAACGGTATAAACCCCTTTATTTAATATTTTCGACCTGAAACGTTGTTGGTCTTCTATTTTAGTAGACAAAATTTCATCATCGCTAGACGCATAATCTTTCGAAACGAAATAATATCAATAAAAAGAATGTTATTTTTGTATACTATATACATGTTAAGTAAAAATACGATAAAGAATTTTTTGGTTAAAGTTACTGTTAACACCCAATACTGTATTAAATAATCGCAAGCATTAGACGCTGCTGCGTGTTCTCAAACATTCCGATCGGATTTAACAACAATTAGTCATGCTGATTGTAATTCTGCTCACATTAACATTTGTGAAGCAGGTGGAATAAATAGAATATTATCTATAGGATGTGAATAAAATTCTGCCCCTTTATGAAAAGCGCTACCTTTTTTCCAGCAAATTTTCAGTGACTTTTATTTTGTTTTTTGAATTATAAAAACCAGTAAAGAGCGGGTTGCTGTACCTACTGACGATGATGGTCAATAAGTGAATAGAGTGTGTAATAAATAAGAAACTATAATATTGTTTACAACCAGAAGTAAACCTTGAACATTTTGCTTAATAGATTTATACATATATTATAGATTATTATTATATATATATATTGATATAAGATTATTATACATATATTATAGATTGTATACATGTTACATATTGTACTTGGATTAAGATGATAATTTCGGGTACCATCGTATTTACGACATTATTATAATCTTTATATGTGTGTTCTGGTATTTGACAAATAATATTAAATAGTGCTGAGATGAATGAGTTACATAGCAGTAATGCGATTCGGCACTGTCGAGTAGTATCGCACGATCATCTGCCATTCCTTCGGATAATTTTGTTGCATCAGCGTCATTAATGTTCTCGCATGCTCCCTTTGCCGAGGTGTACAACGACGACAATTGTTATTCAATGCTTCCGGTAACAAGCCTACAAATAGATTATACAGATTTTGGATACTTAAATGTTTACTGTAAATCAGCAAAATCGGCCAAAAATATCAGATCGAATCTCACAATGAATAAATATTAGACTATGAATTTTATACACTTATACATATATCTAAACATGTAGACATATGTATACGATAATATGAGATTTGAAGAGAAATGAACTTTTGAGGAGAAAGAAATTGGCTGGCAGGATGTATGAAGCTATTATACGTATTTACGTAGGTATTACATGTTCATACGTATATGTTATGTATGTACATGTATTCAGATGGCAGGCACGTATGCAAGCATGTATATGTAGAACGGGAAGTGTTATACATTGCTATTACATAAAAGGCATTAGAGTAACATAGACTTTCACGATGTATTCGATATAATAAGAAATTAAAAGAAGATTTAATCTTAAGCAACACCCGCTGAATACGTTAAGTTTACATCGTCCTACATTAACCGGAACATAAAGAACATTTATTTTACGTTAGAAATTATAATCGAATGATATACTTAATAATACACTCGTATAAGAAAAATAAATGTAAAATTATTTTTGACGATAAGTCGAAGACAATTGAATTATATTGTTAAAATATTGAATAACAACAGTTAATAAATTACACTACATTTTCGTATAATAGAATCACATTTGCCGGTGTATCGCAGTTTAAGTTGATTATAATACTTGCATTCACTGACCAGCTATAGTTAATTCTTGAAATTTTAATATAAGAAATTTTTCTTACTAGGATTGGGGAACTTAATAGTTATTGGGATTGTTACTAAGAATCTTATGCTCTGTGCTTTTTCGTCGAATTTTAATTGTATTGTTACTAATACACTTGTATTTGAAAGGTGTAGATAAATTACAATAGCATGCATACTGATCCTTATATACGGGACCAAATAGAATTACCAAAAAAATATTTAATTAAAATATTATTAATTAAAAATGATATATAATAATATATAATAATATATATTATAATAATATTATAATAATATTATATATAATAATATATATTATAATAATATTATAATAATATTATATATAATAATATATATTATAATAATATTATATAATATTAATAATATTATAATAATATTATAATATTATATATAATATATAATAATATTAAAAAATTAAAAATATTTAATTTTAATACTTAATTTACCCGAAATTAAAATTACCATACACAATTACATAATACAATTCATCGATAAAAATTGCTCAAACTTACTTTTAATTCTTTTTCCGATGACATCACATGGAGCCTGATCTAGGATGCAGCTGATTTGTTGCGTCACGTAACGTCTGTCCGTCAGTAATTGTGATACTGACTTTTGCGCTTCAGCAAAACTTGATAAAACAAGTAAAGTTACAAAAATGCTAAGCTGCAGTTTCATGTTTAATTTACGACCAACTGATTTCAGTGTCTTTAAATGAAAGAATGTTTCGGTTCTATTCTCTGCGTGGAGTCGTAGTCAAACCAAACTGACCGTTTCACATTTCGGAATTCGTATTTATATTATGTTCCCTCCTTCAGGGTAACCCTTCAGGGCAAATGGACTTAACATTCTTCGCTTCTTAATTGCATTTTAACTTATTTTAATTGCATTAGCTGAAAGAGACGATCGAAAGACGACGACAACGATCATTATTCTCTCTTGACATTAATTTGACATTTTGGGGGTATACTTTTTTCATTTTATCGATATTTCACAAAGTATCTTTAATTTAATTATGCAACTGTACAAGTTGCGCCGAATTGAGCAGGGAATGTAAACACGTTTAAAATTTTCATTAATAAATCTTTAAATGAGATTTAAAACGATATTTACATAATGTGTAAATTGAACGTGTGTAAATCGAAAAATTCTGCATTTTATTATTGTTGATGTATTTGTCATATTTCAATTCCTCGAACATAACTATAGAGTTGATTTCGGAATATATTAAATAGAATAATAGTTTATAATAATAATAATAATTTTTATATCTTTCAGTGGCTGTGGCTTGACTGTGTGTCAACTGATTTCAATACAATTTTCAACATATACATATATCAGTTATAAAATGCAATTTCAAATTTTCGTTATAGGCTCAGATAAAAAAGTTGAAAAACGTAAGATTTTTTTTTTTTTCGTCATTCCTAGTGATAACAAAATTGTAAAAAAGTATTACAGTCATTGTATAGTAGACTAGTTCCTCTATTGTTGAAAAAAAATTCAAATCATTTAGTTTAGTATTAAAAAGGTTATTTTTCAAATGACCGCCACTGTATGACATATGTACAGAGTGTAAAAAAAGTAAATGTCACGACTATGCTAAATCGATTCTACGCTTCCAATTTAGTGGAAAACAATGTAATAAAGGTGTCAAAAAATTTACCTTGATTGATTTTTTCAAGGTCAGAAAATTGATATTTTTGTCCAATGTAGGTATCGCTTTCTCCTCGTCTCAAAGACCAACCATAGCTCTAATACCATGGTTTCTTTAACTAATTTGTTCTTTGAGAGGAGTAGAAAACGATACATTCAAAATAAATTTCCAACATTTTGACCTTGAAAAACCAGTGAAGGTGAATTTTGCGGCACCTTTCATTGTTTTCCACTAAATCAGGAACACAGAATCGGTCTAGCATATGTAGTCGTGATATTTACTTTTTTTACACCTTATACATATGCGATATGTATCATAAAAATAGTAAGTTGGCATGAAAGCAGGAATCGTAGTAAATATTAAATTGTAAATAGACGCACGTAAATACATTGTGAAATGTAATATATGAAAAAGTGATTTGTTTAGTAAATTAGTATTTGCTATTAGTGCCTCTGTATAACCTATAATAATATCAATGCTTATTTATAACCTGTCGAATATTTATCAGTTGTCAGCACAAGTATGCATTTACTCATACTTTAAATGCTCTTTAGGTGTTGGAAGACATATTTGGAAGACATTAAATAAGTATAACTTGAATTTTGTATAATGAAAAGTTTGTTTATACTTCTTCATAGAACAGACAAAGTCGTGATAACTAAACAATGTAAGTTGACATAATAATGGTTATATAGGTATATATCGATGTATAATTAATGAATGAATGATTGAATTAATTAATTTATTTTATAGGGAGCAATCTCCAATGGAAACTACAATTAAGGATATAACCAGACCTGCTCCCTCTTCCATTTGTATAAATGACACTAAAAAGAAGTGTAACTTATCGTTTTCATTTAATGTTGATTTTGATGATGTTAATAGTGACGTATCCTCCGATTCAGAGACTGCAGACTTGCAAATTGATGTTTCTGAAGTTGATAATTACGAACCCCCCAGCAAACATAAAAGAGATGCTGTTGAAGAAACTTCTTCAGTCATTAACGAAATGGAAGAAGAGATTGAAAGACAGCTTGATGCTAAAGCAGCAAAGACTAACTTAACAGCTACAAACGTTAAAAATATCATTAAACATGTGATTACCAATGAATATGTAATGGCAATGGTTAAAAATCGTCTACAGGACACAGAAGACGATTTACTATTTGAACCTAAATTGACAAGAGCAAAGGCGAAGTATAAAATAACAAGATGCACTTTGCATATGATGTATGATTTTATATAACGCTGAATTTAATATAAATATAATATTTTTATGTAGAGAATTAGCGGCAGCACAAGTTAATATACCATGGCCAATTACACCAGTAAAAAACTCTACGTCAGAAGTACAAGTACTAATCGAAGAGGAACTAGCAGAAGATTCTTCAGATGAAGAGTACAATCCAGACCAAGATAAACACAGTGATGATGAAAGAGAAGCGGATAATTCTATAAATTGTGATGTAGATTCACAACCTACAACACCAGCAAATAATTGTGATTCAAGATCAATTGAACAACCTAAATCACAAAATATTCAATATGATCCAGAAGGCATTTTTAAAATTCCAGAGTAATATACTTTATGCAATATTTGTAAATTATGATGAAATTATTTTAATTTATTATAGGCAATACTTTTCAGTATTCCTCATGTACCAACAGAAGAAGAAAGTATTGGTCAAAGAACACGTTCAAAACTTTGTTTGAGCGAAACACCTTTGGAACAAATTGAACAAGCATTTATACCACCAGACATAACAACTGATATGTATGACTGGGACTGTGAGATTGATGAAGACTGGGACAATTTTTTGAAAGAGTTCACTCAACCATTAACTCAGGAACCTGTAGTTGAAGATGATCCAGAAGCAGATCCAGAGTATAATATTTTAGACGATGAAGAAACAGAATTTTGTACTTAATATTATTTACTTTTTGGAATTTAATATTTCAGGCTTTTTAATTTATTCGGACTACTAAAATAATATAAGTTATTTATTTGTAGTGGACAAAGAAGAATTGCGAGCAGATAAAGCTGTGAAAGTTACTCGCAAAGAATTAAATAATTTAATTGCAGAATTGTTTGAATTTACTGACACATTTTCGATGCAGGAACAGGAAATTTCAAAGAAAAGGAAGTCTCTGGAGAATTTAAATCCATCTATTGAAAACAATCCTATGGTAAGGAGACAATAATAACCACATTCATAAATTTAAAAAAAAAAATACAATTTTGTCTTTCAGACTTGTTCTGTAACAGATTTGTTGCCCACTTATGAACATGATGTTCCCGAGTTAATGAATGCTAATCAAAGGCAATTACTGGCAGTTCAACTATGTCAACATACTCAGTTAATGGTGCAACATTTTGTTATGACATATAGACATCCAGAACTAGATTTTCAGTCAAAAAGTTGTAAACAGAATATAACGAGTCTAAAGTAAGTTCGTTATTAAATAATATAGAAATTATAAATTTATAATAATCAATAACTAAAATTTGTTGTGACATTGTTATCAGGAATTTAAGTAACGGTCTTAATTCTGCATTTAATGCAGCAAATTTGGTAGATGCTTTAAAATTGATGTCCGATTGGGAAAACAAATTTTTGGATAATAAATTTTCCGAAGATCTAAAAAAAACTGTCTTAGATGAAAATGCCGTAAACGAGATATATTCTTCAAACAAATGGAAATATACTCCCAAGTTTCATCCAGAATTAAAAAAATTATTTATGGAAAGCAAAGCACTAATGTATCCACAACTGTTACCTGAATTACCTTTCAAGAGTGACATAAATAAATATACACGTACTCCATTCCTAAAATCAGAAGATTTGTAAGTAAATATGTTTTCTTTTTTAACTAGATGTGAATTAATTAACATCTTTTTAGTTTAATCGCACTCGGTCTTGAACAATTTATTCCTTTCGTTGCAACAAAACCAAGAAAGTTCAAACAGAAGAATCTTCAACTAATGGACGCGGTGCAATTGGTCATTCAATATTTATTACCATGCAGAGAACCTAATGCATTATGTCGCCATATTCGAAAAAGGAGATGTGCAAATGATGGCAATCCCATAAGGGTATGTATTTGCACATATTACTTAAATAAAAGTATTACAACGAAGTAATTATTCTTTCAGCATTATTTTGAAAAGGGTTGCGCTCCTAAAACGATACATTATATAACACGAGAATGTGATCCTAAAGCACCAAAGGATCAATCAATAGAGTGTTTGCCTAAAGAGTGGCAAAATTATCTTAACAATGTACGTTTATCTAATCTAAAATATTTTCGATATTTTAATCTCCATTAACATTTAACAAATTATAGAGAATAATTTTTATATCATTGAAATGAGATTGTGTTAATAAATTGGTTGAATTTGTTCACAGACAGAACAGAAAATTGATGCGTTAAAGAGAAAACATATATTAAACTCCTATAATGATCTCATGAAGAAGGATGACTGTGTAAATGGAATTGCTAAAGTTTATACAACTGTTCCCAGCATTCATCCGTTACGAAATCCTGTTGTAAATATGTTCCCAAAGATATTACCTTTGCCTGCGAACAAAAAGAATCCAAATAATTGTATGACAAAAAATAATTCATACTTGAATGAGAACATTAATTCTAAAAATTCAGCAAAAGTATCTAGCAATGAGTCGAATACAGTAGCATGTAATTCTAATACAGTAAATAAAGAACGCACATCACAACATAATAATTCATTGAAAAATACAGTAAATATAGAAGAGAAAAAGAAACCATTACAAAATAATGAAGTAGAAGAAGACAGTCAGAATGATATACTTACAATTTCGGCTACATCAAAGCATTCCAAGTTTTCTAAAAAGTCTTCAGATGTAATACAAGAGTTGCCACAATTGCGAAGAACTACGCCTAGATTAGCAAAGACAAGAAGTGCTCAAAATATGAAGTTAATGGCTCAAGTTCTAGGACCGAAAGGATTATCTTCCAGTTGCAATACTTTAAAATCTAGAGAAAAGAATGACATGTATAAAAATTTTGAGAAGACACAATCATTACCAAAACTTGTAAGTAAAAGTGGAAATACAAACAACATCGTATTTTGTTTCTCTATCAAATGTCTATTACAATGGGAATAGTCTAGCTTTTATCATTGTATTTTTTAATTCGCTTTTTATTCCAGGATAATGAAGATGAAATAGCAGAACTAATGTTAGCAAGTACAACTATTAAAAAAGACTCACTTAGTAGAAAAAAAGCTAAAGAAGCTAGAGAGATAGAAAATATTAAGAGGCTTTTAGAATCTGAAAATCCGTTGAATGAAGAAGAAAGAGGATCAAGTAGGTTTCGCTTAATAATCTTACAAGATTCTTAGTTAGATGTACAAAATGTAAGTTAACGAAACATTTTTATTTTTTATTATACAGAATTTGCAGCATCATATCTTCAAAAATTACATTTAATATTGGAGTCTAATAGTCCTGACATATTTCGATCTGTTGTAAAATTATACTTAGATTATTATGAGAAATTGGATAGTATTAATCAAATGGAGAGCGAATTGTCTTTTTCTAATGAGCCTGGAGCTCGGCACAATGAAAAACTTATGGAGCAAACAGCAAGAGATAAAGATGCTATAGCTATTAATTTATACGAGGATGTGTGTGAGAAGCTACACGAATATCCTGAACTTTGTACAGACTTTTTATTATTTTTAAAGCCCCATCAAGCTGCGATAATAAATAAATCAGTTGAATATATAATGCTTCAAAAAATGAGCGAATTTATTAACGTGGCTCAAATATATTTTGCTAAGCAACCTTCTCGAATAGCAAAAATGATGCAAGCTATCACTCAACTTTCGTCCGAACCTCAGACAACATTAGAGCATGTTCATTCAATTATGGGTCCTATACTTAAGGGACACCCATTGGTCATGGATTTATTTTTGCAAATATTACCTACCGCTAAACCACCTGAAAGGTAATATTTACAATAGAACGAATAACACAAAAATCAATATTTAATATAAGATATTTTCCTAATATATTGTTATATTCTACAGTTTATTTGCATCGCATATGTTTGAAAATTTAACATGTCCCGTGGGTCCACATGATAAAAATAAAGTGTATACTGAAGATGCATCAGAATTATACGAAAATATTGAACTGCCACTATCAGGTTCTCAAGAAGATCCTTATGGCGGAGATAATTGCAAGTGCAATTGTCATAATGGAGATGATTCCATTTGTAAAAGTATTTCTGAACATTGTGTGTCTTGTGGAACGAGAGTAAATAATTTGTATTATTTTCTAGCATTTTCTTTATTACATTGCAATAATTCGGATAAGACAAAATCAAATTTTTCCCACAGTTTCTGAATGGAAAGATCTATCTTCAAACATCTGAAGGCTTGAGACCGGCTAAAATTATTTTTCCTGGTGCTGATGAAGAAAAATTAGAAAATATAGCTCGCGTGTCATTAAAAACAGCAGATAAATTTATTTCTCCTATTCCGTCCAGACCACGGAGAAAATCATCAAAGAACGAGTCTAATCCTGACGAACAATATCAAAAGTCTTGTATGTTGAAAAGTTCGCCTGTTAAAGATAATGAAGAGGTAGGGAAAGTATTAGTAAAGGCTAAAAGAAATGTAAAATCTCCACCAAAAACGGATAAAAAAAGAGGTTTAAAAAGGATGGAGAGTATGGACCAAATAGGTGCCAGCACAAAACGAGCACGGATAACACAACAGAAAAGTAAAAAAGAAAGGAAGGTCGATAAACAACAAACTAAATTAGAATGTGTGGAATCGCATGATGACCATGTAAAATTGGACGAATCATTAGGCATAAATACCATTATAGAAATGAAAAAAAGAAATTTATCAGATGAAGAAGGTGAAATATCAAATCACAGTACAAACAAAATGGATTCATCTGATGATGTTAAAATCTCGGATACAAATACAGATATTAAGCCATGGACACGACAAGAAGATATGATTCTTTTACAAGCTATTAGAAAAGAATATTCTAATAATTCGATTATTATTGTCAGTAAAAGATTGGACCGTACAATTGATGAAGTAAGTTTTTGGATTATTTATCGCTTATTTTTAACGTAGACTGTTTTAATTGTTATAACTCTGTGCAGGTTAGAGGCAGATGTGAAACACTTTTTGCATTATTATATAAAATGATGTAAGTGAATAGAATCACAGGAAATGCATTTTGCTGAATATACTGTTCTATGCAGTATTAATGGGTGAATACAGGTAAATGAATTCTCTTTTATATAGAATATTCTATTAAAATACATTTAAGTTATAATATGAAAAATTCTTCACTTATTCTTACATTGAATTATAATATATAAATTAATTTTATATGCTTTTACAGACTGCTTTAATATGTTGGAGCTGAAATGTTAATCATTAAAAATCAAATAAAAATGTAAATACTTGTTTATAAAAATATGTATAATAAAAATGTTTTCAATTAAATTATCTCTATAAATGCATATTTGTAATTATGACTAATCAAAATAATTATATACTATAACTGTAAGACGATATATAAAGCCATATAAATCTTTGGTATAAAAAAGAATTTTACTTACCTGCGTATAGTGTGTTATTGTTTACTCCAGGGGACGATTAATATTGATAATTTTACACAATTTTCTGTTTAATAGAAACTTTGTTGCGGCTAATAGAATGTATTTTCATTACAATATATTATATGTATATTAGCTATGACGCTGCGTTCAAGAACGTCCCGCGAAGTAAACAATAACATTTTCTTCTTACTACTTGGATTTACATGGTTTTATATACAGTGTAGGACACAACTGGGTGGACACCCTTTAAAATGCAATACATTATTTGAAACTGGACTAAATGACTTGAATTTTTTCTAGATGATACAGAGATTATTCTACTAGACAATGACCGAAATGTTTTTTTGTTAATTTTGTTGTTGCTTAAAATGACGAAATAAATAAAAAACGTGAATGTTTTGCCATTTCAAGTAATAGGAAAATTAGAAAAAAACATTTTAGTTATTGTCTAGTGAACTACTCCATTATCATCTAAAAAAATTCAAGTCATTTAGGCCAGTTTTAAAAAGTTATTGCGTTTTAAAGAGTGTCCACTCAACTTTGTCCCGCACTGTACAGTGTCTTATAATATTGTCGCGAAGTGTACATCCTTTTTATTTGATTGTGATAATTGGTCCGATTTAATTACAGATTGTAACGCTGTAACATTTTAATACTGAGTAAAATCAAAATTATTATTTGATTATACATAAAATAAAAACAAATCTTAAACTTGAGTATTAGTAGTTCATTTTACTTGTTTCAATTTTGTAATATAATTGTATAGTGACTCACTATATTTACTTTTTTTGTAATCATTTCTTTTAACATCCTTTTTAAATAGATATTTCTTTAAATTTCTATGAAATGTTATCCAAATTATATAAGATATAATTACTGAACCACTGTATTTGAATCACAACTCACATGTCGTTTTATCTAGTAGTCTTCTTACTCATTGATTATTTACTGAAATAATTAACTTTTATGCAGAATACTGAGTAAAGTTTTGATTACAAGATAATTCATTTAATACATTATACAAAGTACAAATAGTTCATTATTTATTTTTATAGTGACTTTTATGTACATAAACAATCTTCAACAATGAGAATTTCATAAAAATTACGCAACAGAAACAATTTCGTCTTACGTTGTCGCAATTAATATGAAATTTCATATTTGTTACGCCTTTTACATTGTTTTATATTTTTCTTAATGGTAAGAACGAACGTGTTCAATTAAACTTAAAAAGAAGTATAGCTAACCTGGAATGAATTAAGTCAAACCGAATGCACGTATCTTCGGGCGATACAAATGTTCGACTTTCTGTTCCAAATAAAATAGTAGAGAGGCACACAAATACGATTGGCTATAATACAATAGCATGATACATGATAAACATAACAGTGTATATTGTTGAGACATTTGGGTATAAAAACTATGTAAGCTTTGGAAAAATCATCTTTTATCTCTCACAAACATTGCAATTGTTAGTAGTACTATCCTATTGATTAGACTGATATCATTAGCCCACGGATTTTAAGCATTTAAAAATATTAAAACAATTTAAGAACATCGATATATCATTTTCAACTTTTTAAAATTATACAGATTTTATAATAATTTTATACAGAAACTTCTCATTTTGCATAGATATCTGCACTATATCTAGATATCGTACTATCAATTAGTCACACTTTATGAAACCAGTTGCAATGTAATGGTTGGAGATCATTTTTATAAAGGAACACAGTTTACACTTGCATTTATAACTAACGTTGCCTGAACATTTTATTATATTTGAATTATCTATCAATTATATCTTTCTGATTTCATTCGGGTTTCTTTTTAGAATCAATTCATTACAGGAAACCTATACAAAAATATTTCTCGTTTTTGAAAATGTAAGAAACTGACACAGCACGTTACCATAGCATGTACACTTGATAAATTATTTTATCACAGTATGGAACGTCGTTGCAATTAATCGATCATTCTTTGATCACATTTCATATTTATGTTTAGTATGTTGTAAGCAAACGTACAAACTATGTGTAAATTGTATTCGCATACTTGTGTGTGAGTGTTCGTGCGCGCGTGCACGCATATGTGTATAACTTCTGCAAAGATTAGAATTTCATTTTGTACAAATCATCTGCAAATACAAAAAAAATAGTAATAAACTTTAAAGTACTTCCATACTATCTATATCGATACCGATATCAAGGAAGTCTTCTTCGTAATCTTGAAGATGCCTTTGTACAAGTGGATGTTCAGAGTGATCTGGATCATCTGTTACAGGACTAGGTGGTGGATTAGTCACTGTGCGATCAGAATCCATGGGCATCCTGTCCATACCTTCGCCACGTCTTAATCTTGCTTCTTCCGCTATTTCTTTTGTAGAAAGTTCGGCTTTTGTTAAAAGTGTAGGTAAATCTTTTTCAAAACCATCTGTATGGAAAATATTTTTGTTACAATATGTTTTTTTGTGAATAATAATTATAAATATGAAACAATACTTACTTTCTAAACATTTAATTAATTCTTGTGCCTTTTGTCTCCTAGTACTAGCATCAGCCTTTTTTTGATCAGCTTGCTCTTTTTTGGCAGGGTAAAAAATTTCTCTTATTTTTTCTTGCGGAATATCCTCATCGTTTTTTACTAGCCAAAAATAAACTCCACCTGCAGTTCTTCTTCGAGATCCATTTATTGTTAACAAACCACCTCCTTCCTCAATCTTTCTTGTTTTTTGGAAAAAGTCAATAGCTTTTTCTTTACCAATTATATTCACAATTACTTCTATAAGCAAAAAGAAAATATATATATATATATATATGCATGGTAAGTCACAAATTAGTCACTTGTATGATTAAATGTAAAATAGAACAATGTTTCTTACTTATTAAAAGATTTTTCTTCTCATTAAGTTTAGATGCAATATCAGTAGCAACATCTGCATCAGTTGATTCAACTGTTGTACTTAAGTCTGCTACTTTTCTTACAGCTCTTTTATCTACGTCCATTGCATTATATTTCTTTCCTAATCTTAGCTTGACATTACTTCTGTCTGAATTTGTTCTTTTATTTGTTGATCTCCTTTCAGTTTCTTTTTCATCTTCTGAACTATTATTGTTATGTTGTAGTACATTCCAGCTACCATTTAAGGAATAATGGTGCGGAATATTATAATTTTCAACGTTACGCTCTTGGTAATGTTTCTTCGTTACACCACATAATACTAAATCTTCCGTTAGAGAATCTTCTTGCACTTGAGTGCACCAAATTTTATACTTATCATTTGTGTTTGCCCAACCTTTTGTTGAATTTCTGGTTCGTTTTAATTTTAGCTTGGGTTTTTTATTCTTGACATGCCTTGAATCTGAGTCAGAGTCGCTTTCAGTGTCCACGGAATCGTCAGATTCGTCATTATAGCCTAGTTTCGAGTGTTCTTCTTTACATGAGACTGCAGGAGGTCTTTTTAAAATGTTATATGTTTCAATATCACTTGCCTAAATAAAAATATATTGAAATAATTAATGAGTACATTCCGTTATAAAAGGTATCTTATCCAAAATGTTATATGTAGAGTTTATAATTATATTAACTTAAGTTATATGGAAATAATTTAAATTCGTTTGAATTTCAATGTTCCAGTTTAATTTCATCTTGGCTGAAAGAGGTTAGATTTCTATCATATTATCGAATTATGATATATCTGACCTCATCATCGATAATTTCGCCATCCTCAAGATCTAAAGGTTCCGCTTCCATATTTTTCTTTCCAAAAGTCACAATTTCTTCAAAGAAGAAATATCAAATACAATTACAGTCACTGAAAAACTCCCACTAAGTTTGTTCGCTTACACCAAATTTATAATGTTAGCTTCATCCACAGCACGGAGGACACTTACAGAAATGAAACTATGGCTTCGCGTTACCGATGGGGTATTAAATATTACATGTGCGTGCAAAATCACAATAAAATTTCTTATATGAAATAATCATATATAGGTATGCAACAATTTATGAAAGTGCGTTGAAATGCGTTGAGAATAACAAAATACGTACGACTACATGCACATATATATATATGCAACTACAATCGCAATCGTTTTGCATCTGTTCAATGGGTAAATATTATATAGAGTTGTTACGTCGAATGACTCGCTCTGGTTGCAGCTCGTTGATGATTGGTAGTGGTGATGTCTCGATGATGCGCGCACGAGGACGCGAAAGTTGATTCGCGCGCGGGGGACAAGGTCCGTTAAAACAAGGGTTGTGGCGGTATTACACGCGAAATTTTCGGGGTTGGGGACTGAGAGAGAGGTCCAAGAGGTCCTTTACTGAGAATTTATGATTTCCTATTCTGTGGGGCTCAGAGCTTTGACTTTGTTTACATGAAATTGGAGATCTTTCAAGAGACTTTTCCTGTGTTCCGCTAAGTAAACTCTCGTCGAGGAATTTCATGGCAACTCTCTCTCTCTCTCTCTCTCTCTCTCTTTCTCTCTCTCTCTCTCTCTCGTTATATCTCTAGCTGTTATAAGCTATGAAATATACAACTATGGCCATAACGTTACATTTTATATTCGAATTTCTTTCATGTCGCCATTTGTCGGAGACTATAATACGGTAGCGCCATCTACGCTACAGTATAGACTGGATCATGGGCTCGGAATTAACTTACACGTGACAGAGACAGAGCATTTTCGGAGGCTACTCTGAAATATTCTGCAGAACGGCATCATCCAATTCCATTTGTGAGATCTATCCTCCAACACACTGTAGCACATTTGTAAGATTTGAAGATTTCCTATCTCAGCGCCGTTAACGGCAGAGAGACGAACCTAGCTTGTAAGAACGCCACCCTATGGAATAATAAACAACTACAAGGTAGATTTACTCCAGGATCATTTCACGTTCAAATCTCCCAGTTTCCTGACCGCTTTATGACTTTTTTCCAGGAAAGTAGGAGCGGGAGAATTACTCATCACAAATATAAATAATCCCTGCAGGATTATTGTAAAAAAAGGTATCATTGGCCTAGAGTAAGTTAGTAAAATTTGTCTATAAATGAAACTATCCTGATGCCCGTGAACCTTGCCAATTATGTTTTTAGACTTTATTGCAGTAATATAGGTTCAACTTTTCAAAGGAAGGCGTAATGTATCTTTTAAATATTATACTATTTTATCTACAAGCATGCTTATGAATTTCACAAATAATTTATTTATTCAAGAAAGGGGGTACAATATGTAAATGTTGATTTAGATAAAATATACAATAATAAAATGTACTGAGGTAAAAAGTTGTACACGTCCGTTGTCATTCATATAAGAAATATTACGAATCGGATATGCGAGAAGAATTCTGTTTCAGTAAAGTGAAGTATGACATCGCAGTACTCAGTACCTGAAACACAGAGTTGCGATTATATATATATATGTATTATATATATATTATATATAAAGAACCTTTAGATGATTCGTGCATTTGTAGCTAATGTACAATGTAAATCTCAAAAGCACAATAAAACAACAAATTTTGAAGATTTCAAATAATCCCATGTTATTATCTATATACAGTTACTGTAATAAGCTTGAGTGCAGTTGTCGAAAGCATATACTGCCACTGATTTCAATGACCTTGAAATATGTGCTGGTCGGCCTTGGTTTTTGAAATATAAAACTGTTGCTACTACTGCATTGAATTCTGTCTACGAACAGTGACCCACAAGAATGTTCGTACACCTTTTGAAACGCAATAACTATTTCAAAACTGAACTGAATGACCTGAATTTTTTTTCAGACGATAGAGAAACTAGTCAACTAGATGACGACTGAAATACTTTTCTCTTTAATTTCGCTGTTACTTGAAATGACAAAAAAATAAAAAGCTCTCATTTTTTAACTATTTTTATCTGAGCCTATAACGAAAATGTAAAAAATGTCTTCGTCAGACTATTGATCGATAAATGAAAAGATGTCTGGCATAATTACGCTGGTATATGTTTCCAGTGAAACGGCAAAGAATTTGTTGGCTGTCAAACAACAAGGTCGCCTCGCTTTCATCAGAACTAGCTGCAAATCCTTTCGAAACAATTTCCCAAATTGATCCATAGGGAACTTTGTCCACGGCACTGCACACGCCGCTGGAGATATTGCTGCACTTTCTCGTATCAAGCAATCGCAACTGTACGTGAACATCAACAGCTGACACATACTGGACGTCAAGAGGTTCACAAATATGATACGCCTCGTAAAAGCCACGTCTGCCTGTGTGTGTTTTGTGTGGTCCAGTTGAATCAGAAACACAAGTGCGACAAGTTAAGAATAAAATCGAATAAAATAGGCAAGTTTAGGTCAGTAATACTACACTTTATAAATACTCATTAGAGCAGCATAACGATCATTACTTCATACGTGTATGAATTAATGGATTGCATATTCTATTACAAACTAGCTTGAATTTTATAGCTTGTCAAATTTGTATTCTTACGCAGTGCCACATAGTTTTTATAAATATTATAGATACAATAATTCATACATATAATGATTTAATCTTTTGCACTCGAGTAAGGATTCTGATACATGAGTAAAAATTCCTATACAAATGACGCGATTCGAAATAATTTTGATAGTATTAAATTTATTTATATTTTATAAAACCGTTAAAAAAAGCACGTGTTGCAAGCGCCAATAGGCACATCGGATTTCGGATAACAACAGCTTTCAGTGCAAATAGTTAACATATTGCAACAACAACATATTGCATATAATTGCAAGAATATACAGAAAATTGGTGACCATACTGACCAAAATTGCCTGGTATCCCACGAAACAGATCAGCATGCTGAAAGTCAGCACTTGTGCGAGCACGATCGGGCTGAAGATTTGTTCAAGCCCAGCACAGTAAGCAATGAGTGCTTGGTGTTGTTGTACGTAGCTTTTGAACGTGTAGTAATCTTTCTCCCCCGACTTCAACGAACAATTCTTCCAATTTTCATGTTTCTCTTTCTCGCTCTCCAATCTGTGCATGTTCTTCAATCTATTTTGTAATATACGAAACTGACCAGCTACGTGCAGATTCATGATGCACATGAAATTGTCGCAGCAAATGTAACACACGCCCACGTGATATAGGGATAGAACCTGAATAAAAAAAGATTCACTGACTTATACGTTGCGATAGTTATCGTTCATGGGGTTCGAAGAATATTCTCGAATCGCTTATAAAAATCTCGAACGTCTTGTGAACGTCGCAAGAAATGCGACGTCGTTTCTCCGTTTATAACGGCGGGTAGAACCGCGGGGAAAAAGAACCACCCTCTTCGGACGGACACGGCCACTCAAACGGCACGAGAGCACTCCCCAAGGAACGTAAGATGTTACACACCATGACAAAGCTATAAGACACTCCTGAATTTCCGGTGTTTCTAACAACATGGAATTTGAAATTCGTGGAAAAATCGTCGTGTTTCGAGTGGCACCCTTCTGATGCCTGGGTGCCCGATGGGGTGCGTGACTCGGCCTAGGGATCTGTAAAATCTTGATAGTTGGCCCTTTCCTCGTCATAGGACCCGGGGTATATTATATTATATTATATTATATTATATAATATATTATAATATAATATTATATGTTATATTATATAATATATTATAATATAATATTAAATATATCAAAAGATTTGAATATCGAAAGTGCTATGAAATTATAATAAAAGTTCAATTTACAAAAATGATTTCGGCGTTGCAGATTCATAAATAAATATTCATAAAATATTATATTATAATATAATTCATATTCATATTATATATATTCATATTCATATTCTATTCATCAAGATTCATAAATAGTTTGAATAAAATGAAATTCTATCGATAGAGATTTTATGGAACAAAAAATGTTAACTTTGAAAGTACCGTAATGGGAACCGAAGGTTCAAAAATACTAATTTCCTTTTTGTAGGAAGATTATTTAATTGTCATCATCGAGATATCGATAGTCACCTGCAACACAAAAGTTATTTCGAAGTACGGCGTCATGGTCCATGGTAAATCGATCCACATGTTGAACGGAAGTATCCTGTCCGAATCATTTTTCCCAATATTTGCTAGAATTGAAAACGCTTGATAAGAATTATCCATGATAATCATGCTCGTTGCTACGGATTCGTTGATTTACCCACAATCGGCCTGATCGCGTAACACATGATCGAAGCTTCCGTGAAGACGGTGAAGATACAGATGAAATAAGTGCAAGTACGTTTCCAACTAATGAAGATCAGTTGCTCGTATGGCGCATAGTCCGAGTGCCAGAAATTTCTATCCATGTACTCAACCAAATCGAGAAACTTCTTCTTTTGCAGGGATATCACGAAGATCTTGAACAAAGCAATGTTCAAGCATAGAATGTTGCATGCGATGTACGTTCGGGCCTGAAACGGTAACGATTTAGCGATAATTCGTTTATAAATTATCTACGGTTCAGAAAATTGTGAGACGATATCGAATGGACGTAATGAATTGATTGCCGAGTTTTATGCAAAACATGGAAAATATAACATTTTGGGGAGGTAGCCCGATGATACGGACCTTGAAATGCGACAGTCTAAAATTATGTCATTATAAAGATCGGTTTCAAACATTTTTTCCGCTATATACGTTACGTAAGAATATATTATTATATGTATATATATATATAATAATAATAATAATAGTAATATATATATATATATTATTACTTATAATAATAATAGTAATAATATATATATATATTATTACTATTATTATTATTATTATTATTATTATTATAATATATTCATATATATATATGAATATATTATTATATGTTAGGTAATAATATATATACGTTAGGTAGCATAATTCTGTGAAATCTCACAGATATAATGGTATATATTTTAACCCCTTGACATGCAAATAAAACGGAATTTGATGCGTTCGAAAAATACTACTTAATTTGGCTCAATTGAACAGTTATGTGCAAGCTAGGAAAAAGAATGTTTTATCTTGAAATTTGGATTACTGATTTGTGGATGTAACATTGTTATTGGTACTGTAGAGACGGTTGGAGGGTTCATCTTGAACATTGTAAACAAATTAGAATCGACAACTGAACAGCAAGTTGGACTTGTCAAAAGTCCGAACGTAGAAACTTGTACAAAAAATGTTCAAAGCTAGCTAGGCCCGTCCAACGCGTCAATTATTGCGGACATTTTTAAATTTATTTCGAAAATTAAGGCAGTCTCTTTTCTTCCCAGGTCCTAATAAAGTCTAGAGGAACAATAAAGAAAGAAATAAAAATTCTTGGAATAACCAGAGAACAGCCGCACACTTACGCCAAAGTCGTCCCACGAGTGGAAGAGATCCTCCACCTGCACCCACACGCCGAAAACAATGGCGATTATGGTGTAAATTAGCGTGCCGCTCCTGAGTCGTTGCTCGGAACGATTGTCCGCAAACCAGATGCCGACACATTTCATCAAGACAGCCGACAAAACGATGGAGAATTCTTTGCCGTGCCTTAAGCCCATGACGAATTTCGAACAGCCAGCCGGTCGTTCCCCGGATTTCGGTTTTCGAGCACGATTTTCCCGCCGATAATCGCCATAGATCGGAAACGGTCGATTCGAGCTGCCTTTGATCTCTGGTCATCTGTTATTCGCCTATTCCTATCTGCTTTGCCATCATTTCTAATTCAGGCTTTGTTGCAAGAGGGTCGTCCTCGCCACGTGCGACCGCAATTGCTAGTTTTGAATAAGGCATTCGGCGTGAGGGACGGATGAGTTATTCACGATCCGCGGAACACAGTGTTCTTACAGCGAGCTGCGGTTACCGATCGAACGCTAACTTTCGATAAATAAAGGCTTTTCTTCCGGCAAAAAAAGGAAGAACGGCCGTACTTTTTCTTAGAAACAGGAGAGGAAGTCGAACTTTCGCGAGGACAGCGGCTGTTCTAACGTGATACTGGGGAGCTACCGCGAGATAACTGATAGGTAAAGTTGTTCGTTTTTTATCGGATAAGTATCTTTGTTTACATGCCGAGGAGATTATAAACGCTTTCTTCATCCCTTTCGTTCGGTATTCGCGAGGATTCTGTTCGAGTAAAATTGCGTTTTCAGTAGACTGTAGATCGTTATGCGAAATAAGAATTGTCTGCGTCGACTGCAAGATGCAGGAGCTCGATAGGTATTTATTCCTTTTTGTTAATGATTTTAATGAGACGGCTCCACTGTTTTGAATCTGCTATACTCACTTTTATTGTAATTGCGTAAAATCCGCGATCCAATCGTCGGTGGATTGCATTTTATGATTAATGATAATACGATGATATTAATAACGATATTATAACGAATATTATAACGATAATATTAACGATAAAAAATTTGGGATCTTTCTGTTACCTCGAGCTTCATGATTATGTCCTTAATTCTAAGGACTATTTTTACTGCTTCAGAGTAAACAATTCAAGATGTAAAATGAAACGACAAATGTTTTTACCCGACATCTCCTGTCAGAAACCGAGAAAGCATTATAAAGAATTGCAACGAAGAAAATATATTTCTAGAAAGTTTGTGTCTAGAAAGAATCGATTATGATATAAAATGGATTTAATGTAGAATTATTTTTGATTACCTTAGCGCTTAATTTCGACGATGTCGAAATATTCTTCGCGAAAAATTTGAGATCGCAATGTATTGAGAGACAATTCGAATAACGTACGAACACAGTGAGACGGTATTGTGAAAGATTTTTATATACAGTTTTCGTAAAACAATGTAACATGCGCACAGTGAACATGTTCCTTTCAACATGTACAGCAAAATGATAACAATCTTTTTAATATAGAAAAACTAGGGATCTTCCGTCGACATAGCAACATTAGGTATTTTCTAAATTATCCATCGTCTGTGTCAACAGTGTGAAGTATGATGCAGCTGTACTCCATACCTGTAAGAGACAAAATAATTCGCGTGTTTTACATCTTTTTTGCATTAATAGCAGCAAATATTTGTAACGTACTATCAGAGTTGCTTGTGATAATTTATTTCAATGTTTAACAGTATAAACTTTCTCGTAACTAATGAAGGAAGACCGCTTGCTATTTAAAATTCAGATCTAATCGTTGTTGAAAACGCAAATGGCTTGTTTCTTTAAAGAAAAAAATTTATAAAAATATATATATCAATAATGATGCTATCATGAAATATTTTGACAAAGAGAAGTAATGGAATTATTATGCAGAATGGTGTTATTCAGTAGCTCCACTTAAATTATTTTATAAAAACTCATAATAGTAATAGTATATGTAGTAATAATAATATATATATATATATATATAGTATATATAGTAATAGTAATAGTATAGTATATGTATAATAATAAATATTCATAATAGAGAGAGAGAGAGAGAGAGTCCATTTCTGTACTAGATTGAATGTTCTACATACTAATAATGTTTCTTACCTTCGTGTATGTTTCTAGGGACACAGGGAAGAATCCTTTTGCTGTCAAGCAACAAGGTACTCTGGACCTTTGGATTACAAGCACAACGTCCTTCCGCAACATTTTTCCGTATTTATTCATGGGCAAGTAAGTCCACGGGGCACTATAAACCGCCGTTGCCACGTTCAGACTTTGCTGAATTAAACCGTCGCAGCTGTAGGTGAACATTAATAGCTGAACGAAGGAGGTCATAAGGAAAAATAGAAAAGTAAAACGTCTGCCGATGTTCGTATTTGCCTGAAGAAAGCATAAAGACAATTAAATCTCGTCGCATCAGTCTATAAAATATCTGTGATCATTTTTCTTTTTGGTTTACCAACCATAAGCACTTGCAGTCCATTGAGGCAAATCACCAAGCTAAAGATGAGCATCTGTCCAAACACTATCAAATTGAATACCTCTTCGAGCTTGTTGCAAAATGCGATAAGCATTTGATGCTGTTGGACGCATCTCTTAAAAATCGCATAAGCATTCGCCGAGGCACTAGGTACTCGGTCGTCCGAATCGTCTTGACGACTTTTACTCTTCAGGTTCGACAGTCTGTACTGCAGTATACGAAACTGTGTAGCCACGTGGAGATTCATGATGCATAGAGCATTGTCGAAGCAAAAATGGCAAACACCGGATTGGTACACGAACAAAGACTGTTACCAATGGAAACGAGAGCGTTAATTGGTTTATAGCAATGATCGTTTAAACATAGGACACGTGGCAATACCTGCACGAAAAATGTTATTTCGTAGTATGGAGTGAGACTGAACACCGGCCCCAAGTTGAACGGGAACATTCGGTCCGTTTCATTTTTCCCAATGCTCACTGGAATTAATAACATGACGTCATTGCGATTACTAATTGCACCCTTTATTTTGAAGGGGATATAAGTCCAGTTTTTTTTCTTTTTTCTTTAATGAGATATCACATAGTTTGAGATTAATTTAGCGTAACCTTTTTATTTGTAACTAAAAAAAAAAAATGGACTTGCATCACTTTAAATAAAATAAACGGTCCAATTGTTACAACCATGAGTGCAGGTTATTTGAATCCATTGCGTTTAAATTATAATCTAATTATTGAAACACTAAATCTACCGAATGTTGAAAGCAACTAATTGTTGCCTTATCAGAAATACAAGAGTGAATTTTTATTTACACCTATCGTCTTTCGTATCATAAATTCGAATGAACAAATTGGCTGAATCATTTCCTACGAAAGAATGTTTATAAGCTAACAGTTTTAAGATAAATCATGTGAAACCGATGATTTCGATCGGCACAATATAGTTTTAGTGTTATATTAAATAAATTACTGTTACACTGTAAACAAAGGAAATATTAACGATATACATGAAGTGTCTTCAGAAATATATTTTGAAAAATTGTGCATTTGTGAAAATTTCAATTGTACAGCGGTGAATATGGTCGATCGTTGAAAAATTCAGAGTCACATATTTTCTTAATAAAAATCATGCGTGAATAATAGTATTACAACAGAAATGATCGTTCTAATCTAAACATTCGATTCGACTTACTGAGCAATGGGCCTAAGATATAGGAAAATGCCGTTATGTGCGTAAAGAAGGTGAAGAGACCGATGAAAACCGCGCAAGTATTCTTCGTTGCGTTCACCATTGTTCTCTCGTAGGTGTTGTAATCCGAATACAAGAACTGTCGTCGCAGGTGATCCACTAGTATCAGAAAGTCCTTTTTATGTGAGTACAGCACAAGCGTCTTGAATAGTCCATTAGTCACGCTTAGAAAGCTGACAAGGGAGTATAAAATAGCCTGCGAATAATGTTGATAACTATTATACGTATACGGATAATAAAAATGTCTTTCGGGAAAAGCGCGAATATTATAGTTAGAAATTCATTGATAAGTACAGTAAATTCTCTCTAATCGACTCTTAGCTTATGCAGAAAAATGGACAATTTTTGCGTCTCGTTTTTGCAGTTGTTGACAATCGGTGACTATAAAAACGCTCCGCAAGGCTCGAACAATCGTATCTCCTCTGCCAAAATTGTCCATTTTTTTGCACAAACCGAGCGTCAATTAGGAAGAATTTACGATATTTACTTCCTTACCGAATCGGCTAAAGAACGCTGCGCGCTTTAAAACATTCGCTGCTAAGTATTTTTCGCGGACTTTTATCGTATTCGATTGTTCGATACTTACTGATTTAACCGGCAATCATAAATGCAGGTATATGGGAAAATCGTTCTCTTATTTCTCAGAGAATATAACTACAATATCTAGGTGTAGACAGATTTCGTGCAATCGATGTTGATGAGCTTACTACTAATCACTTACACTAAAGTCGAGGTCACGAAAGAATTCTGTCGACTGCACGAGAAGAGAGAGCGACATCAAGAAGACGGTGTAGAACGCGGCGAAATTTCTAGACCATTGTTCTGTTCGAGTTTTGTAGGACCATAGACCGGTGACCTTCAAGAAAAACGACGTAACAGCGATTGAAAAATCGTCGGTATGCACCCCGAGCATCTTCAGTTTTGAACGACTGAACGACAGGCTCTGACATTGATCTTCCGTAGACTACAGTCCAGCCCTCATTATGACGGTATACTTACATCAATTCAGTCATTTTCTAGTCGCTTTGATTTGCTGCAGTTCCATTATAAATTCACCGACTATATACTTTGCATTCATTTTTATTACCGCTTCCACGCAGTCGTTCACCGAGGAGGAACGTGAAAAACGTATTATTATAAGTTATGCATCGTACTTGAACTGGTATTATCAAACCCATTGTGCATGCCGATTGCGACTATATGATGCATGGCCGAGAGAAAAGCGAATGCAAAATGCGAAATTAAGTATTCGATCAAAATGAAATATCTTTTGTAATGCGACCGACTACATATATTCAAAAGAGAAGGTGGACTTCGTCGCGACATTGTTCAACATCGTCGTTACATTGTTCAACTTCGTCGGGCAGCTAACTTGTGCTTTCGGAGATCGGGAAAATGAATTGTAATCGGAATCTGTTATCGACGCGTGAGTAGATCAATTATTATTTTATTATTATTATTAATATTATTATATAATATATTATAATATATATATATATAATAATAATAAATATAACATACTAATAATAATATATATATATATATATATATATATATATATATATTATAATAAATTAATATATAATATATTATATTAATATTATTATTATAACATTATTATCAATTTTTATTATTAGTGAGTAGATCAATTTATTTGTTCCAAATGTTTCTCGCGAGGTACACGAGAATGCACAAGGTTGCGATATCTTTCTTCTGACGCATTTGCAAAAAGAAATGTTTTAATTAGAGCCATTTGCTTGGAAAATGATATATTAGGTCTACCGGAAAGTTCTGTCTGATAATGTCATTGCAAATTTCGATAGATATGCACATGTTCATTTGAGACATATATTTTTGATAAATGTTGCTCACAAATTGCCATCACGCTGGCAAGAGGTCATAAGTAACGACGGAAATTATATTGTACAATAAATATTACTAAATTTATGAAAAATCTATGATTTCCTTTCATTTCTCAAACGGTCAGAACTTTCCGGTAGACCTAATATTTCTTCGAACGATGAATTGAACAATGAATAATAAAATTAGCTGAAAAATAATTCATAGCGTTCGTTACACTTCATTGTATAAAACAGCGACATAACGCAACAACATAACCTGCTGTTAGGACATTTTAATGGATATCAAATAAATTCAGCAGAACCAAATTGCAAATTATCTGAGAGATTTGATTAAATACATATGCGCACGGAAAATTTGTATAATAATTTGCAGAATAATTTTTAAGTGTTTGCACTTTTGTGGAACACCTGCAAAATTCATACAAAATTATATACCTACCTATTGTAGCATAATAATCGGACAAGGTTGGATTTAGTCGGGTCTTGTACGATGTTTGTTATAATACGTGCTTAAATGAAGAGGATTATTAAAAAATTTCTCAAAAAAATATTTATACAATTTCAACAATTGTGAAGGAAGAAATTAGAAATTATTTTACTTCGTCTGATAGTTCTAGTGTTATATATATATGTATATTTGTTGTTATCGACAATGTGGAATTAAACATGTGCCATGTCGTCCAACGTTTGTCTCAACAGCGTGAAGTAGGAAGCTGCTGTACTCCATACCTGTAAAAAAGTGAAATGCGTGTAATTTTCGTGCACACATTGAGCGTTTTAAACATATGGGATCAGAGGAAACCATGCCCCGAGTTCTGAAATATCTGTCGCACCGCAAACATGTTACGTTGCATCTATTCTCAAATGCAATAACATGATCGCGTTCTATTTTGATTATCTACTCGAGATATTTCGCAATAAATCTTTGCCTAGAGTCTACACTTAGTAAAAATGATATATTTCTACGTAGCTGGCACAATCTTTTTGATTTTCAACATTCGTTTGAATTTGTCATTTTGAATTTATAAAGAAGAATTATTAAACTTAAGTCAACTTAAGTAAACTTTAAGCAAGTAAACTTGTAAACTGTTATTGCAAAGTGAAATTGAAATTGCAAATTTGAATTTGTAAGCTTGTAGATTTATTTACTCGTGAGTGATTATTGAAAATATTTATTTTCTATAAAATATTCAAATTTTCAACTTCGACGATGTTTTACGCTTGAACGGTAATATTTAAACCGCAGCTGTTCAGTAACTGCCCTTATTACTCGGTATATATGTATAGGGTGTCCCAAAAATGTCTCACAATCCAGAAGTGAGGAGTTCCTGAGATAATTTCAAGTAACTTTTTCCTCAATGAAAATGCAATCCGCTGCTTTCTTTACAAAAAAGTTATTATTGAACAAAAACACTTACCAACGAGAGCCGAATTCGGCTGGCGCGAGGCTGTCCAACCAATGAGCGCACGCATTCTCTCGGACGCCTCGCGCCAGCTGATCTCGTCTCTCATTGGTTCCCGTTTTTCCTTAATAACTCGCAAACAAAGCCGCGGATTGCATTTTCGCTAAGGAAGAAGTTACTTCAAATGACCTCGGGAACCCCTCATTTCCCAAAAGTACCATAATTTTGGGACACCCTGTAGATTCTAGATTTAGCTATATGTGACATGTACATAGTAAGTACATATCACGACGTTGCCCCTTTTCTTCGAGTTCTAAAACGGTGATCGGAACAATAACCGGTAAAACAGCGCGAGGCAGGATGCGTCTGAACGCCCGCAAAAGGTAAAACGGTACGACAGGTGCAACCAAGTGCAACCTAAAGCTAAAATTTGTCAAATAGTCTCATTGAAATTACCTTTGTGTATGTTTCTAAGGTTACAGGGAAGAACCTCCGGGCTGTTATGCAGCAAGGAAATTTGCACCTCATGATGATGAGTACGACGTCTTTCCGTAGCATTCTTCCGTGATCATTGAACGTCAAGTAACACCACGGGGAATCGTAAATTCCTGCAGCAACTTTCAGACTCTCGTGCATTACGACGTCGCAGCTGTAGGTGAACATCAAGAGATGGACAAATGAGGTGAGCAGGAAAAATATGAAAATGAAGCGTCTTGCAGAATCTATCTGAACGACATATCGTAGAGATAAGTAAAATTCGATGATCGCTGCCTTTAATTTGTGATAATAACAAATTGATATCCCGTTTAACGTAATTAAAATAAAATTGGATAAAAGATATTACACTGTCTGTATACTAACCATAAGCGCTTGGCACCCGTTCAGGCAGATCACAATACTAAATGCGAGTATGTCTCCCAACACCACCAGATTGAATATCTCCTCGAGCTTTTTGCAAAACGCGATAAGCACTTGGTGCTGGTGGACATATCTTTTTAACGTACCGTAGACATCCTTTGTCGGCATTATCGCACAGATTTTCAAGCCACCGACAGAATTTCGTTTTTCGTAAATACACCTCAAGTGTGCTAATCTATACTGTAGTATGCGAAACTGGGAGGCCACGTGGAGGTTCATGATACATAGGCAATTGTCGAAACAGAAATATGTTACACAGATTTGATAGAGGGCTAAAACCTGTTTCAATAATTATACAATTTAATTAGCTTTCTTCTGTTTCGAATTTGTTGTACGTACAGGGTAATGACTGATCTGCGAATGTTATATGTAAAATAAAAAGAATTGTCTATGTTAAATTTAAGGGAGGAAAGTTAAATGAAATTGGATCTTTATTTTGAAAAGTTTCGATAAGTTGAAATTAGTATAACGATGTTCTTAATTCTTTTTTTTTTAATCTTTTCGCTGCTTGAAATTTTACTTATCTAGTTTTGTCAGAGATGTATAATATCTGCAATATAGCAATAACACTCAGGAAATCGAAACACTACACTTTTTATATATATTTATATTATTTAATATAAATTATATTAAATATATATTAATATATAATATATATATATATAATAATAATAATAAAATAATATATATAATATATAATAATAAAATAATATATATAATATATAATAATATAATAATATATATAATATATAATATATATTAATATATTATTTAACTTATTGTTAATCCTAAGTGATTGCAATAATTTTGATTGAGTTGAGATTAGAAAAGAAAAATATTGTGTGATTAATACCTCAACAGTAAAAGCTATCTCGTAATATGGCGTCATAGTTATCGGCACTATATTTACCCACATGTTGAACGGAAGCACCCTATCCGATTCGTTCTTCCCAATATTTGCTAGAACGGACAATGTAACAATGATAAAAGTAACTTTGATCTTAAGAATAACGTTACGGATCAACCAAACACACACGTCCATGAAAGGAATTTTCATCCATCACGTGACTGACCTACTCGCGATTGAAATGTTCATATTTATTCGTTCGTTCTCGTCTCATTCAGTCGACTCACCTATCACTGGGCTCACCGCGTAGCAAATCCCTGTCAAATGCACGAATAAAGTGATCAGTCCGACGAAGATCGCGCAGAGCCTTTTGCATCGGTGCATTATCGTTTTCTCGTATTCGTCGTATTCCGCGTTTAAAAAGTGCCGCTGCAGATGGACCACTAATCTAAAGAAATTCTCCCTATGCGGAAGCAGCACGAATATTTTGAACAGAACTCCGATCACCGTTAGAATGTTGACGAGCAGAAACAGATAACCCTGTTGGTATTCAAGAAAATATAACATCGCGCACAGTTCGACTTGCACTTTTGGAACACCCGTTTTGTGTGTTCACTTCGTTGAATCAGTTTCAAAATGCGTTACAATTTGAACGTCTACACCAAAAATATTCGCTTTTCATTCATATTTTTGACTTTTGTAAAAACAACCCCTTAACGCTAGGTTTTTACAGAACGCGTCACTTTGAAAAGTCACGAAGTTCTTGATTTACAGATTTATTGATTGGAACTTTGAAAATAGATTTACGGGAAAATTATCCCAGTAAATTGTGTTTTCATTGGACATATATTATAAGAAAAATCGCGGAGAATCTGATGAAATTGTATGTGCTTGTTATTTTTACGAAACAACACGAATCAGCTGCTCTTAGTGCTCCGTGTGAACCTGGTGTTAATATTTTTCGGTAATTTCTGGGACATTTGTTGAATTGTACAGATCGGCGAAGATGAGCTTTCGAAACACTTACGATAAAATCATCTTCGGTGTAATAGAAATCGGTTACTTGCACGTAGACAGAGAATAGTATCAGCGCGACGGTGTAAAACAAAGTGATGTTTCTGCGACGTTTTTCGGCTTGGTCGACGTACATCCAAAAACCGGCGACCTTCATGAAAAACGACGCCACAGAGATTGCAAAATCATCGGTTTGAACCTCGATCATTTTTAGTTTCGAACAGCCGACATTGATATTACATGCCACCCACAGCCTTCAATATTCCGGTGTGCTTGCTTCAATTGCCATCTTCTTACCGCTTTGCATTACCGATCTTCTATGCTCATCAAATATGTACTCATTATTCATTCTTATTGCTACGTGCACATAGTCATTCGCCAGGAACATAAGAAAGCGTATTACCATACGTCCACGCATACGCGTCGTAATCGCCGTTTCTCAATCGCGTGGAATAGTCGACAAGCTCTGTGATCTCGGCTCCCCCGTAAATAGAAAGACGAATGCAAAATGGAGAACGAAAAACGCGGCCGAGGAGACTATCTTGCAAAATGGATGGAATGTTGCGAGATATGTGTAGCATATCGCGACGGTACGCAGTGATGTTTTAGCGATCCATTATGAAATCCGTGGCTATAAAAATCAAATAGAATATATCCCTATTTATAATCTCAGTGTTAAACAGTCTACAAAATCACTGTTTCATAACGTAACTGGTGTCTTAAAGTGCCATAGTGTGGTGAAACATTTTTATCGAGGATTATACATGTGATCGACGAGCAGCATTTTTGTACGTAAAATATTGGGTTGGCAACTAAGTAATTGCCGATTTGTTCAATGAAATAAACATTTTTTTTACTTGGAACAACTATCAAAATCTGTAATAGCTTTTTTTTTAAACTGCAAACTTATTGAACATTGTTCGAAATGTTTTGTATTGATAGGAAAATTAATAACAATAGTATCAACGTAACATTTTCATTGAAAACCATATCGAGTTACATAGGATTTTAATTTGCATCATTCAAATTGTCATCAGAAAATATATTCATATATTTTACTAGATCATTAGCATTAATACTGTCTTAGGAGTGTGAAGTACGACGCGGCTGTACTCAGCACCTATAACAGATGCAGTGAACAAATAATTTTTTCTTTCGTAAAAGATTCGATTTGCTTGTGTCATTGCAGACATACATTTTTTATCGAATTCGATCCGTCCAACATAAATGTCGTTCGAACAAAATTTCGTCATTTGTGTTACACAGAACGTTGCCAGGAAGTAGCGGAAGAGGGATGGCCTATCCGTCGCATTACCCCCGGAATCGTCACCAAACTTCTTATACCACTACCTCGCACCTCACTTATTACCAGAAATTGTCAGAAAGCAGAACATTGAAGTGGTAAGAAACTGATTGTATACTTCGTTCAATGGGAACTGGCACAAGATACAAACAGCTGCACGCGAGCGTTATGTGGTCGAATCACAATTTTCGGGCCTTTCTACACGAGACTATTTCGCATGCAAGGGCATGCAAAATAAAGAACATGAAGGAATATGTTCGTTTAAGAATTATGAAGAATTTCACTAATAATAAACTCACCCATTTAGTTGAGGATGCATGGATGATGTCACGGTTAAACTACTTACTACTTCGGCTCCGAAAAATTACTAAATATTCTTCGGACATTCTACAATAAGGAGGAATAGCATTTTTCTGAAAAATATCACTGTCGCGTGGAAAGAAAAATTCGGAAAGTTCACGCTCCGTGACTTGTTCATTGCTTCGAACGCGGCCGCAATCCGCACGCCGCTCGCTCGCTCGGCCGCCTTGCAGTTCGCGCGCTCGCCTCTCATTGGTCACTGTTTTCCGTTAATAACTCGTGAACAAAGCCACGGATTACATTTGCGTGAAGGAAAAAGTTACTTCAAATGACGTCTTTTCCTCGTTTCTCGATTACGAGTGACTTTTAGAACACTTTGTATATTACTCCAACTTCAGTTTGTCGGCGATTTGCGGGACACGGGGCAAAAAGAGTACCCATCCTCCGCTCCTTTCTGACAACACTGATAACACTTCAGTACCTTAGTATACGTTTCCAGGGACACCATAAAAAATCCACCGGCGGTCAAGCAACAAGGCATCCTTGATCTGAGCATGACCAATTGCAAATCGGTCCGCAACATTTTCCCACCGGTATTCAACGGTAAAATAGTCCACTGTGTATCATAAACAGATTCAGCGATTTCCATGCTCTCTCTCAACACGCAATCGCAGCTGTAGGTGAACATCAACAGCTGCGAGATGCAACCGATTAGGTGAAACGTGAAAACCATGCGTCGGTAGAACGACGCTTCCTCCTACGGGAGAATTGCGACTATTTCAAACACTGAAAAAGTTGTTCGAAGATACGGTTAGAAAACAGTGTAATCAGTGTACTGCGGATTTGATGCATTTATTAGAAAAATGGGTACCTGATATTTTAAACGTTACATGTATTATGAATTCATTCAATTCATTGCGATTGTTAAAGAAAGAATTTTCTATTCGACTCGTGTTTATTGTAATCGATGAAGATTATTTTTATTTTGTACAGAGATCTATAATTTATTAAATAGAAGAGTAGACTTTTGGAGCGGATTTTATGCGTTTAAGGTGAAATTGATTAGTTGCAATTGGAAATAGTAGAAAGAAATGTCAATGTATTATTTCCGAGTTACTAAAAATGATAAAAGAAAAAGTGACCTTGATATTTAGTTTCTATTTGTAGCAATTGACGCAGTCAATTTATATTTTGCACGAAGATCCGCAGTCTAGTAACATTGTTAAACAAATTTGTGCTTTCTTTCTGATCTATAGTAACCATAGAGCAATAATTCTTTTAATAATATCGTGCCCGAATATTAATGCGAGTCACTGTACATACCTTCTTTGCCTTTAATATTTCATATGTAGTTAAGAATCGTTTTTTAATGCTTTTTTTCATAAATAAGATAATTTACTTGGTAAATCAATAAAAGATAAGAACAAATAAATATGGTCTAAAGCATGTCGTATTGGGTCTTATATATTAAAAATAATATAATATAATATAATAATATATAAAATATAATATATAATATAATATATAATATATATAGTATATAAAAATAATATAATATATATAGTATATAAAAATAATATAATATAATCTTATATATTAATAATAATATATTAAAAAATTGTTCATGTATAAAAAATTAGAAATAAAAATGTTAAGACCAGTCCACTTTTGATCTAAAATGGAGTTATCTTACAAAAATTCATGTTTTTCGAAAACTGAGGTGATAGAGCAATTTCTGTTTTCGTCTTTTGTATGATAAACTACAAGAATCGCTCACTGGTTAATACAGATCGATATTCTTGTTGCGACAACGTCGAAAATTTCAATTTTTCATTAGCCCCACAGTTTAATTACATTGCTTTAGGTATACTAACCAGTAACATCAGGTATCCGTCGAGACATATCAGTATGCTGAAAAGCAATACTTGTCCAAGCACGATTAACGTGAACACTTCTTCCACTTTCTCGCAATAAGCGATAAGCGACTGATGCTGTTTAATGCAGTCTTTAAAGATCACATAACAATCGTCTGCGTAATAGCCTGGTACTAGTCTCGATATTGTTGTCTCGCTATGTTTCTCCATCTTATGCCCTCCGCGTATGCTCGTGATCCTGTACTGTAATATACGGAACTGTGTAGCCGCGTGAAAATTTGCGATGCACATGAAATTGTCCACGCAAAGGTAGCCAATACCGTACGCAACCAAAACGAAAATCTGTCAACACGAGAAAGCATAGGAAATTCAATTTCTTCCGCGATACATAATTTTCATTAACTAGTATTCAGTGGTATATACGTTAATTTTTATGATGCATCGTGCTAATTGTCGCGGAATTTCTCGATCAAATATTGTCTACGAATCGCGTAATAAATTATAATGACTGAACGTACGTAATTTTTCCAATACTAATTTGTTTGTTGTACCTGCGATAAAAATGTTATCTCATAAATGTACGGCTTCATAACAACGTCGGAATGTAAATTGAATGGAAGCGATCGTGCCGTTGCATTGTTTCCAAAATATGCTAGAAATCCGTAAAACTCTTGATATTATTTGGAAAATTTAACATCACGTATAGACTGCAAAGTGCTATAGAACAAAAACATAAAAGATCGAGCCGTCGCATTGTTTCCAAAATATGCTAGAAATCCGTAAAACTCTTGATATTATTTGCAAAATTTAACATCATGCTATAGAACAAAAACATAGAACAATCTAAATATTGCCTGTTGTCGCGTTAAAAATAGCAAAACTTCGATAGTTGGGCAAAATTCGACTTCAGAATCGAGATATTCGGGCATGCAGTGTAAGAAATGTTCATGCAGATTGCATAAAAAAGTATTACATCAATTCGATTTGAAAATGCCGACTATGATCAGAGAGAGATTTATGAATTTTATTATAAAATTTGTAATACTTTCAATAAATTTTTAATACTTTATAAATTGAACTGAATAAATCGGTTACGAGTAAAAATAAAAATGATGCAACGGAATGCATATATTTACTTCGACTATTCGTCTTCGTTTATTTGATCGTAATTAAATGGACTCTTGAGTCTTTATTTGATCGTAATTAAATGCAACCAACGACATTTCATATTAGGTATCAGGTATCTTACAACTATTGAAGTTCTCCTGTAACAAAATCCTAATTGTCACTATTTTCATCATCAACAATAATTATATAAATATATATTATTATATATTATTTATATATTATTTAATATATATTATATAAATATAATAAGTGAAAGCCATTGGGATATTGCGCACAGAAAATATTAAAACTTTCAGTCGGTCGCCTTACCAACGAGGGGCTCGATCGTATAGCTGAAAGCCGTTCCTTGAGCAAAGAAATTAAAGAAACAGATGAACAATACGCACATTCCTCTGCACTCGTCTAAATACATTTTCTCACGGGAATCGTAATTCGTGTGCCAGAAATTGCTCTCCGAATACGCAAGCAACTCGTAAAACTTTGATTTCTTCACGTATAGCGTAGTTATTTTACACAAGACTAGGCACACCGTCACGATATTGCACAGCGCGAAAATGGTGTCCTAGAATCGCAAAATCACGAAATTCTTACACCTTAGATATATAGGGTGTTCCAAAGGTCGCTCACATCGGGAAATAAGGGATTTCTCGGGTCATTTGTAGTAACTTTTTCCTTAGCACAAATGTAATCAATTAATAATGCTGTGATTTAACTAAATTACAGCAATGTCTAAGTAATTAATATATATATTCTATTAACCAAATTACAGAGCAATGTCTAAGTAATTAATATATGTATATATATATATTCTATTAACCAAATTACAGCAATGTCTAAGTAATTAATATATATTAATTACTGTTCTGATCATTGTAACTGTGAAGGATACCATACGGCAAGAGGGTAACAAAGTTGTTGTCAATTGTTTCCGACTTATTAAAAACGACAAGATTGGAATAAAATTTTTATTTAGCTCCTGTTTATTGCAATCGAGGTGGGGAAATTTTATTTTGCATAAAGATCCACAGTCTGGTGAGAAGTGTACCATCTGAATCAGAATATATATAACCAAATTACAGCAATGTCTAAGTAATTAATATATATTAATTACTTAGACATTGCTGTAATTTGGTTAATAGAATATATATATATTAATATATATTAATTACTTAGACATTGCTGTAATTTGGTTATATATATTCTGATTCAGATGGTACACTTCTCACCAGACTGTGGATCTTTATGCAAAATAAAATTTCCCCACCTCGATTGCAGTAAACGGGAGCTAAATAAAAATTTTATTCCAATCTTGTCGTTTTTAATAAGTCGGAAACAATTGACAACAACTTTGTTACCCTCTTGCCGTATGGTATCCTTCACAGTTACAATGATCAGAACAAGTAAAAAAAATAAGTATATTTATGGTGTGTTTACAATTCCTTAAATGCACATAAATATTCATAAGAAGAGAACGGGATATTAGTCAGACTTAAAAGATCCGAGTAATATGAATGCTGTTAATTAATTACTATTAATATTTACTACTAATATTTTAATACTACTACTAATATTTACTATTAATTTTCGTCGTACTCCATCTATGTACTCACTTTTGTCATAAATGCATAAAATCAGCAGTCTACTTGTAATATATTTTACGGTTTTAAAATTTCTTCCATTACGATACTATTACAGAGTTCGAATATGATTTCGTTTTGAAAAAATAAACTCGATAACAGTATAGCACTCACTTCGAAGGAATTGCCCCAGGCATAGTAGAGCTCTCTCAGCTCGGTGTAGGCACCGAGAAACATGAACGTCATCGTGAAGATGAACGCGTTCCACCTTTGACGCTCCTCTTCAGGACTAGCCGCCGACCAAATTCCGGTCAGCTTTAAATAAAAGGAAGTCACGAACAGAGAGAAGTCGTTCGTCTCCTCCGCGCGCATGATGGATTTCGAATGCTCAGGTTCAAATGCACTTTGAACTTGACGCGAGAATTACACGGCGGTGCAACAAGGAAGCGCGAAGGTCAAGTGGCTTAGCGTAATTCGATGCTTTGATCTCTGCTTCTTCATCCTATAGTTAGCGATCGCGTGTGTCTTTGTGTAAACCTCCAGGCTACTTGTTGACGTCTTATAATCTTCCCATGCGGTAATGCCGCTGCAGAAAGTGCAAAATCGGTGTAATGCCCGATCGATGCATTGTGCATCATTCAGGAAGGATGAACGTTCACCGCGCGAGACCGTCGAGGAGCCTCCTTTGATTCTAAGGAGAGTTCGCTGTACTTGCAGTCGTCAGCTGATTACTAAGATAATTCATTGTAATCTAGCACATCGTAGGATGATAGCGACTGGTGAGCGGGAGAGACTTTTAACGATGAGAATGAATCATTGGTCAAGACGAGTCGATCGAGTCGAAGTGCTGCGGCGTGTTCTTTTCAATCGAGTGAAAAGCAGTTTGTTCGCGGAGTTTTCACGTGCAGGGAAGTGTTTTCGTTGTTTAACCTTTTATTTCTCTGAACGGCAGAGTCTGATGTGTACTGTACAGAATCTGATACTGTATATACAGGGGGGGTGTCCCAAAAATGTCTCGAAATCCGAAAGTGACGGATTCCTCGGGCCATTTGAAGCAACTTTTTCCTTTACAAAAATTTTCTTCGAGGCACCGTTAACGAGTTATCAACGAGAAACAGTGACCAATGAGAGGCGAGCTCGGCTGGCGGGTGGCGATCGAGCCAATGAGCGGAACTGGGCTTCGCGCGCTGGTTGGCTGGGCCGCCTCGCGTCAGCCGTACTCGGTTCTTATTGGTCACTGTTTTTCGTTAATAACTCGTTAACGGTGCCTCGGAGAACATTTTTGTAAAGGAAGAAGTTGCTTCAAATGACCCGAGGAACCCGCCATTTCCGCATACTTCAATTGACCTCAGGAATTCCTTATTTCCCGGAAATACCTTACGCAGTTTGTAATTAACAAGTTATTTTTATGTATAGATTAAAATCTGACATCCTGTATAAATTCATAAGAGAAACTAATTTATTTAAACTCAAATTAAGATAACAAATTATATTTACACGTGTCTTTACATGATTGACCATCTCCATAAAATGGATCCGGTCGTACAAGATGTAACAAAAAAAATAAATAAAATACGTACAGCATTTTCTACAGAGTCGGTAATTCAGATCCTGAGACAAAAAAGCATTGCATGCAATGTTGTACGGATCCTAAGTCTGTGTCTGCTGTTGGCTGTGTCTATGGTCATTGTTGATTTTATATTTCGTTTGTATTTATATTTTATCCATGGCTCTATTTCACCTGTGTCGATAATACAGATCTTTTGTGACCATGTGAGTTAGAATTGAAGTGTAGTGTAGGGTGCGACACGTATTTTAGTGACTTCCAGTATCTTCTGCTAACTATGTAAGGTTATATGTGGGATTATTTGCTGCTTCTGTTCAAAATTGTGTATATATATATACAGCAATGATTCCACCCGTCTTAAGATCAGCAGTTTGTTCTCTTATGAACACGAAGATTTTTTCTATTGATAGTATATCGAAAATATCGTGCCTGAACTTTGCATGTAGAAGATGTATTCATTTAACCTTAGTTGATTTAAAAAAAGTTCGAGTAGATAATGTAAAAGTTAACATAAAAAATGTAAATAAACAAATTACTTTCGAGGGAGGGGTTACTGCCTCTATCATAGAATTTTCGTAAGTATGACGAATATGAGTAATTTATAAGTATGATGAATTTTCGTAAGATTGTATACAAACAATATGACATTGTAATTTCCTTACTTACATTTTCAGTGGTGATTTGAGGTTTCCTGATCATACTACACCGAACAAACTATTTGATGGGGTAATGTTCAAAGATTTACCAATCATTAACGTAAAGGCAACAGCGAATAACACAATATTGACACTTACGGATAGTCAAGGTAAATATTATTTATAAACAATATTGTTATAGTAACATCATGTTTACAATTGAAATAGGTTTGGTGAAAGCAACACATTCTGCTGGCATCGAAGGCTTTAAAAATGCTAAAAAAGGTACTAACATCGCAGGGCAACAGGCAGCCAATACTTTTGGAGTGGTAAGATAAATTCTTACCTTTGTATAAATCATATAATTTCGACTAGTATTTCAGTAGCCTGTATTTAAATAATTTATCACATTGTTCTTTAAGCGCGCTATTAACAATGGTATGAAGACCGTTCGGTTAACGTTACAAGGTATTGGACCAGGCAGGATGGTAAATATTAAAGATTAATGGTTACTTCTCTTGTATATATAATATAGTTATTAATAATAATGTTATATCTTTTATATTTAAAATTATACTTAATAAATTTATAAATATATTTATTTTTATTTATATAGGCAGCCATGAAAGGCTTAGAGTTAGCAGGAATAAATATTGTTTCTGTCACAGATACTACTAGAGTATCATGGAATCCTCCAAGAGCGAGGAAACCAAGAAGACTATAATGAATAGGATGTATCACAAAATATCAAATAAATCAACTTGATAGAAAGATATATACAATTAATACAATTTATTTTACAAAAGTTTGCACATTCATGGTACTTTTCATTTATTACATACAATATATTTATATTACAAAATAGTACATGATAGCATAAAATACTTTTTAGTTACAAACAAAAATGACTAGACAGAGAGGTGAATGTTATAAATTACTTATATAACGACATAACAGGATATCTTACTTATTATCACATTCTCTTACATTTAACCATCTAATATTACTCTTTGTCGAGCATTAAGAATATACTATCATACTCTTAATATTGTTGGTATTTTACTCGATGATTAATATACTTTTTTAAAAAATTAAGTATATTAAATTTACTCTTGAACTCGTAACTAGCTCAATTGCTGATCTTTATAAAATGTTTCATTTTTATACGTTATTATAAAAGAGAATTTTAAAAAATGTATTTTTTTCAATTAGCAAACTTGTTACGGCGAACAGAGGGTTAACGTTTGTTAATTTAAACATCTTATTGTATTTTACAAGTTGCAAATGTCAAAGATCCGCATTCTAACTATTCAAGCTCCATAGAAAATTAAATCGGTGGAATAACGAAGCTTTGAAATTTTCTTTATCGTATAAAAAGCGCATATCGTGTGATCCAAGGTATGTATTCCGAGACTCGTGTATATATACCAGGAAGTCGTGCTCGGGCGCATCCTATTCCCCACGAGATTACACCTACGACCATCATACTGCCGCCCGGATGACTTCCAATCATCAAAGGTCCGCCGCTGTCAGACTGAAACGAACGTTAAGCGTTTCGATCTCTTTTACAAAAAATTGCTCCGACATATAATTTTTTTTAATGGTATAATTTAGGTATCCATAAATTTCTGAACTGATAATAGATAAATAGATAAATAGATCATAGCGCCACAATGTCATCGTGTTTTAAAATTTTTAACGCACCAGGAAAGGTATTTATTTAACATTATTATTAGGGGACAAAAATTTGGGGACATTGAATAATAAAATTTCTCACATCAACATTTATGCATCACCAGACACACGTAGACGTATTATGTATGCTATACTGAGCAGTGGAAAAAAAGTGCCGACGAAAAATTAATACTGTACAAATTATCATGATTTGGACCATTTATGTTAATAAATACACGATATTAAGAATTTCGTGTCCGGTATGATATCTTCTAAAATTTCCGTTTATACAGAGTGAGACACACGAGAATCAAGTGGTTTTGGAAGCGATATTATTCTCTCGTTATACGGGGCATTCCAAAATTATGGTACTTTTTTCCTGAACGAAATTGCAATCTGCAGTTTCGTTTACAAGTTATTAACGAAAAACAGTGAGACCAATGAGGGGCGAGCTATGGATACCCTATAGAAAGGAGGGGCGTGCGCTGGGTGATATTGTATTTGATGATATTATATTTCACTGTCAGTCATCATCATGGAGCTGTAGACGCTAGAACATCGGATGTTTGCGTACGATTGTTTTGTTAAAAATAACGAATCGCAGTTTAACGTATGTTAGTTCATCGAAACGACTCTGTTCCTTCCCTTTGTGCCAAGGGAAATGGTCGTCACATGCCAGATTTAATTTTCCGAATGTGAATAATAATGAAAAATGCTATGTACTTACAAAGATTTTTTAACCAACAGATTTCTTCTATACAGCAGAATCTAAAAATTTTATAATTATTCCAAAACCACTCGGTTTCCGTGCATCACCCTGTATTTCATCTTACTTACATAATACATAGACACCCTCAAGTGCCTTGGTCACCTAATCGGTGCATAAATAGGTTTCAAGCTTCGACAATTAAGCTGACTGCACAAACTAGTGTTTTGAAAACGAAAGAACGTTCGATAAATAACAGGTCGATTTTATGATATCTTTGTCAGAGAAAATATTGTTAAAGAAAATCCAGAAACAGATTGCCCGATTGCCAGCGCAAATTGACGTAATTGTTACCGTGGTGATAGTGCCTTGGTCACCTAATCGGTGCATAAATAGGTTTCAAGCTTCGACAATTAAGCTGACTGCACAAACTAGTATTTTGAAAACGAAAGAACGTTCGATAAATAACAGGTCGATTTTATGATATCTTTGTCAGAGAAAATGTTGTTAAAGAAAATCCAGAAACAGATTGCCCGATTGCCAGCGCAAGTTGACGTAATAGTTACCGTGGTGATAGTGCCTTGGTCACCTAATCGGTGCATAAATAGGTTTCAAGCTTCGACAATTAAGCTGATTGCACGAACTAGTATTTTGAAAACGAAAGAACGTTCGATAAATAACAGGTCGATTTTATGATATCTCTGCTAGAGAAAATATTGTTAAAGAAAATCCAGAAACAGATTGTCCGATTGCCAGCGCAAGTTGACGTAATTGATACCGTGGTGATAGTGCCTTAGTCACCTAATCGGTGCATGAATAGGTTTCAAGCTTTAACAATTAAGCTGATTGCACGAACTAGTATTTTGAAAACGAAAGAACGTTCAATAAATAACAGGTCGATTTTATGATATCTTTGTCAGAGAAAATGTTGTTAAAGAAAATCCAGAAACAGATTGCCCGATTGCCAGCGCAAGTTGACGTAATAGTTACCGGCCCCTTATTTGCGCCACTCTGCATTGTTTACTCGATAGTCATGACCAACTAAACACGGGACTCGTAGATCGTCGGAATTGTTCAACGTAGCAGAAGATCTCTCAAATGGTCCGCGAACGGAATCGCAAATAAGCGGATAAAACGTGTCGAGTCGGAAACGCATTCGTATTCGTAGAATATCCTTCTCCCCCGATAATTACGTTAGTTCGGGATCGTCGTGTTTCGCCGATATATATATATATATATTTTTTTTTTCGATGGTTTTCACGGTATCGCGTAGGTGTTTTTCTCTTCTTTCACTTCTTTTTTATTTTTTCGTATTCCACATTGTTTCGTGGTCGAACAATTTGGTCCGCGAGCGAGAGAACCACCCTCTCCGCGGATTCCCTGTTAATTCAACGTATGCGCGGCGGTCTACACGACCGCGGATATTTATTGAAATTCATGTCGCGGTCGTTCGACGGCGCGTGAATTTCGTGTATGAACGATTGACATGCAATGGCGGCGCTAACTAGCGACATATGAATGGAGGAAGGAGAGGACGGATTGATACAGGGTGTGGGGGTGACAACAGGTATATGCGTTAAATTGTAACAATACGCGCCGGTGGACAATGTAACCCTGACAACATGTTTCAAGGCCAACAAAATCGTTAAAGTAAAGAAAAATATTTGTTGTCTTGTGACATTTCGACGAGATATTTGGAAGGGCTTAATATCAAAATATTGAAAAAGAACGAATTTCTTGCCTTCTTGTCGGCGATTAAGTTTCGCAATAGAGCATATTCAATGGAAAAAAGCAGCGAAAACGTATTATGTTCAAATATACAAAAATATACTGAATTTGGATGGTCCAGATGGATATATGTATTAGGTTGGAAATTATGAAACGAATGATGTAAGTTGAACGATGTAAATCGCGTTTTGTTTCCATCTAGTTTCGGAGAAAAATAACATAAAAATGGGACACAAACACGAACAAAATTTTACGAAATAAGAAGAAGAAGGATACCTTTAAAATTGATAAATAAAAATATCGAGCGCACGTTGCGATGAACACAGTCGCAGCTGAACGCAGACTAAACAAACAGACTAAAACTTGGCTGTAGATCTTAGTATACTTATAGTATTACTTAGTATACCTTAGTATACTATATTGTAGATCTTAGTATACCTATAGTATTACTTAGTATACTTTAGTATACTATATTGTAGATCTTAGTATACCTATGGTATTACTTAGTATACCTTAGTATACTATATTGTAGATCTTAGTATACCTATAGTATTACTTAGTATACCTTAGTATACTATATTGTAGATCTTAGTATACCTATAGTATTACTTAGTATACCTTAGTATACTATATTGTAAATCTTAGTATACCTATAGTATTACTTAGTATACCTTAGTATACTATATTGTAGATCTTAGTATACCTATAGTATTACTTAGTATACCTTAGTATACTATATTGTAGATCTCAGTATACCTATAGTATTACTTAGTATACCTTAGTATACTATATTGTAGATCTTAGTATACCTATAGTATTACTTAGTATACCTTAGTATACTATATTGTAGATCTTAGTATACCTATAGTATTACTTAGTATACCTTAGTATACTATATTGTAAATCTTAGTATACCTATAGTATTACTTAGTATACCTTAGTATACTATATTGTAGATCTTAGTATACCTATAGTATTACTTAGTATACCTTAGTATACTATATTGTAGATCTCAGTATACCTATAGTATTACTTAGTATACCTTAGTATACTATATTGTAGATCTTAGTATACCTATAGTATTACTTAGTATACCTTAGTATACTATATTGTAGATCTTAGTATATAAAGGTTGCCATTTTTTAAACTGTCGAATATTAAATTAAATATTAAATTAAATATTAAAACCACTGTGACTGGTCAGCTAGAGGTTTTGGTAACATAAACGCTTCTTTGCATTTCGCTAATTTGCACACGCCACGAATGCATAAAGACCCGCGGTCTGCTCGTTACTTTTATAAACTTATCTCGTAGACACTGGGAAAGAAACAAATGATACCAGCGATGAAATTCACTTACCCAGCAAGAGTCCCGACCGCCCGCTTCATGGCCGGCGCACATTTGCTTCGGCTCCACGCGTGCCGACTTGTTCTGGCTGGCGTACCATTCACGACAAACCTGATTCTCAATCACGCGAACGTCCACTTTCTGCAGCACGTCTGCTCGTTTATCTGCAAGATAGTGGTGAACGGTTACACGTTTTTTTTTTTATTTTTAGCCCATGATATCCGAGAAGTCTGCACGATCCAAACTGTTCTAATTGTTGAAAGAGGGATGTACACGCGGGGAATGAAATAAGGCAGACGTCGCAATTTCCGCGCCTTTGGATTAAAAACGTATGGAAAAAGTAAAGTGTTACATATAAATTGACGATCTATTTTTTATTATGTTTACCTATCGATATGTGAAAGAATCGGGGTGAAGTATAATATTACATTTTTCAATTGATGCTGCAGCAGTTGTGAGGAGTTTAACTAGTACGTCTTGTTAAAAATTGTAAGAAACGCTTGCTGATGATTTATCTCGCACAAAACGCATATTATGTCGTAAGAAGGTTTAAAAAAAAAAAAGACCACTAATATAATATAAATCAGTATTTCAGTGCCCTCTTGTATTAGATCACGTAATCTAATTCAATCTCATTTTCATTCGAAATAATATTATGAGAAAAGAAAAACAGATCAGAAACGTCATTATAAAAAGCGCAATATATGTATACTTGCAGGAGATATCAATAAGGTGGAAATAAGGGGCACAGAAGCATGGAAAGACACGGAAAGATGGAAAGGCACAGAAATACGGGGACGGAATCATGTGCAGAGTTTCTGGAAGGGCACGGAATTATAGTGAGAAACACGTTTTTCTATTTCATTAAAAACATGATTAAGTTGCTGATTTTTCTCATGTTGCTTCGCAACAAGAATTATAGCGAATCTAGAAGCATTCGAGATTTCTCGGCGAGATTCGATTTTCCGGGAAACGTCTTTTGGACAGAAGTTAAATTTGAACGCTAGCCCTAGTTACTGCGAGTCGACCAAGTAAAGCAGGAACTTTTGCAGAATGCAATTCCGACAGCGAATTCGGTTAGATAGTCCCCGGGCCCATTGCAGCAAAAGTTTACGGTACATGTTGATAACTTCACCGTGTCTTTACTTATTCACTTGAACGGCAACGATCCTGTCGTTAATAAAGCAAACTGCGCAAGAAACGTCCTAACTTCCCCTTATCTCTCTTTAATCCAATTTACTTTCCGTCTGTCCAACTTGTGCGGAGAAGCCTTTGTGAACATCGACGGACGTTCTGTTTTAAAACCGTCCAATTAATTTGGACGAATCGAGAGCCGAATAATCGATGTCCTCTCTTTCGCAGCTTAATACGGGGGAAATTCAGACAAAGGAAAATGTGTCGAAATTCTTCGGTCTATCTTGTCTGGATAATTAACAGTTTATAATACTATCGTTGTGTTTAGCCTTAATTAGGTACTTTCTTCGAGCTTCCCGTGTTCGCCTGAGTGCTCGGAACAATAGTACCTCATGGGTGATGTGGAAATTTATCGACACGAGTGCCACCCTAATGCGCCACCAATAGTTAATTAAATCGCCAGCAATTCCGATCCAAATTCGCAACGCTCCGAAATTCAAAAGGAAATATTTTCTTTTTTTTAAAATTGTGTCTCTGTTTTTATTTTTCAAATAACATATTTGAAAACTGAAACTACGTTTCAAAACTACGTTCATTTATTCCTCTGAAAATTTGTGAACGTACCAACAGTTTGTCCAGCGCTGTGTAAACCATTTATCATCCGCTGTATGCAAAAGTTTGCTAATAATTATTCGAAAGTTTTCGAAGTATTATTCGAAATATTCGAAAGAATAATTAGAAAGAAGAGTTTGCTTTTCCTTCCTTGAACGCACCGCCGTTCTTAATACCGTTAATATGCAGGAGGTCTTTTTTGACCGAATTTCATCGTCTCGTTAGAGCGCGGAAGGGGCAAACGATTCACGTTCCTCGGTGAAATTACTTTTGCAAAAGGGATCCGAGTATTATTTACTTACGTTGGGTCCTGTTTTCGCCAAGCCAACCCCATCCGGCCACCTTAGCTAGTTCCCCGCCGAAGGTACTGTGTCCTGGTTTCCCTGTGGCCACAGGTAAACAGGCGGGTTTCACGCTTTCCGACCAACTGATTGGCCGAGCGAGTTCCAGGAGGGCAATATCGTCTACGAATTTTCCGCATTTGTGGCCGGGGTGTAAAATAGCGTTCGTCACTCTCTCCTCCAACGACGGGGGCACTTCCGGTTCCCTCAGATTGTATTCCCCCAGACTGACTCGCAGCTGACCAATTGGCACCAACGATGTGAATCTGTTTCGAATAAAAGATATTCTAGTTAACGACGCTATTCGATTAGGTTCGGTTTATTTCCTTTATTCCTTACTGCTGATTTGTATACCATGCGATTGTCGTATTCATAGTTGCGACCGAACCGCAGAATAAAAATGTTTAATCAATATGGAATATTGATATATTTAATTACTTATTATATTATATTATTATATTATTGTATTGTTATATTATATTATATTATATATTTTATTCTGCGGTTCGGTCGCAACTATGAATATAATATAATATAATATAATATAATATAATATAATATAATATAATATAATATAATATAATATAATATAATATAATATAATATAATATAATATAATATAATATAATATAATATAATATAATATAATATAATATAATATAATATAATATAATATAATATAATATAATATAATATAATATAATATAATATAATATAATATATATATATTATATTATTATTATATTATTATCGTATTCTAACTTACATTTAAACTAATTTATGCATACGAGTTATCGAGATATATCGCTCTTTTTCAAATCTTCCTTATAGGTTCAGATAAAAAAAGTTAAAAACTAGAGTTTCTAAATTTCTGTTGCCATTACAGCTAACAGCAAAATTGATAAAAGTATTTTATACTATTTCAGCTTTACAGTAAAAGTATTTTTAAGTATCGTTTAGTAGATCAGTTCTTCTACCATACAAAAAAAAATCAGATCATTTAGACCAGTTTTAAAATAATTATATCGTTTTAAAGGACGTCCACATATATTTGACTCCCACTGTACGTTTAGGAAGTTAGGAATTCTTAAGTTCGACAGAAGAGGAAAAATTGTTATCCTGAAAGATTTAGCAATGGGGAAGATAAGGGTGCCTTCTGGTAAGAGGACTGTATTAGGCCACTCAGCACTTACCCCAGAACCGTCTTACTGAGGAAGTTACATTTCTGTGCATGCAAAAGACAAACTATTTTTTGTTTAGAAACAACGAATCCTGTATACTGTAGTCTAGGTCATTACCAAGTCTCGAAATAACAATTAAGTCTTAAATAACAATTTCGGTATCATTGGTGCACACGCACTCGTTGCTACATTAACAAAGCGTAGAATAAAAATCGTCGGTTCCCCGCGAAAATTGGAGCATCTCGCATCCACGAAGAATGGATTGAAGTCGCAGAGTTCTCGTTTCCAGGATTGTCACACGAACTTTTTTCATTTCGTTTATTTTGCAGCATTCACATTTTCATCGTATTGTGTCCATAATCTTTTCATGTGTTCGTATTTCCGTCGGTTTCTTGTCATTTATTTCTTGCCAGATTCGTGTTCCGTGGCAGAAACTTCTCCGGATCGAGTCTTTCAAAAAAGACGGAAGGTCGGATGGACGAAGTTTCAATATTAGTTTCGTAAGTGGAAGTACTGTACGTGAGAATATTGGGGCGACTGTCATGCAACGCCATGTAAGGTGGGGTTTGTAGTCTTGTTTCAAAGTACACAGAGCTTGGAATTAAAGAGCTTTTCATGCGACACCTGTCATAAGATTCGGTTTACTATTTCTGCGGGCACAAGGATACTAAGGACTATTTCGCATAAGGAACGACAACGCATATCACGTGCTTTGATTTCCCCGAGATCTTGTCGTTTAAAGTTCTCAACGCTAGATTTTCTTCTTGGAACTATTTCCTGATTTTGCTTTCATCGTTAATTTACATTCTTCTGTCTAATATTCTTCATTTGTTTAATCGATATGAATTATACTAAATTTATTATATATTATTATATATTATATATATTATTTATTTATTATATATATACAATAATATTATATATATAATAAATTTAGTATAATTCATATCAATTAAACAAATGTAGAATATATATATATATATAGGATCCGTATAACCGGAAGTTTATTGTATGGGCTTTTGAATGTCTGTAAGTGACTATGTCATCGGCACTGTACACTCATGATACGATAGCGTTCCGACAGACCAAATTGATTCATTCAAGAAGATATTATACACGAGCACAAAATATAGTAGACACGACAACATATTCCACGTGCCGTGAAACGTAAAACATAAAAACCTATGCATTATGCAAGAAATGCAAAATAAAAAATACATTTTCGAAATTCTTCGTGCACAAAACATATTTCTATTCAGAAATTCTTTTACGCGCACGCATTTTCATAAACGTCCGGCGTCTAGAAATGATATTTCAAATAACGTAATTGCAAGTGTGTCGCAGGTTTGTTGGATGCAACGTCCTTTCCGTTACCCGAACTCCGACTCCTCCTTCGCGGAAGCGAAGAAAAGCTAGTTCTTTCGCGAGCTCCGTACTCGTTGTGAACGTTGGCAATTATTTCACCGGGATTTTTGTGTTCCACCCCGTGGTGGCACACACACACACACACACACCTACCAACCCCCGGTGTGCCGGCTGGTTGGCTGGCTGTTGTTCGGTCTCGGCTTCGGTTAATTAATCGGCCGTTGCCGGTTCCGAATAACTAACAAAATTATAGCGGCCAACCGGTTCTCCTCGTTTCTCTCGCATTAGAGGAGATTGTTTCGTGGCAGTTTCTTCGCTGCCGCGATTCTTCCATTGGCGGCCAAGGTGGCGCAATCATGCTCGAGTAGTCGCGACTCATTTCCCCAAGTTTCGTGGTACACTCTCCTCCTCCTCCTCCGCACCGTCTCCCATCCTTTCGCAATTCGCCACGCTCCTCGCGAAGCCCCCTGTAATGGCCCCTTTCCAACCCTCGTCGGGACCCTTCCGCCGTTGTTCCGCCGGTGGCCATGGATTATACGATTTAATCTGGACGCATCATCGCCACTCCCCCCCTTCCTTTATCGTCGCACCCTTCCAATTAAAATGCACCACCGGGCTAAACGCTCGGATCGAACGGAAAAGGGTGACCGAGTGGTTTTTCTCCTCGCCCGTTTTTGTTACGGAAACGGGAACTATTAATTGCTGGCTAATCTAGTTGTAAAGTCTGCCTCGAAGAGTCAACGAGGTCGCTAATTATTTTGCGATTAAGTTGGACCGGGCTCGTCCGAACGTTTTGTGCATCGCGGGTCCTCGATGCGGGGATTTTTACCTTCTCGGTAAATTTGGATTCTTATTCATCGGTCTTCGTTTGGAGTTTCTAACTAAGTCCTGTTTCATTCGTTGTTTTGTAAGAGAACGAATTGCTTCGAGCAGAGCTGTACTTGTCATCATTGTTATTATCTCGTTTCTTTCTTAAATATTGTGAAGCTAGTCGAACAATTTGTTTCAGTTGGATATCGGATAAAATTGCCATTATTGCGGCTAACGCGGTTCAACGATCGAAAATTGGACCTTTTACATTGCCGCGTAATTGGTAATGCTTAGGTTTATGAGATGCCCTGGTAATTATTTACTTTGACGTTATGCAATTATCAGATTTTTATTTCTCGTGTTATTAATCGTATTTCTATAGTAATTTTTCTGGCGCGCAATGATCTTGTTGCATCTTAATAAATAACTAAATACTTAGTTTGCAAGACTGGGTCAAACTGTGTTAAATATTCTTTTTCACGAGAAAAGTATACCATTGTTCTATGATTGTCTATGATCTCTATTATACGAAAACCAAAGATGAAGTGAAAACGATTATAGTAAATTCTCCCTACTTGACCATCAGCTTGTACACAAAAATAGACAATTTGGGGAGAGGAAAGTTTATTATTTTTTTTTTTTAGTTACCAAGTTTTTTATTTAGTTACCGATTGCCAATAATTATAAAAACGAGCCGCAAGGCTTGAATAATCGTACCTCCTCTTCCTAAATTGTCCATTTCTCTGTACAAGCTTAGGATCAATTAGAGAGTACTTGCTTTACTAGTATTAGGAACTTAATTTTTCGCAATATTTGCTTGATTGACTCAGAAGAAACTCCAATTAACGCTAGATAAGTGACGAATGCATCAATTTCATACTACAGACATATAAAAATAAAGAGAATTGTGTAACTGAGATGATAAAAATTAATCACATATTGTGCAATTTAAGTTAAATGAACTTTGGGAACAGAATGTAATCATTACTAATGTTTATTTACTTTCTTGATCGTCGCATAACGATAAATGACACGTGTAAAATCCGTGAAAACGCGTTTGAGTTAGCTTGTCGCAATTTATTGTTAAACATAACAATTTTGCGACCGTAGAAATTTTGCGAGCATAAGAAATCCATTTTCTGGTTTTTAATAAGATAATCGTAAAATATGAGAACTCGCATAAAAAAATTAGAGTTATTATCATTCTATTCCTTTATTAAGAGATCCGTTGGTTCGTATAAAAATCATAACAAAATCACTGTGCCACGATCTCGTACTTATGCGAGTCATGTGTTTCCGTGATCATTTGTAAAGATGGTGTGTCGTACGAATGACCGATAGTCGGCTTGCGTACTTTTCAGGCGTTCCACCTTCATTTTTCTGTCGCGATAGCTCTGCGAATAATTCTGTTTCATGCTTCGGGCTGCATTAACGAAATTTATTTCGGCCGTTTCCGCGAACGATAAAGAAATCGCAGACAATGGCCGGCGAGTCGAATATATTTTCACGACCTCGCGTCTGGTGGCAACGTTTTGTCATGCGTTTTGCATGGCCGCTAGCAATTACCGAGTGGTCTGTAATCTACACGCAATCATGGTTTACAACGCCGAAGCTCCGCTGGATTCTCTCTCCAGCTACCCTGTCCAGTTTCAACTCTCCCCCAACTCCTTTCTCTCCCTCTGTCTTTCTCCTTCTCGTATGTGCATATATATATATATATGTATGTACAGGGTGTCCCAAGTTTTAATGTTCAAACTTTGTCAGTATATTCTATGGCACAGAGTAAGAAAAAAATGTTATGTAAACATAGGTCATATGGAGCTTTATTAAGAAGTTATAACAAAAATTCGGAATAATCAACTAAAACAAAAAATAAAGAATAAAAAAAAATCTTCGATCGATGTCGATCATGTATTGTCAACAACGGTTATTAATACGTTTCGAAATGTATTAATAAACACAGCTTACATAAACACACGGCATGTGCTGATCTATTCAAGCCAATGCTCGCAGTAACAGCAAGTTGATTACTATTCCTATTCGGAATTTTTGTTATAACTTCTTAACGAAGCTCTATATGACCTATGCTTGCATAACATTTTTTTCTTACTTTGTGCCATAGAATACACTGACAAAGTTTGAGCATTAAAATCTGGGACACCCTGTATATGTACCTTTGCCGTCCGAGAGAAAGGCAGACGATGTCTACACGTTTCTTCGCACGACGCTACTGTCTCGCTGTTTGATTATATTCTGCATGAACGTGATTACCAATATCCAGCCACGAGGATATAAAAAAGAAATTAATCATTAACCCTTTATAGTCGAGTGGTGACTCTCAGGCACTACTAAAATTGTTATAGCACGTTCCAAGATAATTTTTATATTAACGAAGTTTAGATTTAAGAAATTTCTAAATTGTTTATAAAAAAGAAATTAATCATTAACCCTTTACAGTCGAGTGGTGACTCTCAGGCACCACTAAAATTGTTATAGCACGTTCCAAGATCATTTTTATATTAACGAAGTTTAGATTTAAGAAATTGCTAAATTGTTTATTAATAGTAACAGTTGTAATACCACAAGACTCAATTTGATATAAAATGAAAATACTACAAATCGGAGAAATTATTTTTGATTTACAGTCAAAATGGCGTCGAGCGCAAAGGGTTAATAACCATAACCATAAAATTTACCAAAAACTGTACCTTTACTGTCGATGAAAATTCGATCATGCTATGCCCGATACGATGACGATTTGTCACTAGAGTCAGAGTAAAAAGTATTCGTTCACCTTTTAAAACGGAATAATAACTTCTGCGATATTGGAGGTATTATTTTACTGAACAATGGTAAAAAAATTGCAATTTGGTTGAGATGATAATTTTTTAATTTCTTATCATCTCAACCAGTTGCAATTTTTTTTACCATTGTTCAGTAAAGTAATACCTCCAATATCGCAAAACAATTTAGATCGCTTAGCGCAATTATAAAAAGAAGTTATTCCGTTTTAAAAGGTGAACGAATACTTTTAATAACAACATAATCTTTTAATTTCTTATGTTGTTCAACCTTTTTATCCGAGCACGCATCGAAAATTGAAAAACTGCATTTTGTAGATCTCAGCGACGCACATTGAACATTTCATCGAAATCGATTGCTTTCAATAGGCACCTTTCATAGCACCCTTCCCCTATACCGCAACATTATCCGTCATAAAAAGTGTTCGTAATCTGTATTACCGTGACATATTAAAGTACATCATGAACATCAACGAACAAAATATAAAAAGCGATGCTGTGAAGTAATTTTCGATTTTTTCCGATAAAAGTCTCGGATTGATTAGCGAAAACGCGCGCGGGTTACTTTCATCGTAAGGGGGTCTGTCTATGTAATTTTCAGCGACGATCGTTTCTCTGCCGTTTAATACAACCCAGACCCTTGACTCTATTTGCCGGCCATGTTTATTCGTGCGAACACCGCCGCGTGCAGTTTTTGCCCTGCGACAATGCCGCTCGGCGTTTCCATTCGTTGCACGCCGGTGAAAAATACGCCGCGGTTTCATTTAAAATGTAATCGTTGCTCCAATTAACATCAATATCGCGGGAAGCCGCGCACAACCGCGCGGAACGGGCAGGCCAGTCGTTTTATATAATTTTCACGAAGCGATTAGCTGTTCATCCGCTTATTCGATAATTGCGAAACGGCCGCGGAAAGTCAGAGGAAACGTTTGTCACTGGAACACGATGGGACTCGATGGCCGCGTACTACTTTCGCATGCATAAATTCATCAGAACCGTGGCAATCGTGTCTTCACGTTTCTCCATACTCCTCATCTGCTTCTTCGCTGTGCACCAAATTGTTCTTAATTTTCAACCGTAGCGGGATCTTACGGTTGTCGCTAATACGAAAGCAGGAAATACTCCTGCAAAATTTACGTTAGCAATGCATCGCACACTCATCCGAACAAAATGCATAATCTACGATTGCACGATGCTCGTGGCAAACTTGAGATAAAATCGTGCGATAAAGTTAACGCTTTGCACTCGAAGCCATTTTAACCGTGAATCTAAAATAATTTTTTCCGAGTTATGGTATTTTCATTTTGTACGACAAAGTGCATTTTATGCATACGAAATTGAGTCTTGCGACGACTTGTGACCGCAGTTACACTTTTAACGATTTCTTAAAATTGAAACTTCGTTAATATAATTAATGTTATAAAATATAATAATAATAATATATAATATATAATTTATGTTATAAAATTATTCGTATAATAATGTCAATAATTGTTGACCGTTTTGTTTTACCTAAATTTGTAGGAATATACGTGTTGTAAATTGAATTCTCTGGAATTTACGACTTCCATTGCAGCCAAAAAAGAAAAAAATTGTTTAGTGAGAGTAAAAATTAACATATGGACGGTATTAATCAATGAACTACGAATAAATACTATATTCTATAATTTTTATCGAAATCGATTATTTTCCGAATTAATTCCTATTCGATTATATATTATATCTATATATATTATGTATATATATGTATAATAATATATATATATATATATATATATAATATAATATAATATATAATATATATATATAATATATATATTATATGTATATTATATATTATATTATATTATATTCTATTCGAATATAAATTTTTATTCGAACAACGTATAACTTTGTATTCAGTTGATCTTTTATTCGGATAAATTTTTATCCAGACAAATCTATATATTCGATTGGATAATGCCGAATAAAATTGTACACGTTAATCCTTATCTCTTGTCCGTCGTTCGTCAATAAAATTTTGCCCGGTTGAAGTTGCGAGTGCAAAAAAAAAGTTCCCCACGTCGATAGGATTGCACAATATTTCCAGCCGAATATTTCAAAATTCTTTTCGGCTAGAGCGCACATCTAGCAACCATGCTAGCGGTTCTCTTGAACATTCGAAGTTGATAATTGCAGCAGTTTCCAAGAAACCGATCACGAATTTGGCTTTTCTACGTGCCGCGAAAAAGAAAAATGTCCGCCCCGATCAAATGTTTCTCGCGTCAAATCTCGCGAAACGCACCGACGAATCTTTTTTCAAACAATTCTCCCGATCGGTGCGCGCGCGCGCGTGCGCCCGTGCAACACAGAACCGCGCGTGCAGTCTCGTTATACACACCGGTTCTCGAAAGGCTCAAGCCGCGACAGTTAAAATAAAAATTGTTCCGCGCGACTACGTGCCCGGATACAACGATTTCCGCGCGCCAACTACCAGGCGGATGACTCCGTGACTGCGCCAGAATTTTACACCAACTCTTTATACGTCTTTCGTAATTTTTTTTTTTTTTCTTTTTTTGGACGCGGCCCGTTAAACTTTTTATCCCTGCGCGGGGCGTGATGATTTTTTCAGAACGGCCATCGTGCAGCTGGCCCGCTCGCCTCCCGCACACTGACGGACCGCGGCGCCGCGCCGGTTTCCAGCTTTTAAACCGGGCACAGATTCGCGTGGATTGCACGAACGGATTAAGTGGATTACGACGCAGTCACTTTGCAGAGCCCTTTGAGGCAGCCGGATCTTAAAAAATTAAACCGGCCCGACCGTAGTTTAAACCGCTCTCGCTCTCCCTTGCGCGCTTCCTCGCGCGTCGCCGTTGCTGTTTCCTGTTCAGCGTTTCGTCGGGCGGAAACGTTCCGGGAGCCTAATCGGCTCGTTTACGATGCACGATTTTTTTACCCGAGACGCTAAAGCAGATTTGCGAGCTACACGGTTAAATAATACACGCCGGAGAGCCATTATGTTTAGCGTTTTCTGCTGCTTTTAAACCGGTTGCCGGCCGTTCAACAGAGAATGCTTGCTCTTTCCGTAGTCCGTCATTAACATTCACATTTGCAGGCACAGTGGGGCCGAGCACATGTCCGAGGTATTTGAAGGCACGAAAGTGTACAGATAACGGAATTTTTTGGTAATAGATATTACATTATTCTATCGCATTAATTCTTTCTCTGTTAATTATTGCTATTGCTATTGTTAGTATTATTTCTATATTTAACCGTTATTTAATCGTACCAATTGCGATTGCGTAAATATTTTCTTCCACTATCGTGTATGCAGTAAATTCTAACCCAATTTTCTCAAAATTATATATATATATATATATATATATGAACGATGATATGGCGACGACGTTAAATATAGAAATAATACTAACAATAGCAATAGCAATAATTCACAGAGATATATATTATTATATATAATATATATATTCTAATATATATATATATATTATATATATATAATATATATATTCTAATATATATATATATATATATATATATATATTATATATTATTATATATTATATATAATGAACTATAATAAACTGATTAATGACTTATTATGATAAGTCGTTAAAAAGTTTACATTACAGCAAATTTACAGCAAGTTTACATTACAGCAACTAATGATGCTTGAAAATGAACTAAAGGCACAATAATTGGCTACCCCAGTAAACCCGCTCCACTACCCTACATGGTCGAACACCCTTTTTCTTCGTGGACCTGGCTGTTGGATATTATGTGCACCTAAGGGAAAGAATGATGGACGGAGATTAAAATTGCTTGGCCACCATCAAAATAGAGTGACCTAATTCCTATTAAACCTGGATTAACCGGGGAGCATCGAGTGTCATTTTTCAACCTCCATGGTCATATCAGGATAATTACAGTACGGTTTTGTACGCGTCGCGATGACATTTACGTGGCAATACTAAAAGCAGCACAAAATTTTGGCATCATGGGCTCGTGCCGTGAATATCGTTCATGATAAGATCTCCCTCTCTCGCTCCTTCCTTCTCTCTCTCTCTTTTCCTCTTTCTCTTTTTTCTCTCACTCCTTCTCTCTCTCTCTTTATCTCTCTCTTTCTGTCTCTCTTTCTGTCTTTCTCTTTCTCTCTCTCTCTCTTTCTGTCTCTCTCTTTCTGTCTCTCTTTCTGTTTCTCACTCTCTCTCTCTCTCGCTCTTTTTCTCTCTTCGCATGTATGCATGCGTGGTTGTAGATTCGATTACAGGGAACAATGGGCAGCTTTCCATGAAGAAACAGTCGGTTTTCCAGCATGAATATTTTTGCAAGCAGCCTGCATATTGATTACGCGAACAAGCGGTATACCAGCATTATTGTAAAGAACGACGCGATATAAACTATCGGCGGGATCGATATTAATGTTATGGCGTAATGCTTCGAAATTTAGATGGCGCCATTTTTCCATCGATATTTTTATCTCGCCTAATGCCGTGCAAGCGAACTATCGAATTTAACGGCAACGATCGTTCCGGGTTGGAAATTTATAAATACTATTTGATAGAACGCTACGGAAATTTGAAACCTCGTAGCGACGTAGTTACAGTTATTTCTGGAATATCGAGTACTTTTTCCCTATTTTGTGAGTATATTTTTCCCGGAAATAAAAATGTGTGCCTCCTTATACACGGGCTAACGAAAGTGTTCGAGCTGACCATTCAGAGCTATTTTTAAATTGTAAAATATAATTTAATGAGCACAGGCTCTTTGCCAGAAAAAGCATCGTAATTTGAGTATTTCAAGCGATTCATTCGAAAGTATAAATGCTTGCTGTTATCTAAGTTCAATGATGTAACGCTACTTAATAATACAGAAAGCTTCCTTGAAACTTCACTGTCGTCTTATACAATTGGATGCTTATAAATGGTTCTCATCGTTTCGTATCGAATCGAAGAATCTACAACTGTTGAGTGAGATTAATTCATCTGTATGTCAAGACATAAAATAGTTTCATTGACACAGTGGTGCGAATAATTACAGATTCAAAGTAACATCTTTAACACCTTCAAACAAAAACTTAACGATATATCAGATTCATATATTTCTATATTAGAAGTGATAGAAAATAGAAATATACAAATATAACATTTTGTTAAGCTTTCGTTTACATATCGGTAACAATGTAAAAGTTACTTTGAGTTTATAATTATCCACCACACTGTATTTATAGCTTAATTGTCAGATTTGTATATTTCTACATTAGAAGTGATAGAAAATAGAAATATACAAATATAACATTTTGTTAAGCTTTCGTTTACATATCGGTAACAATGTAAAAGTTACTTTGAGTTTATAATTATCCACCACACTGTATTTATAGCTTAATTGTCAGATTTGTATATTTCTACATTAGAAGTGATAGAAAATAGAAATATACAAATATAACATTTTGTTAAGCTTTCGTTTACATATCGGTAACAATGTAAAAGTTACTTTGAGTTTATAATTATCCACCACACTGTATTTATAGCTTAATTGTCAGATTTGTATATTTCTACATTAGAAGTGATAGAAAATAGAAATATACAAATATAACATTTTGTTAAGCTTTCGTTTACATATCGGTAACAATGTAAAAGTTACTTTGAGTTTATAATTATCCACCACACTGTATTTGTAGCTTAATTGTCATCTTACATGAAACTCAATTATTGGACAAGCTGTACTATTACTGGCTGTTACTAATTTTTGCAAAGGAACACAGAGGTCTTATGCTGAAGAAAATTATTCTAATCGCAAGCCGAGATAGAAAATGGTTTCAACGATGCGATACGTTTCGACAACGGAGAAAATTTCGTTCGAGGAACTCGACTGTCGTATTAACTATATCACCATTTCACCTGAGCTCGTTTATTCGTGCAAAGAGTCGCAACAAGCTTGCCGATGGCTTGCTGAGGCATTGCCTCGAGTTGAAATACATATATCGGGTAATACTCACGAGCACAAGCAATGGGCAGCGGTTAGGACGAATTTTGAGTTGAGAATGGTACCGCCGCAAAAGTGTCCACCTTTTCTGCTGATGCTAACCATCCAAGGAAATTCGCGCGGTATCGCATTTTCTCCACCGACGAGTCTGGCCGCACGTGTGCCAATCGCTCCATGTCCGCAGGGCACGTCTGCAACTGTTAACGGAACGTCCGCCTTATTAACGTCCGGCAAAGTCGGTAAGCAATTGCGACAACAAGCAAAAAAAAGAAGGAAAAGCGTATGTGTCCGCCGGTTACGAATCGAAAGGAAATTACTGGAATAGAGAAAATGGGTTCGGAAAAGTTGCAACCGTCAGGGACCTCGTTCTCGTTACAGGCTTTTTGTTCGTTTCTCTTTTTTTTCTTTTTTTTTTCCATTAAACGTACCCGCACGCCAAGAGCAGCGCGCCCTGTACTCGTGCCAGAAAAGTTCGTTTTAACTTTTATCGGAAATAATCACTTAGCAAACAGGCGTGTTCATTAACGCCGAACGGGATTCCGTTTGGTTCATACCGCACCGCGAATGGTACTTTTTCCATTTGCGCAAGTTGCATTTCGAAAGGGTGCACGTGAACACAAGGCGCGTTTCAAAGAGGCCTGTTCCCGTTGGTTGGGAAATGCTTCAGCTAAACTATGTGACCGGTGGTATTGGAATTTCCGAAATTGAAAGAATTTTTGTGTTACGGAAGATGACGCGGAGGCGAAACTTCCGGAGACAAAGTGTACGCTGATATTGACGCGGTCTTTTCTTCCTTCCATTATTGCTTTTGGGAAATTTCGAATACAAGTTAGCTGTACCGAGCTCTATTACAAATTGCTTCTGGAGTTTGTCGAAGTATTTTGTATCTAGAGAAACAAAATATTTCGCTCGCTAAAGTACCGTTTTCATTTCGGCGAACATGTAAAACATGACGATTAACGACTATTTATTAAGTGAACAAATTAAGGCGCTATCTTTTTGAAGCAAACATCTTTGAATTGACTCGTTATTTGTTAACACTTTGTTCCACTTTTTAAGTAACTGTTCACCCCTCTTGCAGAAAAAAAAAATGATGGTTATGAAAATGGCAGTGAAAACATGAATGCCCTTTTAACTTTCCTTTAACGTTTCAAAATTCACGTATCGACGATATAGTAAACGGAATACGTGACACAATACAATATTGTAATATTCAGTCAATAAGTTGCATTCAGAATAGATAACGTACGAATAATTTTCGGATCAAGAAAGTAAGGTTAGACGTAACACGTGGTTTGGCATGAATTCAATAATCGAAGCAATCATCGAAGAAGACATGAGAACTTAATTCAGTTGCAGTGCACAATAAAATAGAAACAAGACGAAAATTTATTTCAGTTATTGAATCACTTTAAATGAAGCAATATATATAGCTACGAAGTTAATTGTAGTTAATTTAATTATAGTTTTTCTGTAATTTAGACGAGTTCTATGAATATAATAGTTCATTTTTTCATTTTGGAAAGTATCGTTTCTGCATGTTTGTCATCTTTATTTGCAACGTGTTTCTTATGTTTTCTAATAGGATTAAGGCAGGAACACGCCAAAACTATTGAGGAAATTTAAAATGTTAATTTCCGCATTTTGTGGATCTTAAGAAGTTAAAGTTTTGATTCGATTATGAAAATTTCACATCAAATTTTATTTAAAACATTAAATATCTGTAATTCGATATTATTTTTAAATGCTAGTAAAATTATTGTAAGGGCAGAGTAATCAAAAGGCGAGCACAGTAATTGACACACTCATCTGTGTGTGTTGCTGGTTGTGATTTTTTGAAAGCATAGAGAATATGGTTCAAATAATAAATCAATCACAATTTTCTATTATTATGCGAAAGCAAAAAGTACGTCAATGTAAATATACGTTGAACAATAATAGTTTAACAATATTTTACGCGATATTTTCGCGTATATTAAACGAATAACTTCGTTTAATTACAAAAAAGATATTGTGTTACTGTCGACGCCATTTCAGAGTAACTAACACGACGATTTTCTATTATTATGTGAAAGCAAAAAATACGTCAATGTAAATACACATTGAACAATAATAGTTTATGCGATATTTTGGCTGGAGATTAAAAACATGCGCCACTTTATATCTAACTTTACGAAAACCAGTTCGATCTCATCTATTTCACCTTCGTTTAATTACAAAAAAGATATTTTGTTACTGTCGACGCCATTTCAGAGTAACTAACACGACGATTTTCTATTATTATGTGAAAGCAAAAAATACGTCAATGTAAATACACATTGAACAATAATAGTTTATGCGATATTTTGGCTGGAGATTAAAAACATGCGCCACTTTAAATCTAACTTTACGAAAACCAGTTCGATCTCATCTATTTCACCTTCGTTTAATTAGAAAAAAGATATTGTGTTACTGTCGACGCCATTTCATGTTACAGCCGTCCAGATGTACGATACAATTGTATCCAGCCTTCAGTTTTTGTTAACAATATTTTAACAATATTTTTACCAATGCAATAGTTCTCGCGTGATCATAGTACAGAGTGAAATTATGACTTTTTCGATCACGCTCTCCCTCTACTTTTTCCCATACTACGCCTCCGATAATATCTGTCCGGGCCAACGATCGCACAATGCGCGACCGAACAAGAGCATTCGAGCATTTTCAACAAGCAATTGTTAAAACAACGTCATCCGCGTGCCACCTGCAGTCGGAATCCGTACAAAAGACTCGAAAAAAGAATCCCCCGGGCTGTCTACACCCTCTCGAAAAAGGATGAGCAGGAGGGAAAACGGGGGAGGGTGAACGCGAGCGAGAGGGGGTGGTCCCGCGGTACGCCGCCACCGAAGGCATCAGCATATTATCATGACCATGTTCGGCCTGCTTTTGACATATCTATTACGCGTTTCCGAATAGAGGCGACTTCGAATTCTATGCCTGTTCCGTTGCCTACCCCCGCGCGCCCCCGCCTCTATCCGTATCGCTCTCTTTCTCTATCCCGGTCGTTTCGGCTCGGTGCCCCTCCGCCTTGCCAACGTCGTTGTCAACGGGGCCGAAGAGAAGAGAAACCAGAGGGCGGAAGTAGAGAAAGGGACTTCGGGGGCGGCGAGGGGGGTGGAGGGGCCCCGCGGAGCATGGGGCGAGGGCAGGATGCTGCAGACGTAGAGGTCCAATTAATCAGCCGGGGCGTGAAACGAGGAGGGGGATTCAGCGGAGGGCTAAAGGGTGGCTTCGAGGGCGAAGGGCGGCCAGGGGTTGTCGCAGGGATTGCGATGACAGATCCGCCGTATCTGTCCCTATCTACTCGGGGCATTAAATTCGCGCGATGCCAGTACCGGCACCGGCACACCGGCACCATCACCATCACCGCGGCTGCGATCCTCTTGAATCGGTTAACATTCCGTTGTACCCGCCGGTTCAGGTTTCAATTAAATCGATTCCACCGCGGACACCGGACCGCATCCGAGCATGGCCCGTCGCACGCCCGAAAAGATCCGAGGACCTGTCGATCTGCCGAGACGATCCGAGGATCCGTCGAGCCGCGAGAAGATTCGAAGCACAGTGCAAGAAGAATTGGTAATCCGACGCATCTGTGATCTTAATGACGCTATTCTGGTTTTCCTCGCTGGGTGCTCTAGCGACGAGAGAGCATCTATAATATGATCAATAGACACGGTGTCCCAAAAATGTCTCGCAATCCGAAAGTGGCGGGTTCCTCGGGTCATTCGAAGCAACTTTTTTCTTTACAAAAATGTTCTCCGGAAAACAGTGACCAATGAGAGGCGAGCTCGAATTTCCTCGAAATTGCTTGTCCATGATCTTTATAAACTTCTGCTATAAACTTATAAGCTTTAAAAATAGAGCGCACCGAAATAAATACGCTTAGAGTATACTACAATAAATTACACTTTTCTCTCAAATTGGCCTCATGATTTGCCTCGTTATATTTTTCCACGAGTTGGTATATGGGTTATATCTGTCAATGCAATATTGAAGAACGTTCTTTATTGTATATAGTACGTATCAATCATCTTCCTTATACATACGAACTCCGAAAATAAACGAAGTTATAGCGAGCTTATAACATTAACGATATACTAAACTTCGAAGGCATTTTACTATTGAAACATACTGTACTGTAATATATATATAATAGTATACTGTACATACTATACTGTATTATATATATATATATAATACATATAATAATAATAATATAATACAGGATAGTATGTACAGTATACTATTATATATATTACATATATTACATATTATATATATATTATATATATATTACATATTATATATTATATTATATATTACATATTATATATATATATAATATGTAATATATGTAATATATATATAATTAACAAGAGTGTTTATATATATATATATAAACATACTATTGAAACACTCTTGTGCCATTTTTCTTCCAAAATATAGAATCTGCAGAGCTGAAGTTTACCATTGTAAATGCAGAACATCTCGCGAGATTTGCGCGAAGAAGAATCGGACACGATGATGTCGGACTTCATTTTTCCACTGTTTTGTCCGTGTGCGCATTGCGCAACGGCCGTAAAATAGACCGTAATGACTGGTTCATATTGTATTCCCAGTCCTCACCGTTTTGTAAAATGATTTCATGATATCGCGGCCTATTTGTATATCTGGTAAACACGATAAAATGGCAAACTTTATTGAAGCTTCAGAGAATTTTTACGTTATCGCTCGAATCGCTTAATAAAGCGATTACAGCTCCATTCGGAGCTTGTTTTTATAAAATCCGCCATTTATTCGAGCGGATAAAATACTCGACAGAAAATGGAAATTCTTTTTCACCGCACCCGTTGCTCTGCAACGATCTTCAACGATTTTAATTCGAATCGATGTTCGCGGTTTAATTAGCACCGTTAGAACTCTTTGATATCTTCATTATAGCAGGATATATATATGTATACATCGAGTTCCTTTATGCGACGCAATTTTAAGCAACGAACATCGCGTCTCACATATATGTTAAGCGTTTCATTTCGTTCGATTTTATTCCATAAAGAATAACAACACGCGGATGTTGTTCGTGGGATGATGCGCGCGGATTAAAAAGTGCTCGTAGGGAAAAAATTACCAGTTAAAAAAATCGATTAAAACTCGTCGCGTCAAAACCTGTCCCATTTAATCGCGTGGAATATTTTTTTATCAACGCAGCGGCACGGGAGCGACGCGGGGGCAGAATTTCGGCGGGATTCGTGGTCCGCGAGCGTGCTCGCGCGCGATCGTTCGCCCGTAAAATTCAGTAGTACAAAACACGGATGTCGCGGCGTATGAGATATGGGACTGTAAAGGATTAATCGAGGCTGTCTAGATTGATAGCAATTTATCTTGGTAATTAATTTATCTTGCCAGCCGATACGAGATGACATTATAACCCCGTTGGTTATGAAAATGATTTACGTAATCGTAATAGAAATAATTCACTAACATTATATCCACAGGGGATGAAATTTCGAGCGGTCACACACCGAGTGTATTTATCGATTTCGATTCAACGAGCCGGTTGCAATTTTATTGGAGAAACACATTCGGTTATGATGCATTGCGTTTTGTCTTTCCGCGTAGCCGATGACATTATTTTAATTCCTACGTCTCAGTTGTTATTGCTCTACGAGCAATTCAGTCTTTTTATGCGCACTGTGGCTCAAGATTTTTTGTATAATTTTTTCTCTTTTGTATATAAACATTAGAAAAATAGAAATTTGTATAAAAAATTTTTTATTTAGCGCTATGTAATCGATATTACGCAAACAGTATAACCGCTTAAGGGGGTTGAAACTGTCCTTTAGACGATTTATATCGTCTATGGACCATTCGATTGATCGTAAAAAGTTGATCACGCATTTTTGAGAATTTTTTCCAACCATTTTTTAATTAGAAAATTTTTGTGATGAAAATCCTAATTGTAAAAAATGAAAATCCCTTTAAAAGTACAAATTTCTTATAGAAATTAAAAATGCACACCTAAGAAGAGGAAAACGTAATAGCAGAAATGTGTGCTATTGTTTTTAGAATAAAGTCTCTTTATTGAACTAATTAATATCTATATTGTTGTATATTAGTTGTGGTTATATGTACTTCATACATTGAGTTTATAGATCAAAATTCTATTAAATTTATGTGATTGCTATTAGGCTATCTGGTAAGTGATACTATTGATCTTTCATATTTTTTCCAGTAAAAGCTGCTTTTATCGTGATCATATTTTTGCAGCATTTTTCAAAATATGGAAGAAAATTCACATTGTGTATAGCGTGAGATAATCTGATGCAAAAAAAGAACAACGTACAAATCCAATTTCGACCAACACATAATATACTTTTTAGAACAATATCCAGCAAATATGCGGGCATATTAAATAGTTCTTAAAAGAAGTATTAAGCTCACCACGTGAAATGGATTTATCTTTTAGGTACAACATTCTATATTCAATTTTGTTCGAAACGAACCAAGTCAATTCTTTTTTCAAATCTTTTTTAAGTATATTATGCTAGAACTAGACCGTGTTGACGTTTCGTAACATATCAGATATATAAACAAACTGAACATCTAATTTCGTCTGAGATTTATACTAAAATGCTCGATGCACAACGTTTTCTATCAATCTCGCGATTGACTAAAAAATCGGTCGTGTAATAACAAAGATCTCAAAGGACCCAAATCCCATTCAGGAAGAACAAAATGATTAAATTATATAATCATTATAAATTATTATATTTTAATATATTATTATATTTTAATCATTATAAATGACTAAAAATAAACTATACAGGACGTCCCAAAAGTTACTTGCTATCGGAAAATGAGGGGTTCCTGAGGTCATTTGAAGCAACTTCCTCCTTAACGAAAATGTAATCCGCGGCTTTGTTTACGAGTTATTAACGAAAAACACCGACCAATCAAAGGCGAGCTCGACTGATGCAAAGCGGCCGAGCCAACCAGCACGAGCGAATTCCGCTCATTGGCTCGGCCGCCTCGAGTCAGCTGATCTCGCCTCTCATTGGTTACTGTTTTTCGCCAATAGCTCATAAACAAAGCTGCAGATTGCATTTGCGCTAAGGAAAACATTACTTCAAATCACCCGAGGAACCCCTCATTTTTTCCGATTACGAGTCACTTTTGGAACACCCTGTATATTTAACTACAGTAACACAAATCTATAAGAAATTCGAACCGTTTTAAAGTATCTAAAGTAAACGGTAAGCTAAACTGGATCTAGACCGATCTAGTAAAATGGATCTGTACCGCTCTAGGTGGGCAAAAAGGATCAAGACCGTTCTTTCGAACAAAATGGATCAAGATCGTCCTCGCAAAATGGATCAAAACCCCTCCTAACTGAGAGAATGGATCGACACCGCGGTAACTGACAAAATGGATCTACACCTACCGTCCCAAATAACGAAAAGGATCTAGGCCGTTCTAATGATCGCAGCCAGCAAAACGGATCTGTCGGAGGACAGATGTGAGTCATTAACACGTTCCGTGCCGAGCTTTTTTTACTCGAATCTTCACACTTTGATATTTTACTAAAACTTGATGTATCACGTGCAATATTATTAATTCTCGTACACATAACAACGTAACAAAAACTTATCAACGCCCATTCTTGCGGTGGAAATTGATTCTTCGGTTCTAAATTTATTGTAAACAATTTGTTCAGTTCACTAAGTAAACATGCAAGCGTGTACCATCGATGGTACACGTGGCACGGAACGTGTTAAAGTATCAGCGACTGATCAAGGGTGGTCGGCAGTAAGAAAATAACGAATCACATTGGGTTGAAAACGGTCCCAGGGGTGTGCAAAAAACAGCAACAATTGGGACCCAGGAGGCGGTGTCGCGACGTTGCCAGGGTGTATGCCGACGTTGCCAAATGTATCTGGCGACGATACCGTGACAAGACTCCAGGTATCCAACTGTGCCGAACCCGAGGCCGTGAGAAACTAAAGGCCGGTCATTTTGCGATAGAACAATGCATCGAAGCGCGGACCGATCTTGCACTTTGGGATGCATGTAAAATGTCGTTTCCAATATGACGGTAACAGGTCCACGCCGTAGCCGTTCAAGCGTCACGCTGGCGAACCTACAGCATATAGTCCTACCCATAAACTATTGCGCGATAAAAGCCTCTACAAAATGACACTTTGTTGTTAGTCATTATCGTAAACAGTTTATGATAGATACAGTAACCAGTCCTTCATTTAAAAGGACAGTTTCTTATTTCACTTGTGTATCCTTCAGGTTAATCACTTTCCTGGAATGAAACATTTCGTACTTTATTTCGCGAATAATTTTATTTTATCAAATATAAATTTCGAGACTTTGTTAATGATGAAGAATTGCACGATAAAAGCCTCTACAAAATGACACTTTGTTGTTAGTCATTATCGTAAACAGTCTACGACAGATACAGTAACCAGTCCTTTATTTAAAAGGACAATTTCTTATTTCACTTGTGTATCCTTCAGGTTAATCATTTTCCTGGAATGAAACATTTCGTACTTTATTTCGCGAATAATTTTATTTTATCAAATATCAATTTCGAGACTTTGTTAACGATGAAGAATTGCACGATAAAAGCCTCTACAAAATAACACTTTGTTATTAGTCATTATCGTAAACAGTTTATGATAGATACAGTAACCAGTCCTTCATTTAAAAGGACAGTTTTCTTAGTTCACTTGTGTATCCTTCAGGTTAATCATTTTCCTGGAATGAAACATTTCGTACTTTATTTCGCGAATAATTTTATTTTATCAAATATCAATTTCGAGACTTCGTTAACGATGAAGAATTGCTTGCCCGCTTTAGAATTCTACTAATGAATTGTACTAATCTGAATTTGATCTGTTTCTTCTAACGTTAACAGTTTAGTTAAGAGATTTAGCATTGTTGACATTTGTGCGTAGGTAAGTTTCCTTCAAGTTTCTCTAGTCTGCTACATTGTTCGAAAGATCTCCTTCCTTTATACTTGAAGTTTCGTTAGCATTGGCGTTGGTCCTTCTAATTTTAATTATATTTCCATAAAGCCTTGTTAACTCGTTCGAGTAGAATTATTTGTTGCTTGGTGTATACGTTTGAGCTGGCAGTAACTGTTCGCCGCATTTGGTTTGCTATCCTCTAGCTCTAATTGCGGGAAATAGTTTCTCTTTTTCTCAATCTTCTTTCTTGTTATACACGATCTTACTGAAGTGAAATCACTTTTAAACACGACACAATTCCACGTCCGTTCTTCAGTTCCGCGAAGAAAATACAAGTTCACCGTGCTGGCAAGTGAAAATTACTCGCAGCATCATATAGCCGAGCAGCGGCAACAGTCCAGCGGAATTCTCGTCGCCATTTCCATATTCTTGGGATTCGCGAACCGTTAATGGAAGTTGATTCTCGCGGCTGATAAGATAACTGCAGCGGAAATAAACTGAAGTCATTTTCAGCTCGATATCGCGGCACGGACGGATCCCAGATACCGGACGAGGCGAGGCGAGGCGATCGGTCATAGCCTTCGTGTAATTATCGTCTCGTTATGCTTTCGAATTGGTTCCGAGGAGGCGAGACCGAAGAAACATATCTATTCCCCCGCGTTAGATGCACGCGTTATCTCGAACGCGTTTCGGTCGACCGATGCACGTCCGCACGCGGCAGCGGAACGAAAATCGGACGCACTTCCGTTCTGTTAATTTACTGGCAATTATGCACGGCCGTTAACGCGATTACGTTTCCGGCTGTACGCGAGCCATTAGTTTGAACGTGTGCAAGCGTCGAACGCGCGTAAGCCGACGTGAGAAATTCGGGAATAGCGTAGCACAATCGGCGCGGCGCGGCGATTTCATCTCGCTGACAGCGTTCGCGTAACCTTCGACAGGTGAAGAACCTTAGCCACGGTCGCGAGGCTGCTCCAAACCCGGTGTCAAAATCTCGAGTCATCGTATCGTACTCTCGAGGCCGTACACTTCCTAACTCGTGGCCCTGGCTCGGGTTAACCACCTAATTTTCTATTCCGCTCGTGTCCACCTTCCGTCTACGTAACACTCTCGCTTATCTGCCGACTGGGTCACGACTCGCTGTGTGCCGGGTTCCGCATAGTTCCCGTAACAATTAGAATCTTCGTTCTAATCGGGCACCGAAGGTGTAATAATTATTTGAAGAATTTTCGTGGAAACTGTTAATAAGGAAAAACGTGCACGTTATTCTAGTTGAAGCTGTTCATCGCGGAATCTAAAAGAAATTAAAAATAAAAAAACACATTGAACGAAGATTTCACTCTGTGAAATCAAAAGTAAAAAAAAAAAATTAAAGTTTTCTAATTGAATTCATTTTATGGTGATTAGACTGCGGATTTTATACGTTTATGGCAAAACTTAATTACCTTCATATTATATTATTATATTTATTATATATTATTACATATATTATATATTATATATTATATTATATATATATTATATATTATATATTATATATTATATTATATATATATTATATATTATATTATATATATATATTATATATTATATATTATATATTATATATTATATATTATATATTATATATTATATATTATATATTATATATTATATATTATATATTATATATTATATATTATATATTATATTATATATATTATATATTATGTATTATATTATAAGTGCTTGTACGTATTATTTTTATGAAGACTGGATTATTTTCAATAAATTTTAAATCAATTCTGGCAGAATAATCGTACAGTGAGTAACAATAATATTCGAATATATCTTCTAAAACGCAATATCTTTTTAAAAATTGTATTAGATGACTTGAATTTATTCGAGACGTTCGAGAGACTTAGTGCACTAAACAATGAAGTACCAAAGTTCTCGGGAAAAATTCAATTGGTTGGAATTACGAAAAATATAAAAATATATGATGTGTTTATTCAACTCTTTTTTTTATCGAATCCTATGACGAAAATTGAAACAATGCCGGATCGCAGAAACTCGTATGTGTGCAGAAAATTTAATTGAAATTGATTAACGATGTTACATTCCGTAAACAATTAAAGATAGTAAAAATCCCGGTCTTTCGCAACATTCAACCAAAAAGCTAAGAAATCTGAAGATCTTTTTACGAATGAAAAATGAAATTTTCAGCATGAATATAGGTTACTGAGATCTACGGAAAACATTGTTTAAATTTTTGTTACAAACATATCGTAAGTCCTTAAAAAAAGGTGATTCCTGTGGTAATTTAAAGCAATCTTTTTCTCCCAAAAGAATGTTCTCCGCGGCTTTGTTAACAAGTTATGAACGGTAAACTCGGATCAATCAGAGAGCGAGTTCAACTGACACGTTCCGGCGCAGCCAATCCAGCACGGCGGTGCCACGCTTGCTATAACTCTGATTGGTCCGCGTCTTTCGTTAGTAACTCGTCGACGAAGCAGCAACGAACATTTTGGCTAAGGCAAACGTGACTTGAGATCGCCTCGGAAATCGCCCTTTCAGTGGCTTATAAAAGAAAAAAAGAGTTGAGAAAACATTACTTTTCTTCCTTTTGTTGATATTTCAACCGGTTGCAATTATTACTAATCGGTCGAGAAAATTATTTTTCCTCATTCTTTAGCAAACTAGTTAGTTAGTCCAATATGTCAAGACGATTTAAGTGGTCTAATTTAATTTTGGAAAGTCATCGCGTTTTAAAGGATGCCCGAATATTATCGTTTATTCATTGTACGCATGTAACCTTTATAACTAGACTGCGGATATTTATGCACGACAAATATGCAAAATGCACGTGACATTTATGAACGAAAAAATATGCGGAATATCGACGAAAATATGGAAAATTTGCACGAACATATGGAAAATATGCACGATATTAAATGTACGCTATATTAAGTGTTAAGTCTAATATCAAGTATCAAGAAACGTTTCACACTTGTTCTGATATATTATACTAAGAATTATAGTTATATTACAAGCATTTTTCCTTGAATTTGATGGCGCCGATTAGCGGCGTTTGTTGGTAAAACGTGTACGCCGAAAATGACCGTTCATATTTCAATTTACATTTTATTGCATATTCGCCGATGAATACTTTCGTCATTATTTTCAACAATTTTCATGCATAAAATTCTACATGTCCGAATTTTTAACATTTTAGAAATATTGATGAGCACATGTGCACAAAATTCACGTTGTCGCTTCAATAATGAAACCGAATTGTTCGAACTCGAAATGTGAATAGCTACACATCTAATTAATTAACATTCAATCACTAACTCAATGTTTTGAGTTTGCTGAGATATATGTATATTCGGCATTATAACGATATAATAACTGCTACTAACATAATCCGGTTGCGATTTAAGTGCTGATTAATAGACTAAATTAATTTAACAATGTGTATGCTTTTAATCTAAAATATGCGAAACATATGCAACGTACAATAATTGCAAAATAGAAAAGATACTTCTGGGATATAAATTTGATATAAATTTCTGTCTAGGCACCATTGGTCTAAACAAGAACATATGCAACGTACAATAATTGCAAAATAGAAAAGATATTTTTGGGATATAAATTTGATATAAATTTCTGTCTAGGCACCACTGGTCTAAAAAAGAACATATGCAACGTACAATAATTGCAAAATAGAAAAGATACTTTTGGGATATAAATTTGATATAAATTTCTGTCTAGGCACCATTGGTCTAAAAAAGAACATATACAACGTACAATAATTGCAAAATAGAAAAGATACTTTTGCGATATAAATTTGATATAAATTTCTGTCTAGGCACCATTGGTCTAAAAAAGAACATATGCAACGTACAATAATTGCAAAATAGAAAAGATACTTTTGGGATATAAATTTGATATAAATTTCTGTCTAGGCACCATTGGTCTAAAAAAGAACATATGCAACGTACAATAATTGCAAAATAGAAAAGATATTTTTGGGATATAAATTTGATATAAATTTCTGTCTAGGCACCACTGGTCTAAAAAAGAACATATGCAACGTACAATAATTGCAAAATAGAAAAGATATTTTTGGGATATAAATTTGATATAAATTTCTGTCTAGGCACCATTGGTCTAAAAAAGAACATATGCAACGTACAATAATTGCAAAATAGAAAAGATATTTTTGGGATATAAATTTGATATAAATTTCTGTCTAGGCACCACTGGTCTAAAAAAGAACATATGCAACGTACAATAATTGCAAAATAGAAAAGATACTTTTGGGATATAAATTTGATATAAATTTCTGTCTAGGCACCATTGGTCTAAAAAAGAACATATGCAACGTACAATAATTGCAAAATAGAAAAGATACTTTTGGGATATAAATTTGATATAAATTTCTGTCTAGGCACCACTGGTCTAAAAAAGAACATATGCAACGTACAATAATTGCAAAATAGAAAAGATATTTTTGGGATATAAATTTGATATAAATTTCTGTCTAGGCACCATTGGTCTAAAAAAGAACATATGCAACGTACAATAATTGCAAAATAGAAATATATTTTTGGGATATAAATTTGATATAAATTTCTGTCTAGGCACCATTGGTCTACCTATTTTCTAAAGGAGAACATGCATTTGCATAAACATCCGCGGTTTATTTATTATATAATCAACTAGTCAATTCGATTATACAAGTCAACGATAACGTTGCTTCGACGCCGGAAAGTAATACTTTGAGCAAAGTGTACGAAAATGTGAGCAAGTGATGAACTCTCTACGGTAACGCGCAATGCTATGACCAATCGGGTACGAGGGATCCACCAGCATCTAAGCTGTCGTCCATTTAACCAAAGCAGAGTATTAAGCGAGGAGTGTAAGTAAATGGAAAGCTCCAGTACAGAAGCTTGGGGATTACGATGGAACGCAGGAAGTTAATAAACCGAATTTAGTGTTCGCCATTAGCTCGTGCCAGCCCTTTGTATCGTCTTGAATCTAATAACCAAGAACGTGTCGCGCGGGAAAAGTATCGGAAATCATAAATGTCGCGGATACGATAGCGATTTCGGAGGATTGTCGGCGCGGGACGAGGCGCGAGCTGCTGCAAAAAATGCGGTAACGGCCGGGAAATGCTAAATCTGTCAAAACGGAAGAACTATTTCAAGATATTCGACCCGATTCGTACATTTCGTTCGCGTTTCTATCGGCGGCGGCTGTCGAATATTTCAGCAATCTCCATATATACGGAGGTTCGGAAACGACCGGGAGCTGCGAGAGAGTTCGGATTATCGTGAACAATTGCATTCGCGCTGCGAACTTAAACATCGATGGATATTTATTAAACGTAACAATTTTCCGCGACATTAGTCCACGTTGGTAATACCGGTGTCAGCGTGGCCGGGCCCGGCACGCGAATTCGAGTTACGGGAAATGACAAGCTTAACGTTGAATTTTCAGGTCATTCATTACCGATGTATGCAGCAATGCAGTTGCGACCGGTCATGCATGATCGACCCTCGATGCGAATGGAATTCTAATGGTATCTGTCAGCGGATATTGAAATAAATATGGCCCCGGGCTATTTATATTTTCAATGCGCCCGAGTATATATTTTTTTTACGTACGCATTGATTTTTACCAACAGACGCCACTAACCAACCCCATCAAATTCGGGAAAAGTGCTTTTAATATTTTAAAAATCTTTTTTCTTATTTCTTTCGAATTTATTATTTTAATCGGATCCGATCATCACGAAGAAATTTCGAAGGTGTAAAACGAAATAGAGAAACTTGTCTCGGTTATGCTAAGTTTGCCAAGACGACTTTAGACCAGTGTTGTAGAGCTTCGAAGATTTCGTTTAGTATCTGTCGATCGAAGTATCTTCCAATTGAGGCATTCAGTGTAGAAACATTTTAAATCGAATTAAGCTGTTTTCACGAAATCCACCATAATCCCTCGTAATCCATCGTAATTAATCTTTTACGCGTAAATACACGAAGTTCTAGAGCATACCTTCACTGATCTGATCGTCAATATTCGATGTTTGTCGCACATTCTTGCGTCGGACACATGTTGCATTTGCCCGCGTTGCCATCGGAACAATTATTAACCCTTAAATGCATATTGTTGCCAATTGTCTACATTCCAGTTCCACTGAATTTTATTCGAAAACCCGAGTATGCGCGTTTCCGAACACGCGTTGATAACAATAGACGATAGACCATGTGTGAAATAAAAGACTCGACATTACCTTTGGCGAGTAAGTTATATGTTTTTTGACATTTGAATGCGGTGGGCGATAACTTCCAGGTTGCAAAGGATTTTCACGGACCGAGTGCATCGAATGCAAGGTTGCTTCGTGTCGCAACAAAAATCGCTATCGTTTTGCCGCATTTCATTTATAAATAACGTGAAAATTCCTGTACTAATAGATAATATAAATACGTGACCATTTGTTTACGTCTACAATAATTTTAGTAATAAACGCGTATCGTTGCCAAAAGTCTACGTACAACTTTTTTTCAAAATAAATACTCTATATTATTACCTAGATTTTTTTATTTATTTTTAACATAACCTATGACTACATTCCTATAAAAAACGATCTTTTAAAATTCCAAACAAAAGATCATGCATTTAAGGGTTAAAGCGTGCAACTACAATCGTATTATTAAAGGATTTCTCATTGTTCGACGTTTACATTGTAAGCGCGATGGATGGAACAAGCGAAAGCGATGCAAGTTCTAACAGAAATCGCAGAACTTTTTTCAACGTAATTTTTGTAATTTTCTCATCATCTCAATTAATCGTAGTCTAATTAATTTATATTATTTTATTATCATTAATTTATATTTTATAAAATTATTATGCTTATTCTCTAGAGAACCGGTCGGCTTAACATCGCAAAGAAATTCGAGTCATTTGGACCGATATTGGACCTGTATCGCGAAACTTTAACTCTAGGATAGAAAAAAAAGACCGCGGAACGTCGCGCGAGATCTTTCCACCGAATTCTCTCGCTGATTTCTTTCTCGAATGATTAATTTACTCACGATTGATGTACTCGCTAGAGGCGTGCCCGGCAGCCGCGGCGAATAGAACGAACAGTAAAATGGCGGAAGGAGATCGCGAGTTCATGGTGTTCTCCGGTCCACGGTGGAGCTTCCTCGTAGGACAATGGAAAAGTGTCGCAGCCGGTTCGCGTATCGGTGGTTTTTTATACGGCGCCTGTTACGATCGCATCCTTCTCGGTGATCAGTCTCGATCCTTGTCTCGCCCACCACCTCCACCAGAAAATCGCTCGCGGGTTCAAGCTTCCCAGCGGGGCGGCGTTCCATGACCACCGATACGATATTGCCGTGGGTCTCGGCGCCGCGCCGGAAACCCAATGATAATGCGACTACAAAGCCACGATCACGACCACGACCACGATCACGACCGCGGCCCCGATGTGACTTCCAAGGTGATTGTTTCGCACTGAATACGACGAGCGACGCGTGCCTCTCTCGACGGCTGTTCGGTCAAGGGCCAAGGGACAGATACGATCACGGTGACTGGCTATATCTATCTCGCGATTCGAGATTCTACCGATCGCCGAGGCCGTTCATCGTACACAAGGCATGTCAAAACCCGTTCACCATTGTTCATCCGTACCCCGCTAAACTCCTGTCCGGGGATCGAAACGTAAACGTAAGATAAAGCGTGCCTCTTATGGGACGCTTTTTACGGGGTACAAATATTGTTACGGCGACTTGTCGAAATCAAGTCGCTGTAATGTGAAACTGTCCTGTTCCGAACAACTCCTTAACCCGAGAAAGATAACCTACGTCGCAGAGGCGCCTGCGAAGACTGTTGATTTTTGTTAATTTTTCATAGAGGTCTAGTGATTTCAGTTTAAAATTACTTAACACTTTATCGTCCGGTCGTGGTTGAGGCTGCCACTCAGTAAGGACTGGCTTAGTCGCGCGCGCATTTGCTCCCAGTACCGGCTAAATTTTCGCTATTCATTGTGTTGTGCTTATTCCTTTAAAAATAATAATAAATAATAATTATTATTATAATTATAATTCATAAGGATATGGGGAGGTCAGCATACAGGAGGTCAGCTACTAACAAAACAGTAAAGAAGCGAAAACCGTCGATAGCTAAAAGTCGATTAATAGGCTGTCGGTCGATAAGCATTGGCAATCGAAAAGCCGATTAATAGGCTAGCGATCGATAAACATTGGCAATCGAAAAGCCGATAAATAGGCTAGCGGTCGATAAAGTGTTAAAATATAAAAAAATATAATATAAATGCATTTTATTTTTACAATAATGCCAAACCTTTAAAATGACTAGATTAACTTAAATAAATATCCATTGTTAGTATCAAATTGACGCCTTAGAAAAGCATGCGCCTCTGAAGCGTATGGTTATCTTTTACGTACGTTGTCATATGGTTATCTTTCTAGGGTTAAAGAATAATAGAAGATAGGGGTTGCCACGGAAGAGAGTGTTACCAACGGACAATCGAAGAGTCGGGATCGGACCGTCGAACGAGCAACATTTCAAATTGAAAGATCTAAGATATTGTGTTACAGTTAATATTCTTTATTGCAAATAAAATGCCGCGACGCGAGAGGAATGGAGTAATTCGCAACAATATTATCAACGAATCGATCGCAGCTTAAGGGGCTATTCTAGTGCGAAGTTTGCGCGTGTTTTTAACTTTGTTAGAGAATTTCTTGCAAACGAACTATTATACCTTTTGCGATCACATTGGCAAGGCTTGTTTTGTACGTGTTTCGACGACGTTTGAACATTTTTTGGAACAAGAAATAGTTAAAATTAGTGGCGCCAGAGACTCTCGAACGTAATCGTTTTTAAAAAAAGGGTCGTCTCACGGTGTCCATGATTCCGGCCATTTTGCTTGTCTGAAATGAAATAACGCGAAAGTTCCTTAACTATTATGAATTTGGTTGTTACAACAGGTGCTAGAGCGAAAGAAAAAGAAGAGAAAAATTTTTGGTAGATCCTAATAGGAGCATATACTAAATGCGTGCTTAAAATTTTGAGTCAATTGGTCAAGTAGGTTTTGCGGTATGGGCACCGTTCTGAAAAAAAACATATTTTCGAGAAAAATGCCTTCGAAGTTTAGTATATCGATAATGTTATAAGCTCGCTATAACTTCGTTATATTATTAACATCTTTGTTTCAGTTTATTTAGGAGAGTACATGCGTGTAAATGCAATGATAAAGAGAGATAGTCATATATGTCTCGAATCAACATGTGCATATGGATTGAAACTTGAAGTGACACCATCGGACAGAACTTTCCAGTAGACCTAATACATATGTATAAATCGTTTCATCATCGTGTTCCCTTTAAAAAAAATTATTAACTTTAATTACTTAGGTCGAAAATTAACTAGTTCAGAGTTTATGATTATTGTCCGGAACGCCCATAGGATCGCATCACTGTGCGCCGCCATTTCGAAATTCTCTCAGCGTTGTAGACATATTTCGGGACGCGATAATGGGTCCGATAACAATTCTGAAAAACACTAAAATGTTTCCACATTTCTTCCTTGGCCGGCAGTTTCCGTTCTTACTATAATCTGAAGATTATTATTATTATTATTATTATTATTATTATTATTATTAGTATTATTATTATTATTATACGATCTCGTTGCGCACAGTCGCGTTTTAATAAGATTGCTCCATTCTCAGATAAGACTATCCAATTACGTTTCACCGTTTTAGATGGGTGTTTAGATAGCGACTATTTATTCCGAAAAGATCGCCGTGGCTGCATGAAGGGAACGCTGACGGAAATCATGCGTTCTTTCCATCGATCCCCGACGAAGGGAACAATTAAAGTTGTTCGTGACGCGTAATCGTGTTTTCCCGGGCGCATACGTTCTCCGCGACGTTGTTATCATCGACAAACGGCAATCGGATTATGCTCCTACGACTAATCACTGTGACAGGTGGTCGTGGGATAATCGTGGAACACGGAAGCTGTTGACCGCGTGTGTGTCCGCCGCCGCAACATTGGCGGATACAATCTCGTCATTAGACTCCGGCAAAATTGCGGAGCATTTCTTGCGACCAACCACGTACTATACATATATATATATATATACACACACACCGTATGTACTGTATGTACACCGATAGTTGCAAGAAATTTTAGAAAACCATGGGATCGCTTGTAACGTCCGAACGTACGAACAACGGAAGTTTTTCCTGTCGTGCAAACGACCAGCTTAATTTACGGCTCTCGTTCGACGAAGCTATACTTACGAGCAAGATTAAGAGATCAACAAATTGCCAATGTTTGACCTGTTGTAACTTCGTCGAAGGAAATCGTAAAGATGAATCTTCGCTCATTTTCACGAACAAAATGTCTACTTTTTCAGCTTTGTTCTAATTTTATTGCGGGACGCTTTTTCTTACTTGAGTCCGATGCGAAGATACGAAGGCACTTTTGTTTGACAAAAGTTCTCCGATTGCAAGCGTCTCTCTTTTAGGTGTCTATATATATTGTGTTCGGAAAACAAAAGCGTCCCTTTTATGCTACCTTTCCTCTATGCGCTCTACCAATTACAGTCGAATGTTCGACTATTTATTTTCTCGACAATAAATTCTAACATTTTCCTTCTGATAGATAGTTTTCTCATTTATTCATCCTTGGCGGAGAAGACATCGACATGTTAAACAAAATTTCATGTTTTTCAACGGGTTTCATGCCCATGGAAAGTGGCGTGCGAGTCTTTCCGATGTCGGAAATCATAAAAATCTTCTTTCAAAGCAACTTGTTCGTAATTGATATCAATATAAATCACGGGAGTAACGAGATATCGTGTACTCGATCGAACGACTTCCGTTTCTCTGCAACGTTTGTTTCATTCTTTCATTTCAATTAACTGAAGAATTACGCGCAGTATTGTGCAGCGATATAAGCAGATTACGATTCATCGATCACGATTATCGTACTACGATAGGGCATTAGTCAGTTTAGTGAAACGAGTACGATAACGAATGTACTTGAACGTTTGTCGATCCTTGTCCTGTTAGCTTCTCGTTTCGCGTTCTTCGCGATACATCCGATATGTATACAGGATGTCCCAGAATTACAGTACTTCTGGGGAATGAAGGGTTCCTGAGATCATTTGAAGCAACTTTTTCCTTAGCGCAATTGCAATTCGCGGCTTTTTTTTACAAGGACCGGTACCATTCATTGGCTCGAATCCGTCACGCCAGGTTGATCTCGCCTCTCATTGGTCAGTGTTAATAACTCGAAAGCAAAGCCGCGGATTGCATTTGCGCCAAGAAAAAAGTTACTCCAAATGACTTCAAGAACCACTCATTTCGCGGAAGTACCATAATTTTGAGATGTTTTGTGTACTGTCGACCTAGCATGGTCGGTTTAACTTTTTAGGTACGGCTGAATTTTGCGCGAGGCTATTTCTCTCGACGGCAGAGTCTGATACTGTATATTCTGTCTGTATATACAGGGTGTCCCAAAAATGTCTCGCAATCCGCAAGTGGCGGATTCCTCGGGCCATTTGAAGCAACTTTTCCCTTTACAAAAATGTTCTCCGAGGCACCGTTAACGAGTTATCAACGAAAAACAGTGACCAATGAGAGGCGAGCTCGGCTGGCGCGAGGCGATCGAGCCAATGAGCGGAACTGGGCTTCGCGCGCTGGTTGGCTGGGCCGCCTCGCGTCGGCCGTACTCGATTCTTATTGGTCACTGTTTTTCGTTAATAACTCGTTAACGGCGCCTCGGAGAACATTTTTGTAAAGGAAGAAGTTGCTTCAAATGATCCGAGGAACCCGCCATTTCCGGATTGCGAGACATTTTTGGGACACCCTGTAGACTGTTGCAAATCGATGCGAAGACAAAAGAAGCTACTAGAGCAAGCCACTATAGTGGCGCATCGTCCAGAGAAATGACATCCGCGAAAGCCACTATAGTGGCGTATCGTTTTGAAAGATGACATCCGCGGAAGTCACTATAGTGGCGCGTCGTGCCTAAAAGGTTAAAGAGAACGTGGAAACACGGTATCACGGAGATGTCTCTCGCGGAAAACAACATCACGGTAAGATCACGGCGTGCGGTTCTTCTGTAAATCCGCCGATCTGTTGACGTCGTTGTAGATTCAGGGTCTCGTGCGTCTAGGTGCCAGTGGACGGCGGAAGATCGACGGCGATGACCATAGTAGAAGAGGGATTACGTAGTCTCGGCCTATAAATTCGCAGATGCATCCATCATCCTGGCGCTGCTCCGTGGTGCTGTTGTTGGTTGGTTTCCACTTGTAGTCGTCGTTGTCTCGAAGGTTTCGTCGTAGTTTGTTGTCGTCGGAGTTACCAATTTTGACAGCGCTGTAAATGACAGACGAGAGGAGGAAAAGAGAGCGCGTTTCATTCTAGGCCTGCTAGAAGACTTCTTGGTAAAGCTATCTATCTAGCAAGTCCTACCTTGGGTAATCGGGAATATCGGAATGACAGCTAAGGACGGTATACACTGGGTGTTAAAAACAAGTGGTTCAAGACGTGAAGGATTCGTAATACTCACCGAGAGGAGTAAAAAATTGTCGACAGAAAATCGATAAATTTTAGTATCTAGGAATATTCAATAACGTAATGATGTTATTGCTAGACCGTGGGCGTTTATGCAAAATTTATATCCCGAAATATGCAAAATATATGCAAAATTCATGGAGAATATATTCAGGAACATGAATTACTGCAATATTTAGTGCTATTTACTACTGCTACTACTACTACTACTACTGTACTTCCTCCTATTTACTTTATTCTGCATTACAATGTGTTACGATAATTTTTGTTCTATATTCTGATCCGTCAATTCGTGTCAATTCATTTATCAGATAAAATTAATTGAAGGTTCTTTCAACATCGCAGGATGCGATAGAAGTACAGTAATTTCTCCCAAATTGACTCTCAGCTTGTACGCAAAAATAGTCAAATTGGGAAGAGGAGGTACGATTATTCGATCCTTGCGCCTCGTTTTTATAGTTATTGACAATCGGTAACTATGAAAACGAGCCATAAGGCTCGAATAATCGTATCTCCTCTTCCCAAACTGTTCATTTTTGTGTTAGGGAGTAATTACTAAAGCCTTCAACCACTTCATTCCAAGACGTAGAACGTAGAATCTTGGGGAAAAAAGAAGTATTATTTTTGCTGTATTAACATCTCGTTAAAAGAAGAAATACATTTTTATTTAATTTCTCTTTAATACGAGATATGATGCAAATTTTTATTTTGCATAAAGATCTGGTTATGACTACAAAATAAATTGGTTCGGTCTTAAAAATTAATTGTCACACTCTGTATGTATATAGGCGATGGAACAGGTAGTAGAAGGAAAGGTATCCGTCAGCTGACGAGCGTCGGAGGTAGCCGCCGCAAGTTCATTATACATAGTTACGTACTGATAATCCAATAATTATATCAACAATTTAATTGGTAATCGATGATCACATCGTTACCTTGACGATGCATTCCAAGACGATTTGAATCGTCGAGATCGCCCTTGCTCAGAACGATCATCACGAAGATATTGCATTTTGTCGGCAGTCGGCTATCGCATCCGTCCGTTTGATCGTCGCATCGGACAAAAGGGTGATCAACTGGACGAGGAAGCCTTGCGGATCGCGACGTGCGCAGACACGCGTGCACGTGCATATGCCAGCGATGCGCCACGGGGAATATGAAAGCGAGAGTCACTCGGCTGCCTGTTACTCCATCCACGTTCTGCTGAACTTGACCTACTCTTTGTCTCGCAGTACACCGCTCGTTCCGCTTCTCTCACTCTCTCACTCCCTCTCCCTCTCTCTCCTCCCTCTCCTCCCTCTCTCACTCACTCTCCCTCTCCTTCTCTCTCCCTCTCCCTCCCTCTCTCTCACTCACTCTCCCTCTCCCTCTCTCTCTCACTCACTCTCCCTCTCCCTCTCTCTCTCACTCACTCTCTCTCTCCCTCTCTCTCTCACTCACTTTCCCTCTCCCTCTCTCTCCCTCTCCCACTCCCTCTCCCTCTCCCGCTCTCCTCTCTCCCACTCCCACTCCCTCTCTCTCTTCTCTCTCCCTCTCCTCTCTCTCCCTCTCCCTCCCTCTTGCGGTCGCCCACGAAACGCTCCGCGCCGCGCCGTCCTCTTTGTCACTCGGCCGGGAGTTCACCTTCGCCGTGAGCAATCGGTTCGAGTTAACCTGATCCCGACACAGGTACACCACGAAATATTTCTGCAGCTGCTTAACCGGGTCAAGTTTGTCCCTAGACGTTCTGAGACCGGGTCGTCGCGACGCGACGTCGCGTCGTTGTCCCGGTCCCCACGGACGCGGAACTGATAACGGGTTCTTCGCACAGTTGATTCACCGTGTCACTGGTCTTCTCACCTGCGCCCGTATATTTGTATTGTTTTTCTCGGTTTGCCTGTGCGGCGCGGGGCTCGGCTCTCGGCGAGGTCTGCATGGCGAAAGTGAATATTGATTATTTTCGGGAGGGGTTCAGTGAACCAGGTACAAAAAATATTTGACTGAAAATGGAGATTGAGTAAAGGTGGACACAAACGGATTGCTCGAATTTTCGTAGGAGTGTCGATGAGATGCACTTGATTGATTTTTATTAAATTTTATTTCTTAACGATTTTCATGCCTGTGCTCACTTTTGAAGAAACACATTATTTGAAATATATATATATAAATATAATATATATAATATGATATAATATAATATAATATAATATAATATAATATAATATAATATAATATAATATAATATAATATAATATAATATAATATAATATAATATAATATAATATAATATAATATAATATAATATAATATAATATAATATAATATAATATAATATAATATAATATAATATAATATAATGTAATAATAATATAATATAATATAATATATATATATATATATATATATATATATATATATATATATATATATAATATATATTATAATTATATTATATAATTATGTTATTATATAAATTATATTATATAAAATTTAAGCCTCTTATTAACACCAAAAAATTACCACCAGTCGAATGACTGCTTTCCCATGTAAAAATTACAATAACAATTAAGACAATTTCCTGAAAAATTATTGCATAAATTACATTATCGGAACAACTACTACAACAAAAACTGTACGAAATCTAAATAAATTGGATCTTTTCACTCTTATCGAGCAATGCGTACAAATGAATTTTATTATTCGCTAGGTCTAGCTAGTTAAAGAAAACAAAGAATTACGAGTGTCACGTTCGCGCTATTCTCAAATGTTAAATAACGAGAGTTTGGTCGTTGATACCGAAGTTCGAAGTTTGCGCAAGGTCACCTCGTCGTTCGGCGTTAAATAATGGAAGGACGGTTAAATATTTGAACGGCTATAATTTTAGTCTGACATTGGTCGCGTCACCCATGCCGTGAGGTCGAAGGCCCAGTCTCCGAACAAGGTGTCACTGACACCGCAAGGCCGGCCAACCGAAATTTCGTACAGTGCACTCGAGATAAGCGGCCTTGACGACCCATGGATAACCAACATCAACTACAATCGTTGGCCTACACGCAGAAATTTCTGCCCGAAATTCGTTTCGAACCATGACGATAATTATTCAACAACACGTTCGCCATTAGCGTCGCGATTTGCGATCAAGACGATCCCTACGTACTTTGTACATAGGAGAGCAAATTAATTTTGTGCATGCTAATCCATTTAATTATATATATATATATATATATATATATATATATATATATATATCTTATTTAATATGAAATTTTATATCATATATGTAATTGCTTGATTGAAAATGGAATATTCATTATTACATACAGTGGCCCACAAAAGTGTTCGTACATTTTTTGAAACGTAATAACTTTTTTGAAACTCAATTAAATAACTTGAATTATTTTTAGGTGATAGAGGCACTTAAATATCTTTTTTTAATTTTGCTATTACTTGGGATGATAAAAAAAAATAAAAGACTCTCGTTTTGACGTCTTTTATCTCTGAGCCTATAACAAAAAATTTAATAAAAGGCCTTTCGTAGATCTTCGCAGATTTCTTCCAGTTTTTGGTGAAAATTGTGATCAAACTCTTTAATTTGTTGTAACTCATAACAACGTCAACTGATTTCGATAAAATTTTTATATATTATCATTAATATATTATATATATTATTATTATATATATTATATATTATTATTAATATACTATATATTATTATTAATATATTATTATTATCATTATAAGTTACCAAGATCTACGAGAGGCATATTCTAAATTTCCGTTATAGGCTCAAATAAAAAAGTTAAAAAACTAGAGTTTTCTATTTTTTTTTCTATTTTGTTTTGTTCGCTTATTGGACAGGTTACGCGGCCACTAAGCTTTAGTTTCAGATTTTAGGTCTAGATCTCATTTATCCCCAGTGTAATTTGTCTGCGATTTAAACGAACATTTTCTTCTATAATAATTGAACATTAGAATATTTGAAGTTACTTATAAATATGTAGAATCATTTTATTCGAATAAATAAAGACTCATCGTCCGAAATACGAACGCTTCCGGTCGAATTAATCGGGACGGTGCATCGAAACGAACCGAGATTGCAGTGCTGTGAAATGTTCACCTCGTCACCGATATTTTTCCTATCGCCAGGTCGCCGGAAATTTGTCTTTTCCGATAGGTTGTTTGATTCTGTTACGGAACAGAGAAAATCTTGGTCGAAGGGCTCGCTCGAACCCCTAACCGAAACCGCGGAAAAACGTCGGCCTTGTAGCGAGAATCGAATTGGAGAAGTCGGAAAAGCTCGGCAGCTCGATAAAAAGTATCAATGGCGGGCGTAGAGTGTCGTGAATCGGGTTACACCGTTGAACCAAGTGGCGAGTAAAACTTGTCTGGTTCGGCGACAGTATGGGCCGACCAATCACAGGCCAATTCATGGCAAAGAAAATTGAGTTTCGCTGAAGTCGACAGCAGAATCCCACGCGGCAATGTCAGCCTTTGTTTATTTAAGATATTTTTAACTACAGAACCGCCCGAACTGTTTGGAATCTGTCGAGGGAAATTCTCCTGCATCGAGAAATCCTGTTCAAGAAATCAAATCAAAAGTACGACACTTTAAAGATATGCTCCCAAACGTTCACAGGCAAATTATACTTCGGCCTTTCTGACGTTTCTTCAATTTAAGCAAAATCGCCACACTCTTTCGATTGGTCATAATTTCATCGAAGTTCTCAATTTTTCCATTGCAAACTTTTCTACTCCTAATTTTTCTTACTGACAACGTCTCTAATCTCTAGCATCCCGAAAGAACCGCTTGTATAGTAAGTATAAAAGAAGTCATTCCGTTTTAAACAATGTACAAATACTTTCTACACCCACTGTATGTATGTTAACCCGAGAAAGATAACCTACGTCGCAGAGGCGCCTGCGAAGACTGTTGATTTTTGTTAATTTTTCATAGAGGTCTAGTGATTTAAGTTTAAAATTACTTAAAATATAAAAAAATATAATATAAATGCATTTTATTTTTACGATAATGCCAAACCTTTAAAATGACTAGATTAACTTAAATAAATATCCATTGTTAGTATAAAATTGACGCCTTAGAAAAGCATGCGCCTCTGAAGCGTATGGTTATCTTTTACGTACGTTGTCATATGGTTATCTTTCTAGGGTTAAAGAAGACAGGTGGCTCGACATTGCATTGCCAAAGCATCGAAGTGACTGTTTTTGGTCGAATCTGGCCACAGCGTTGGCAAGGTGATGCCTTCCGGTGAGAGGAATCTCGCAGAATCTTGGTAGAGTCAACATCTTTCAATTAAATTCCAATCTAATACCCTACATATATCGAACAAAATACGCGTCATATTGAGAAATTTTTAATTTCACTTTCCTGCAAAGCGTATTTTTCATTTCTCCATATTCTACATGCGAGGAGTTACAATAAATTCTTCCAAATTCTACTCCGACTTGGAAACAGAAATGAACAATTTGGAAAGAGAATGTACGATTATTCGAGCCTTGCGGCACGTATTTATAGTTATTGGCAATCGGTAATATACAAACGAGCCGCAAGGCCCGAATATTATCTTCTCTTTCAAAGTTATCCATTTTCGTTTCCAAGCTCAGAGGGACAATTACGGAGAACTTACTGTACGTAATTTCTCATTACCCTGTCATCGATCGTGCATCTATAAAATAGGATGATACGCGTGGCACCAAATTATTGGTAATAGTTTTATTGTAGCGACCGTTGAAATACCTACACATTGGCAACACGCGCAGTATTAGTGGACGATGTAATTACGGTTTCCAGTTTGAATGACTAACAAGAAAGAATTGGAAAGTAATTTGTGCTCCCAAAGGGGTTCATATCGGCGTCGACCTAATCGCACTCAGAAACTACGGTCCTCTGTAATCGCGTTACACGCGTATTCATTTCATTCCATCGTCGGTGCCCTGTACGTAAACGTAAAACGTATTATCGTCTAATTATAAGTTTCCATTAACTTCGGCGAAGTGAACGGGAACGGCGCTAACGGAGTTCGGAGGCGGCGTACCGCGAGTCTGACGAAATAACAAGGCGCGACACAGTGATACTATTATCAATAGAATCCATTTAATATGTAACTTGATTGTCGTCGTTCGCGGGCACCTGCCAGAGAGTAGTAGTCGGTTCCGTTCTATTTTATACCGGCGTATGATACGATTTCATCAAGTTCAGTTTCGTATCAAAGCGGCCCTCTCTGCCGATGGTCCTTGTTAGGGCCGTACGAATGTGTCGTACGGTGCGCAGATTGAAGGTTGCTCCTCCAAATGCTGCGCCTCCAACGTCAACTTAATGGCGGTGAAGTTGATTTGTAAAAAAGGTTAAACTAGGTTGAAAACGTAAGGCAACACAGTTTATTTTGAAGAAGGTCCAGGGGTTTACAGTTGTGCGTGAGAGTGATTGACCATCTCTCGTCAGGCACCTTTTCTCGGGGTCGTAGTTTAGACCCCGTAGGCCCTCAAGTGACCTGACAGATGGTTCGGTGTTGATCCGTCCAGGACGGAACAGTCCTTATACTCGGCCATCGAATTGATCTGTTATAACCGAACGACACGTCGCGTGTCCCGAAAAGAGATTATCAACGTGGACATAGGAGAAACAGTGGAGCGTAATTTTATCGCGTTAGGCTAGCAGTGCAGCGCGGTTTTTTGTCTTGCGGCGAAAACATTTTTAGAGAGGCAGCTTTCGTTTGTGCTCTCGTGAACGTAAAAGAAAAAAATGCGGGAAAACGTTGCGCGATGTTTTGCTTCTTCTTTCGACAGTACAAAGTTAATCTGTCTGTATAACAATTTTCTGGACTCAAAGACCGTAGCGTCCGTGTATATATGTAGTCTGCTACGTTCTGAAATACGCGAATCCGGTTCTCCGAATTTCACGTTTGTGAAACTGTTTCACTTGTTTGCGACAGCGAGTTGCAACCGCTTTGATATTGTTACGGCGACTTGTCCAAATCAAGTCGCTGTAATGTGAAACTGCCCTGTTGTGAGCAACTCCTTAAAGAAAAATAGAAGAGAGGGGTTGCCACGGAGGTGTTTATCAACGGACAATCGAAGAGTCGGGATCGGACCGTCGAGCGATCAACACCATCTAATTCAAAGATCTCTAACATAATTTAATTTAGTTGTATTATAGTTCGTGTTCTCTATTGTAAATAAAATGCCGCGACGCGGGAGAAGTGTAGTAATTCGTAACAATATGATAGACTGCAACATGTCTTAATGGTAGCAGAACGATGACAAGTACAAAGTACCCAAAAAGGTACTCAAAATCGGGAAATGAGGGACTACTGAAGTCATTTGAAATAATTTTTTCCTTGGCGCAAATGCGCTGATTAACGCTAACGAATGCGTTGTTAACGTAAGACAGTGACCAATTAGTGACGTAAGCCAATGAGCGGAACTGGGCTTCGTCCACTCGTTGGCAAAGTCAAGCTACAGCCACTGAAAGATGTAAAGATTACTCGTTTTCGGATAAAATTCGTAAAAAACTGCGATTTAAGAAAGCATTTTAGTCATCGTTTAGTAGACTAGTCCTTCTATCATCTAAAAAAATTCGAGTCATTTAGGTGAGTTTTAAAATAGTTACTTTTTGTTCTAGAAGGCCTCCAAATTTCCTTCAAATCGTGTCACGTGGCCTCCGAATTGCCTTTAAATCGTGGGAAAAAATCAGAAATAAATAAGTTAAGTCATCGTTTTTATTCTAGCATTGCTATGTATTCGTATTAACATAAACCGGCATGTGGCCGCTGCCTTTTTCTGCCGACTGCCCCGCGTTTCTATAAAAGCAAACCGCGAGGCTCGAACAATCGCGACTTAGTATCCCCAGAACTGCCAGTTTCAATTCAAACAGCCGAACATTTCTGGGAGAAATTACCACACCAGATTGCATTTCCCTTGATACAGAGAAAGTTTCACATGAAACATTTTTTCAAATAACGAATGGTTCCGGAGATGATCGCATAGTAGTTATTAAAATGCGACACCCTGTACGTATCCGTCTCTCATCAGAGAGAAAAATAGCAAACGATTCGAACGATGCGATACAACGCGCGCCGATGTACAAGCACCGTGCTCTATGTGTTCGTCAGAGAAATCGAGTTTCATGCGTTGTTGGTTACAATTTATTCATTGATTTCGGCCAGTCGTCTCGCAAAAAAGCGGCGCAAGAATTTTTTAACGAGTAAATCGAGAGAAAGAGACCGCGAAGCTTTTTGATAGTCCGTCCGCACGCGAGTACGAGCTTTTGTCGGTGTCCCCGGGTTACGGCAATCATGTGCCCGTGATTAACTGGATACGCATGGGCATTTCCAGCGGATATTAGTTTATCTTGCCAACGATATTGTGGCCAATAAAAAGTCCGATGTACACGGGATCGCTGCTGTTATTTTCTGAATTAAAATTTACACAATTCTGTCTGCAGTGCGGTATGACACGCACCACATTATCAACTAGAAGTTTGAATAGCTGGGAGGAAGGCGGAGTATATTTTTTGAATTGAAATATAACACAATTTTCATACATTTATTAATATTTATCGTAGAATATACTTTCCATCGTTACTTACGACATCTTGCCAGCGCGATGGCAACTTGTAAATGCCATTTTTAAAAAATGATTTATTTTTAGAGGCGAAGAACTCGACTAGTGCTTGGTTGACGTCAGCTTCAGTTTTGAATTTCTTTTGACTGTAAATATAGTAGTAGTATATAGAGTAGTAGTATAGTAGTAGTATATAGTCATGATATGTATTAGGTCTACCGGAAAGTTCTGTCCGTTTTTGAATTGAAATATAACACAATTTTCATACATTTAATAATATTTATTGTAGAATATACTTTCCATCGTTACTTATGACTTCTTGCCAGCGCGATGGCAACTTGTAAATGCCATTTTTAAAAAATGATTTATTTTTAGAGGCGAAGAACTCGACTAGTGCTTGGTTGACGTCAGCTTCAGTTTTGAATTTCTTTTGACTGTAAATATAGTAGTAGTATATAGAGTAGTAGTATAGTAGTAGTATATAGTCATGATATGTATTAGGTCTACCAGAAAGTTCTGTCCGTTTTTGAATTGAAATATAACACAATTTTCATACATTTAATAATATTTATTGTAGAATATACTTTCCATCGTTACTTATGACTTCTTGCCAGCGCGATGGCAACTTGTAAATGCCATTTTTAAAAAATGATTTATTTTTAGAGGCGAAGAACTCGACTAATGCTTGGTTGACATCGGCTTCAGTTTTGAATTTCTTTTCCTGTAAAAAGTTTTGCAAAGAGAGAAACAAGCGATAATCGGAGGGTGCTAGGTCTGGGGAGTATGGTGGATGCGACAGAATTTCCCAGCCTGGCTCTGCGATTTTCCGACGAGTCGCCAAAGCAGCATGTGGTCTGGCATTATCATCGGTAGCCATGTTTTCGCGATCGCGTCTCGCTTAATAATGACACGAGACATCTTTGTTTCAGTTTATTTAGGAGAGTGCATGCGTGCAAATGCAATGATAAAGAGAGATAGTCGTATATGTCTCGAATCAACGTGTGCATATGGATTGAAACTTGAAGTGACACTATCGGACAGAACTTTCCGGTAGACCTAATACTAACTTTTTTAAATTTATATACTACAGATTACACTGAATCGAAAGTTCTTTGAATTTTGACATTTATACATATATTCTACTTTAATATACCGTAAAGGATTTTTTCCTTTCGATGTATATTTATTTAAATATATGGCGTAGAAGTTCGAAAATTATATTATACAAGTGTTCGAATAGTTTCGTCACCAACTATATGTCGTTGAGATACATATCGTCCTGCAAAGCCGAGTAATATTTATGACAGTACATTACGGTACTGTAGTAAGAATACTGTTCAGATAATAGAAAGTTCAAGTAACAGGTCATTCCACGGTAACGGCGGTCATTCACGTTATGTCAATTATTTTACAGCAATTCTGTTGCGACACGTTCGATCGGGTAAGTTATTTAAGATTTTCGTATTTTTTTTCTTCTTTTAAAGATAGATTCGCTTGACGTGCCGAGGATCCTTAGAGAGCCTTTCAACGGGCGAGTTACAGCGAATAATTACTCGGATAAAAGTCGAGTCGTCAGAAGGGTAAATTAAATTAGCCGTTGCACGAGTTTCCACGCCGAAGGAAATTCTTTTTTTTTCCCCTCGGTGAACCGCAGCCTTGGAGCGCAGCAAAAAGCGTTTGCCTTGAACACAGAGAGTGATGGAGGTACAATCCTGGCTGAGAATGGACTGGTACATGCCATTACGTGCATAGATGAAATGTCAGGACGAGCCATAAATTTCTTTTTTTATTAAGCACCCGGAACCTCCGTCGAAATTCATTTTAACCGGGGACTGTGGCTATCATAACCAAAATGAAAAAAAAATTTGTAGGATGAAAATTATTTTTTCGTCCGCGATGTCGAATGTACGATTATAAATAATAAGCAATGGAAAACTCTTTTTATCTATTATATAGATAAATTATATAATATAATAATAATATATTATATGGATATATATATATATATATATATATATATATATATATATATATATATTATATATATTTTTTCTATTCGGAATAGGGGCCTCAATATCGATTTAGGGGCCTCATACATAATATATAGGGTGTTCCAGGTTTTAATGTTCAAACTGTCAGTATATCTTATGGCACTAGACAAGAAAAGAAATTGTTATGTAAACATAGATCATTTAGAGCTTTATTAAACAGTTATAACAAATATACAGAATACAAGTGGAATAGTGTACGATTTGTTGCTACTACGAGCATTGGCTCAAATAGATCGATGACTATAATAGATACTCGATATCATCACTTCCACTACTAATAGCTATTACTAGCGAAAATGACATAGAAAATCTTGTAAATATTACTGATCTATTTCAGCCAATGTTCGTAGTAACAAGTCGATTACTATTCCATTTGTATTCCGCATTTTTGTTATAACTTTTCATTTTTAAAGTTTTTAAACAAATTTTAGGCTGAATAAAAATTCAGCCTAAATAAAATCAACATCTTAATTTTGCGATGCTTCGTAAATATTTCTTATATCTTGTAATTAACGTCCTTTATAAACGAGTTTCTATTATAGTTACTATTTCATTACATTTTTGGTAAAATTAGAGGATTTCAAAATTGACGATTAAAGCAATTTTCATACCTGTGGGTTCGTTTTATCCAATGATGTTTTCACATCATGCACGAATTAACATTATTAAAAATTATATAAAATATCGAATAATTTTTGTTGAACAACATATTTGCAGTACACAAGGTAAACTTAACACTATACTCAAGGAACAAGCAGGCACTTACATATGACCCTCCAGGTATACCTTGGAGTATTCTAACGCTGAGACATTTTTCATTGAAAGTTCAATAAAACGGCGATCGTAAGTCGTACATCAAGATTTAAGAGGTCGTTGCAAAGAAGAGGCTTCAATCTTCAAGCCCATGGTTATATCGATCGAAAATATTGTTCAATGTCTGCGAAACGTTTGAATTCGTGAAGTTTCCGAGAAGAAAAATTATCTTCACTTTTCCGCTCGTTACATGACGTTACAGATCTTAGATACAAGTAGATTTACGACGGTGGTTCACGATTGTGTAGACTAAGAATGAGCCCCGATTAATTGTTGCACCGTGTTCATCGCAGGATCATGAAACAGTAAATATCGACGATTTAATAATAAAGTCGTCAAGCAATATAATTAATGTAGAGAGTATTTTTGAATTTAATTATTACAATTACATTTTAAATTATCAATAATCCCTGCAAAATCAAGCGATTCGTTAAAATTTTCATAACATATTTTCTACCAATTAATCGTAATAATTCCACTGCAAATAATTATTATTCTTTACTTTCAAGTTGACGTTATTATAATTAATTTATTCTAGTTATAAATCAATTTATAGTATATATAAGTAGTATATATAAGTTAAAAAATATATATATATTATATTATAATATATATATATTTTTTATAATATATATATAATATTTTATATTATATAGTATATATTATATTATATATTATAATTTATATTAAGATTATATATACTAATATATATTAAGTTTATATATACCATAGTTTATATATTATAATATTATAATATATATTATATTATATTATATAATTTATATTAAATAATTTATATATATAGTATATATAAGTTAAAAATTAATTTGTTCTAGTTTTCGTGAAGTATATATATAATCCATAGGTATAGAAACGTGATAAAAATGATAGCTACAAGAATGCTGCGTTGACGAAACTCCATCGTTCGAGAAAATGTTGAAACGAAATCAAGAAAAGTCGAGTTTTCCAAACTACTATGTGAGAATAGAATAATATCCGAACAAGAAAATCTGCTTCGTTCGCCAACAACGACATTGGCGTTGGTTGCTCATCAAACAAGCCGCGCCTGCACGTGCATAAAATATTTCACGCGATACCCGGTGACTTGCGCCGACTGAATCATTGCAGACGAATGATAATGTGACATTGGTGTAGCGCCGCGATTACGAGTTCACTGCCGCGGAGGTAAATTAGCAACCTGGTTTAAACGTCGACCTAGTCCTCCTGGCCTGGAAAGGCGATCAGTATTATCATTGTCGAGCGACGCCAACGTTATCGACGATATTTGCGTGCCAATGATGAAAAGAGGACAGCAAAAACGTGTGCTTGATCCGCGGCGTTCTCTCGATAGCATTGTCGTTCGCCGCGTTTCCGAACGGAGCGAAAAATTTGCATTTCCGCGACCACGGTGTACGTCGGATTAGCGGTGAATTATGGCACAATTTCGTCGATGGACAGCGTTTTGTGACATTGACAGACGAGGCGAATTGAAAATTCGAGCCTGCGGTGATTACATAGCTCGTTGTGTTACGCTGGAAGTTTCGTTTGTTGTTCGTTCACGCTGTTCCTCTGTAATCACGGATTTGCTAGAAACTAAAGGACTCGATAATTTTGTTAATACCTTGAACGAAACGAACCGTGACGAACCGACGACGATTATTTTTAGTTTCGTCTGTTTACGCTTTACTGCTGTGGTGTAATTAATATTTTTGCCACGTTATTTTAGAACTATAATAATATACTTATATTATTTTTATTATTGTTATTTATTATTATTATTATACTATATACTATTACTATATTTATATTATTATTATTATACTATATACTATTACTATATTTATATTATTATTATTATACTATATACTATTACTATATTTATATTATTATTATTATACTATATATACTATTATTATATTTATTATTATTACTATACTATATACTATTATTACATTTATATTATTATTACTATACTATATACTATTATTACATTTATATTATTATTACTATACTATATACTATTATTACATTTATATTATTATTACTATACTATATACTATTATTATATTTATATTATTATTATTATACTATATACTATTATTATATTTATTATTATTATTATACTATATACTATTATTATATTTATTATTATTATTATACTTAGAACTATAATAATATTTTGCGTCCGAACACGAGAAAATAAAATTTTTAGCAGTAATGGGCAAGAAATCGGTGCTTAATTAAAACTATGGGATGTGCTAATAATGGCAAATTCAATATATTGTTACGACGTACGGTGAGTCACATAAAAGAATTAGCAGTTCACGCCTATTTTAGTACTATTTGAAGCACTATTACATGGAAAAACAAATGGAAAATAAGGAATAAAATTTTTTCATTCGTAGCTTCATCATCGAGAAAGTCTACTTTAAATATTCAGCGAGTTACGCGTACACGTAACTATGGTTTAGATTACTTAACTTATAACTCGTTTTTTTTGACGATAGAAAAAAATGTGCAGACAAAGGCATATTTAATTTCATTATTGTAAATTGCAGAATAACTAAAATGCTGTTTTTTATTTCTGCTGTATTTGGAACGTCAAAAAGAACTCACGGTTTTACTCATTGTAAATAAACTCAGACACTATTACAGTTTTATTTCTATTTGTTTATTTCTATTTATCTCTATTTATTTATTTTAATTTATTTCTATTTATTAATAACTGTTTATTCGCTTCATGAGATCTACAGCAGTTCTCCAGCAAGCAATACACGTCACACAATGGGTACGCTAGGTGTCAGCACACTCACAAATACACAGCGAACAGAGTAAACAATTTACTGTACATCGGTTGGAATTTTTGTAGTAGAGCACACATATTAGATACAGCGAATATTATTCCGACTTTTAGAGTAGTAGTCGTACTTTTAGCCATCTAATTTATTCTTCCTATTTCCTAAAAATTTGCGAAATTTCTTATTTTAAAAGTTTTCATAGAAGCACTTTGTTATTTTACTGTGTAATATTTTATTCACTTCAATATATATTTCGATCAAGTGTTATACAAAACATAACTGCTTGGCGAATTAGTACTTGTACATGTATTGATCTACTTTTTCATTCGTCTACTACTTCAATTTATAAATATTATTATTAATATTAAATTAAATATTGAATATATATATATATAATATATTCATTATTTATATATTATAAATATTATTTATAATATTATATTTATAATAAAGATAAATATAAATATATATAATATAAAATAAAATAAAAATATATATATATAATATAAAAATATAATATAATATAATATAAATATATATAAATAATTATATATATTATATTTATAATATTCGAGCAAAGAAGATATTTCGAATTTACAATAAAATATCTCCAACCGTGTTTAAATTCCTTCTCTCCAACCGAACTTTTCCTTATTTATAATTCGACGTTGCAGTCTATTGGAACAGTGTTTCAATCCTAAGGACGTAATTTACTTTCCTGCGATTCCACTTGCGAACTATGAAACTTCATTTTTGTTTAATTTAAAAGAAAATCTCATTTCCATTTAAATTACGAAGGATTAAGCGTACGAATATTTTATTTTCATTGTAACGAATGAATTTAAACATTGTCTACATAAATGAAGATCGTAGTAGTTAGCTTTTACTTATGGATTGGTTGCACGTTCTACGGAACTTTTAATAACATGATACCGCTACATTCTTTCATGCTCTTATTGAGTAAATATTTCTCAATTTTTACATTTATTTCTCCACTTTACAGTTCTCGTTCACAAGTAAACAATTGTATTCGTACTCTTGCGATCATGCGAAGTTATTATAACAGCGCCGCAAACTGCATTTGAGCCGTTTATATTGAAAGTGGCATAAGTCACTTTACCGTAATGAAAAGTGGTGATTTTTTTCATGTTTATACGAAATTATTTATACTGAGAAAGATATCAGTATCCTGAGATAACAAATACAAGTAAATCTTCTCGAAATTTAGCATCCATATTTTTAAACGCGTTCAAACGCAAACCCTTAAATATATCGACTTAAAAACAAAGTGACTTATGCCACTTTCAAAATAAACGGCTCATTTATTTCTCCACTTTACAGTTCTCGTTCACAAGTAAACAATTGTATTCGTACTCTTGCGATCATGCGAAGTTATTATAACAACGCCGCAAACTGCATTTGCACACGTGCGCGTGTGTGAAAGCGGATAAGGAATAGGGGGAAACGGCATGTAGAAAAAGAAATGCTCATAAATGAGAGTGTATAACGATCTGAACTACAAATGTTCCCGATAATTCGAGCAATAAAATTCTGCTTTTATTTCTTGCGCAGTTACGTTTTCAATAGATACGCTGCCCGCCAGTGTTTCATTTGTATTCTCACCGGTTTGCCTATAAAAAATGTGAATTCCAATGAAAATCGATAATCCATTAATTATATATTATACTTTATGTCCCTTTTAATTTTCGCAATTTTTCAGCGTTTTTATATCCTTTTGCTTCCTCGTTAGCACATTCATGGCCGCAAGTCACAGAGACCCGGACTCAATCGACCCAAATACCTTGTTTCGGAAGTAAAAATTAATCGACGAGCGATCTCAGAATTTAGCGCATAGATTAAGGATCTGACTTTTCATCATTCGGACTATACTTCAACGTATAAATTGTAAAGGTTAATAAACCTTTAATAAACCATAAAACATAAATCATTTATTGCACGATATTGTTAGAGAAAATGGTGTCAAATATTACAATTTCAATGTCACTGTCAAAGTGACAAATTCTTTTCACTTTTGATCTGAGTGTAAGTTTGCGAGAAGGAACAAAATTCATCTTTCGAGTTATCGTTACAGGCTCAGACGAAAAAGTCAAGAAAGCATTATTTTTTTCAAACACACAACATTTTTTTTCAAAGGTTAGTGGCGCCCTGTTGATGAAATAGACATTGGCTAGTCCACGACATACAAAATCCCAAAAACCAAACAAGACTTTAGCCACGCACAACTGCCTTGGCTTTCGACTCGTAACGAGTTATAGATTATATTTAGTTTCGCTACAGACAACCATATTTTGCAAAAATGTTCGGAGGTCGGAATTGAAACCGGCAGATCTGAGAATACTAAGTAAAGATATAATATATACTAATACTAGTACTAATACTAATACTAGTACTAGTACTAATACTAATACTAGTACTAGTACTAATACTAATACTAATACTAATACTAATACTAATACTAGTACTAATACTAATACTAATACTAATACTAATACTAATACTAATACTAATATACTAATACTAATATACTAATACTAATATACCAATACTAATATACCAATACTAATATACCAATACTAATATACCAATACTAATATACCAATACTAATATACCAATACTAATATACCAATACTAATATACCAATACTAATATACCAATACTAATATACCAATACTAATATACCAATACTAATATACCAATACTAATATACCAATACTAATATACCAATACTAATATACCAATACTAATATACCAATACTAATATACCAATACTAATATACCAATACTAATATACCAATACTAATATACCAATACTAATATACCAATACTAATATACCAATACTAATATACCAATACTAATATACCAATACTAATATACCAATACTAATATACCAATACTAATATACCAATACTAATATACTAATATACTAATACTAATACTAATACTAATACTAATACTAATACTAATACTAATACTAATACTAATACTAATACTAATACTAATACTAATACTAATACTAATACTAATACTAATACTAATACTAATACTAATACTAATATACTAATACTAATACTAAAACTAATACTTACCACGTACCTCGTAGCTCCGCGGTTTTCCTTATCTGACGCTCACACAAAAACGGATCATTTTGTATTGTCTTCCAGGAATCGCGTCGCACCATTGACCCTCAGCATCGACGTAGCAATAAATTGCATAGGTGTAGGACTAGCACAGAGAAATTCAGAGCAACCCGAAATTTGGTATTTTCGGGAGAAATTATCGTATTATCAGGATAATATACCGAGTAACGATGTTCGCAGGTTGTAGTTTCTATTAAATATCTGTGAATACACGAGCGGCCGGATAAAATTGGTGGAAACAATTGTAATGTAAGGTGCGCGCGTCAACCCGGTGGCATCACCGCGGCCGACCGACAGTGGAGCGAGACCGCAGGAATAGAAATGGAGAAATAGAGGAGACGAGTGAATGAGAGACAAAAGGAGGAAGCGAGGCGTGGAAAAAGGGCAATGAGAACGGAAGACAGGCGAAAACGAAAAAAAGAAAAACGAGGGTGGAGAGAACGGGGGAGGGGGCGAGCGTGACGATGGTCTGTCTATCCTCGCTGCATTTAGCCATTGCCGGAGTTCGTTTAATTTCGACTCGATTTGCCAGCGTCGAGAAAAGTAAACGCACCGGCGACGCGAAAAAAATCTCGACGCTGGAACAGCGTCCGCATCGGTGAATGACGCCTAGTTCGTGTTTCGGTGCTTTATTCGGTCACGATAAATGCTATACGGTCGCCGATGATGGTAACTGAACCGTGAATGTATCGTTACGCGCGCGCACGCACATCGCGTGTCGGGCAATCGATACGCGCGGTTTTAATATTTGCAACTTTTTGTGCCATCCATGTTGACCCTTCTACGAAATCTATGGGTCACATATATTTGCGGGGAATATGGCCCGACAGCTATTAGTACGCATTTTTTTTTAAAACAAAGGCAATTTTCTTCGAAACAACTCTGCGCAGTGTACATTGTTTCAACCGTTCAGATAAAGTCAGACGTGAAAAATCTCACAGCGTAATTGGACCAGTCGATTGGTTGCACCGTTCCACGATTCGCTCCGTCATGTTTACGAACGGTTTAGTTGTCGATACGTTTTCTAATTTCGCAACTATCGAAATCAATCGTCATATCTATTCTTGCCCGATAGTTTGGGTAAGCGAACTCCTGCTGTAAACGTTATCTATGAAGGAGCGCTTTATAACAGGAGACTTCTGCTTGGTCTGTCCGCTCTTCGAGAACGCGAGTCTTTCATCGATAACGTAGCTTCGGATCCGGGAGGAATCAATCGTTCTCCGGAAGATCCAATCCGACTTTCCGAAGGCACCTTTCGATCGATCCAGGGGCTGCCTATAATTCCGCTCTATAAGCCTTCATATATGTCAGAAGATAAGGGGCAAAGCTTTTCCCTTCGATCGACTTCACGCTTGCGAATTTATGAGAGGGCAACTATCGCAACGTCCCCTGTATGTGCGCGCGCGTATCGCGAGCGAGTGGGAGCGTGGACCGTATATGCCAACGGAGACCGCTTCAGATAATTTCGCTGAAGCAAAGATGAAATTATCTACGTGACGTCGGAATGAACAGGATTGATATATCCGCAATTTCGGAAGAACGACACGCCGGTGTTCTAAACATGATATACCGTTCAAATGAAAGTGGCGGATTCCTCAGGTCATTCGAAGCAACTTTTTCCTTTACAAAAATGTTCTCCGAGGCACCGTTAACGAGTTATTAACGAAAAACAGTGACCAATGAGAGGCGGGCTCGGCTGGCGCGAGGCGATCGAGCCGATGAGCGGAACTGGGCTTCGCGCGCTGCTTGGCTGGGCCGCCTCGCGTCGGCCGTACTCGATTCTTATTGGTCACTGTTTTTCGTTAATAACTCGTTAACGGTGCCTCGGAGAACATTTTTGTAAAGGAAGAAGTTGCTTCGAATGATCCGAGGAACCCGCCATTTCCGAATTCCGAGACATTTTTGGGACACTCTGTAGACTGTTGTAAATCGATGTGAAGACAAAAGAAGTGTGAAACAATGCATATGAAGCTGACGTCAACCAAGCACTAGTCGAGTTCTTCGCCTCTAAAAATAAATCGTTTTTCAAAAATGGCATTCACAAGTTGCCATCGCGCTGGCAAGAAGTCATAAGCAACGATGAAAAGTATATTGTGTTATATTTCAATTCAAAAACGGACAGAACCTTCCGGTAGACCTAATACTTCAGTAGGTAACATTATCTCGCATTGTTTGAGATAACCGAGATATTTAAGTGGACAGAGTTCATGGGGCGCGCTGTACATGGTTTAAGTGTAAGAGATAGCGCGTGGTTGGTTAGGTGAACGGTAATCCTTGGACGGATAAAGGGACCGGCACACGGTACACGATATATCTTTGCAGGGATCTGAACGAATACCAGTCAAGACGGTTTCACCGACGTCGCGTGATTTATTTATTTGTTTCTTGTTAAAGTTATTCGCGAGCTCGGAGAGTTCTTTGCCGCCTTTTATATAACACCGGGTGTCACGTGGCACGAGTCCGAGATGGTGAAGCCGACCGTCGAAGCAACGACGGCCGAACAATGAATCCCCGCACAAAGAGACTTCTCGTTGGAATTGATGGAATAGCACGATTCGATGGAGAGACCAGTTAGCATGAATGAATTCCTTTCGTGTTCTATACAGGCGCGAGTGTACGCTACCACCCCCGTACGTTTCGATATTCGTTTCTTTGCACGTTGCGAACCTTATATGGCATCGTTGCGCAATGGAATTCTTTGCCAATTCGGTAGGGATGTCCGGCGTTTTCGGTTCATTGTTTCTTCTCGTTTGCATCTCGCGTTACCTGCCGGCACGCGAAGCAATAGGTGTATACTCTGCATCAGCATAGAGTCATGTTATCAGTCCCGTAGGATACGTCCGTTGTCGTACGTAAATATTTGAACAGCCGACCATTCGTTTTGATAAATAGTGTACGATGCAAATGCATTGTTTTTTAGAATTTTTGTTTAGAGAGATTTTCGACACGGACGATTGTACCGGCTATTTTCAAGGAAGTGTACTATAGAGGTAGTTTCAAATGTATTTTAATTAGTATTAAAGTCCGGCCACTAGAGATTAATAAATGAAGGTACGATTTCTTTTTTTTTTGTAAATGCCTGCTGTTTTAGGGTTTTGGCTTCTCGCTCAATAGCGATTGACGTGTCATAAACGTTCGAATGGATCCGAAAACGTCCGACAAGGGTCGGTATGGTCGTCCTGGTGTCTCTTGGGGTCTCCCTTCGGCTTATCTTTGGTAGCACCCGAGAAAGATTGAAGCTTACGTTAAGCGGCGAATAATTGTCTCCGAATTTTCTTAAGATTCACCTATTTGTCGGCGATGTTGACGCCCCATTGACGAATTTTACCATACAGGGTGTCCGAAAAATGTCTCGTAATCCGGAATGGGCGGTTCCTGAGGTCATTTGAAATAATTTTGTCCGTAATGAAAATGCAATACGCAGTTTTGTTTACGAGTTATTGACGAAAAAAACGCCCAGACCAGTTCCGCTCATTGGTTCGACCGTCTCACGTCTCTTATTGGTCAATGTCAAACCATAGACCATAATTGGAAAATGACACCTTTGACACATTCCTGCTGGAAAATGACACCTTTACGATCGACCGATTCTGGTCGCTTTTCCTTGACCGCTGCATTCAATTTGTCCAGTTGCCAACATTCACGGATAATAAAAAATAACATAATAATAATAATAATAATAATTTTATAATATAACATTTACGGATACCATAAAAATGGGAGTGAGAGACGTCTATAACTGAAATCGGCAATTACTTAGTTGCCAACCCAATAATTGTATCTCCTCTTCCCAAAATTGTCCATTTTTATGCGAAATCTGAGCGCAAATTAGAGAGAAATTACTGTACTCGTACACTTGGTAACATAATAATAATAATAATAATTTTATAATGTAACATTTACGGATATCATAAAAATGGGAGCGAGAGACGTCTATAACTGAAATCGGCAATTACTTAGTTTGCCAAGCCAATAATTGTATCTCCTCTTCCCAAAATTGTCCATTTTTATGCGAAATCTGAGCGCAAATTAGGGAGAAATTACTGTACTCGTACACTTGGTAACATAATAATAATAATAATAATAATAATTGTATAATATAACATTTACGGATATCATAAAAATGGGAGCGAGAGACGTCTATAACTGAAATCGGCAATTACTTAGTTGCCAACCCAATAATTGTATCTCCTCTTCCCAAAATTGTCCATTTTTATGCGAAATCTGAGCGCAAATTAGGGAGAAATTACTGTACTCGTACACTTGGTAACATAATAATAATAATAATAATAATAATAATAATAATAATAATAATAATAATAATAATAATTTTATAATATAACATTTACGGATACCATAAAAATGGGAGTGAGAGACGTCTATAACTGAAATCGGCAATTACTTAGTTTGCCAAGCCAATATTTACGAGAAAAACGGGGACGAACAAATCAGCCTCGGCCTCGGCGAAGCCGATTCTCTGTCATGTGTCGAGCACAAGTGTTTCCTAAGGGCCAACTGGAGTTTTCGTCGATAGTATCGAGCACACTCGGAGCAGTCGTTTACAATTCAACGAGTCACAATGACGCATGCTACGCGGCCCGCCGGAACAAACTTCTCTCTGTTGACGACTCGGAGAGGGAGAGAGTTATGCCAGGAAATAGGAAATAAATTATAAGATTCTATCTGGGAACGTGCGAGTTGAAGAAGTACCGAAAGAAGAGCGTGGGTGCGCGTGGTGGGAGAATATGATAGCGACGCGGAGAACGTGCGATAACTCAATGTACAAATAGAAGATCCACCGAATACGTGTATCTCCGATGCTGTCGTCGCGAGATAGTCGATCACGCGCAATCCAAGAGATCGCAGCTTGGTGTGGGTACGTGTCCGAGGATCGTTCGCGTTCCCTCTGCCTCTGTGTCTGCGCCTGTATGAGTGCACTCGAAAGAAAAACCGAAGCCAAGAGAGAGAGAGAGAGAGAGAGAGAGAGAGAGAGAGAGAGAGAGAGAGAGAGAGAGAGAGAGGGAGAGGCCATGCATCGAATCCCGGTAGCATTATTTAGCTGGGAAAAGTGCTGCCGACACCATTAATCCGATTGGACGAACCTTCGCCCTTAGGCCTTAGGGATCCATTATGTATTAGGAGGATCGGTTTGCTCTATAGCCGGGGAGATTAAAGCTGGACCCGACAAGGAAATGCGCTGACTCAACACCGAAAATCCCGGATATAATTTTCTACGGTAGGTATTAATCTCCTAAGAAAATATACTGGAATCTCGAGCGATACGTGATCATCTTCCGAATTGAGCACCGATGGAAAGTCGTCGCATTTGGATTCACGTTAGCCCAGGGAGAAAATGTCGGTGAACACGAAACGTTGGAATTGTCTCGTATTCGTTTATTCATTTATGAACAGCTTACAAACGCTGTCGTGTAAATAAATAAAATAGAGAAAAAGAATTATGTATAATTAAAAAATCAGGTGGTCGAGATAAGTTGATAATAATATAATACAATAATATAAGATAAGTTGTTCGAAAAATTGTTGTGAACATGATCATCGTGTTTGTTATTCAAGTTGAAGGTTTTAGCGTTGAAATGTAAAAGAATTTATACGAAAAGTTACGCAATTAAAAGATTCTAATTTCTTTTTATTACAAGTAACAATTATAATTAATAAAAAATTTTGTTCGCTGTTGATAATCGTTATTGACGACGGGGATTTTATTTTGGTCACTTATGATTATCGTCGAGGAGCGTTTATTCCAGTTATTCGTAATAGTTATCGGTTAGGCAAGTTCTGGCTTGGTCGAGATAAAAGTTCTCTGAATTAATTGTAAGAAGCAGAAATTAACCCTTTGACCACTGTGAGCGCCTAAAGGCGCTTAGAAATTTTGCACTTGTGCTCCTAAAGGCGCTTATCGCATTTCGGTCGCTTGACACTGTGGGCGCCTAAAGGCGCTCGACGCAGTTCGGCCTTCTGACACGGAAGGCGCCTATAGGCACCCTGAAAATTGTATCGATAATTATTCCGATTATTCAGTCGGATGAAAGTGAATGCTAATTGCGTAGTTACATATTCCGTTGGTAATGCAAGAAATGCGATGTAGGATTATGTATTTATCCATGTTTCCAATTTGCTACCACACTTTGCTAGATTAGTAGATATATCGTGAAAAAAAGCTTAACGTTAATATTAAATTTTTAACACGAATATTGACAATTCGGTGCAGAATACAAACAAATAAATAACATTGTTTCAATGTAGCGAAATTCGGTTTTTCAGTCTTTTTTCGTAATTGAATTCCGTATTTGAAGTACGGCCGGTGTGTCTCAAAGTCTGCCGCAGTCAAAGGGTTAAAGAAAAGCGTAGTTCTTCCTTTAACAATTTCAATAAATTAAAGTGAGACATTCCTCAATTTCTTGAATTTGTTCAATATTTGGTATTTCATGGAGTCAATTTTATCGCGAGTGCGTAAAATCCACAGTCTAATTATGATCGATTCGAATAGAATTTCCATTTCTGATAATTGTTATAAGAACAAAATAAATTTTCTCATGGATAACCGCTATATAAGCAAACGGAATAGGGTTTCTCTCAGCAATAACTGTTACGACTAACACAAACAAATTTCCGGCGTCAATAATGATTCTGAAGAGCACAAAGATATGATTGATTAATAGTAAACTTACCCATTTCGATGAGGATGCATTTGCTGCTTGGAATTGTTGGCCGCAATTCCATCGACGGTGTCGATGCACTGACCTCGCACAATGTTCAGTGGATCCCAGGTCAATGGCCTTATCGAGGAAGGGATGCGGTCGGAGAGGCCACAGGTCGAAAGGGCACGTTAAGCTGCCAGCTGATCTCGCCTCGCGTTGATCACTGTTTTTCGTTAATAACACGTAAATAAAGCGGCGAATTGCATTTTCTCTAAGGAAAAGGTTACCTCAAATGACTCCAGGAATCTCCCATTTCCGGATTACGAGACATTTTTGGGACGCCCTCTGTATAAAAGGAATCTTGACTCGTGATGCATGCGTCAGTTCCGAAACCGCAGTAATACTGTTCAGATGCGTAATTCTGGTGAAAACAATTAACACTTACAATTACACTTTTCTCTCAAATTGGCCTCATGATTTGCCTCGTTATATTTTTCCACGAGTTGGTATATGGGTTATCTCTGCCAATGCAATATTAAAGAACGTTCTTTATTACATATAGTACGGATCATATATTAGGTCTACCGGAAAGTTCTGTCCGATAGTGTCGCTTCAAGTTTCAATCCATATGCACACGTTGATTCGAGACCTATACGACTATCTCTCTTTTTCGTTGCATTTACACGCATGTGCTCTCCTAAATAAACTGAAACAAAGATGTCTCGTGTCATTATTAAGCGAGACGCGATCGCGAAAACATGGCTACCGATGATAATGCCAGACCACATGCTGCTTTGGCGACTCGTCGGAAAATCGCAGAGCCAGGCTGGGAAATTCTGTCGCATCCACCATCGAACGTGTCGCAACAGAATTGCTGTAAAATAATTGACATAACGTGAATGACCATCGTTACCGTGGAATGACCTGTTACTTGAACTTTCTATTATCTGAACAGTATTCTTACTACAGTACCGTAATGTACTGTCATAAATATTACTCGGCTGTGCAGGACGATATGTATCTCAACGACATATAGTTGGTGACGAAACTATTCGAACACTTGTATAATATAATTTTCGAACTTCTACGCCATATATTTAAATAAATATACATCGAAAGGAAAAAATCCTTTACGGTATATTAAAATAGAGTATATGTATAAATGTCAAAATTCAAAGAACTTTCGATTTAGTGTAATCTGTAGTATATAAATTTAAAAAAGTTAGTATTAGGTCTACCGGAAAGTTCTGTCCGATAGTGTCACTTCAAGTTTCAATCCATATGCACACGTTGATTCGAGACCTATACGACTATCTCTCTTTTTCATTGCATTCACACGCATGTACTCTCCTAAATAAACTGAAACAAAGATGTCTCGTGTCATTATTAAGCGAGACGCGATCGCGAAAACATGGCTACCGATGATAATGCCAGACCACATGCTGCTTTGGCGACTCGTCGGAAAATCGTAGAGCTAGGCTGGGAAATTCTGTCGCATCCACCATACTCCCCGGACCTAGCACCCTCCGATTATCGCTTGTTTCTCTCTTTGCAAAACTTTTTACAGGAAAAAAAATTCAAAACTGAAGCTGACGTCAACCAAGCACTAGTCGAGTTCTTCGCCTCCAAAAATAAATCATTTTTTAAAAATGGCATTTATAAGTTGCCGTCGCGCTGGCAAGAAGTCATAAGTAACGATGGAAAGTATGTTCTCCAATAAATATGATTAAATGTATGAAAATTGTGTTATATTTCAATTCAAAAGCGGACAGAACTTTCCGGTAGACCTAATATATTTTGTTTGCGACCTGTTTCTAATAGAACTCCAAGTTATTAAGGAGAAGAAGGATCTTTTCTCGACAGAGTCCCCATCCTTTCCTCTTTCACGGCATAACAGCAACAAGACTGGTATGGTCTCGTTTCTTTTGTTCGCATGATGAATATGTGCATTGAATTCATAGAATAAACCACCCACAGCCGTCGCGGAATGTATACTATTGACAGTTTTGGTGACAATCACGATGCTTATGTCACAATATTCGAGGCCTCTTTAACAAACATGGCGGTGTACACCGTCGTCGCTATATATTCCCTGTTCCACACGGGCTGAAATCATTTCCCTTGTACCGTCCGAGTAAATTGGCAAAGTTTCCACGTTTTAACGCTCGCAACTTACCGTACCAACGTCGCCAGGTATAATTTGATACTCGGAGCGACACAATCCGACCCCCGTGCTTCTCCTCTTGAAGAAGGGGGAAGGGACAGGTCTATTTTCAAGCGACAATCTTAGTACGCGAAGGTCTTCCGCGGATATCGCCAACGCGAGCCAGGAAAATGGACGAATTAACATTTAAAGCGCGATTTTACTCCGTCGCCCCCCCTCTCTCTTTTTCTATCCCCTTATCACTCTGTCTCTCTCTCGCTCTCCTACTTTCATTCTCTCTCTTTTTCCCCGCTCTCCTACTTCTATTCTCTCTCTCGCTCTCACCCTCTCTCTCGATCTTCTACTTTCTCTCTCTCTCTCTCTGGCTCTCTTTTTCTCTCGATCTTCTACTTTCTCTCTCTCTTTCTTTCTCTCTGGCTCTCTTTTTCGCTCGATCTTCTACTTTCTCTCTCTCTTTCTCTCTCTCTCTCTCTCCCTCTGGCTCTCTTTTTCTCTCGATCTTCTACTTTCTCTCTCTCTTTCTTTCTCTCTGGCTCTCTTTTTCGCTCGATCTTCTACTTTCTCTCTCTCTCTCTCTCTCTCTCCCTCTGGCTCTCTTTTTCTCTCGATCTTCTACTTTCTCTCTCTCTCTCCCTCTCTCTCTCTGGCTTTCTTCTTCTCTCGATCTTCTACTTTCTCTCTCTCTCTCTCTGTCTCTCTCTTTCTCGCTCTCTTTTCCTCTCGATTTTCTACTTTCTCCCTCTCTCTCTCTCGCTCTCGCTCTCCCGTGTCCCGTCTTTTTTGAGCCAACGGAATTTTCACAGCTTCGTTCTTACCTCCTCTGCAAGAGGAGCACGAGGAAAAGGAGCGGTCGGGCCAGCAACGGTAACGCATAGACCGGAAACTGCCCTCGATGGCTGCCGGTACGCGAAGAATAGAGATTTCCTTGATTAGAGAAGCTGATACCCGACGTTTCCTGCGCAAGGAAACTAATGAAACGTTTGTAATCGTAACTGGCGGGAAACGAGCAGTTCGCGCGACATGAACACTTACCAGCTGGACGTTTTATAGAATTCTGGGAATGCCGGTTAGTCTCGGGAACGGTTGAATGTGAATGTTTAGCCGAGCACCTCGGTATATTAGATCCGTATGTATGTATATATCTTGTGCTTGAGTCTTTTCTGTACAATAGAACAGATTTCGGAATAAATCTCGAGGAACAGAGCTCAGTTGTTTGTATGAACGTGGACTTCCACAGTCTAATTTGATGAGAACTGGGATCTAAAGGAAATATTGATCACCCATTAAACGTCTCGTAATTTACAGAGTAAAATAAGGAATTTATGAAACCGCAATGAGACGGTAATTTAACCGGTATTCTCCGAATTTCCGTGTTTTATAAGCAGACGCGGGCGAATATATTTTATTTAAAATGAAAATAAGAAATGAACGCGTTTGAGATCACACGTAAATAAAATATAATTAGTCAAGTTGCTTGCGCGGTTATTTACATGTAAAAGTAAAAAGACATATGTAATGTAAAACATCGTTAAGAAATCTAAACGGATAGGAAAGAAGAGAAAAGAAAAGAAATAAAACCAATCACAAGTTATACGAACGAGATATATATGCATGTTTGCGTCGTATGAGGAAATAAAACCTAAAATAATAGGGAAAACGAAACAAAGGTATGAATAATCGATGTTTTTTTAATTTACAAACTAATGGCAGTTTAATATAATATAGAAATACTGAGTAATAAATATAGAAATTAATATATAATAATATAATATATTATAATATATAATATAATATAATATAATATAATATAATATAATATAATATAATATAATATAATATAATATAATATAATATAATATAATATAATATAATATAATATAATATAATATAATATAATATAATATAATATAATATAATATAATATAATATAATATAATATAATATAATATAATATAATATAATATAATATAATATAATATAATATAATATAATATAATATAATATAATATAATATAATATAATATAATATAATATAATATAATATAATATAATATAATATAATATAATATAATATAATATAATATAATATAATATAATATAATATAATATAATATAATATAATATAATACAATAACAATAATATATATATATATATAATATAATAATAATATAATATAAAAATACGTGAAATAAATGCAAAGGAGATAAACGACACATTGAACATGAATATATGAACATATAAACGGCATATGGATATAGAAACATTTAATTGAAACGTGTTCTTTTTTAATTTTTCACGGTGAAAACGGCAGCAATTTCTGTCGGTATTTATTGTTAGCAAATATCATAGACAGATCGATGTTTGATCACGTAGCATGGACCGTACGCAAGAAGCCTTTTTAATTAAACGTATCTTAATTATACGGTGGAATGGCGGACAAGATGAAAGGGTTCTTCGTTTTTAATCTAATTCTGTGTCACAAATTGTACACAAATACACCGGAAGAACTGAAATACCGAAGAAGATTCAAACGAACCCCTTTTACCCGAAGAAACATTCGTGCTCTGTCGTCCTTTATCTTGGCATTGTCTCCAGTTACTCGTTCTCAGTATCGCTGGTCTATTATTACAGCAGGCAAAAAGGAGGGCGGAGAAGGTACCGGCGGATGAAGCAGGTCCCCGGGGACGTCACATCGTGTCCGAGAACAAGTAACTACCTATTTTCGTAACAATATTACTAACATTTATCTTGAGGCACCCTCCAGGTTTGCACTTTCGCGGAAAATCAAGTTCATCTTACGGTAGACAATTAACAACGGCCGGGGGATCTTCAAGCTACCCTATTTCACGGGGATGGCGTGGATTGAAGGGAAGGGCGCCGGGCCGGGCGGGAGGGGGGAGGGTTCGTGCTACGGCAATGGAAGCCGAATAACGCCTACGCGGAGCCAGTAAATTACTCTTAACTTCTCCGAGGGTAAAAATTACGGAGTTGTAAGGCCAGAAACCGAGGAGGGCTTAAAATGGCCCCCGTTTCCCCCTTCCTGCCCCCTCCCACACGGAACCATAATTCTCGCGCTATCTACGGAGAAACTGTTCGCCCTGCTCGGCTCGATGCTCGCGGGAATCGCTCTCGTCATTTATTTATTTTCTCGCATCTGGTGGGACGCGAACCTCGGAGTCCGCGGATGATGAAATAGTTACCAGTGGATGTGAGAAATTTCCTCGGAAATTTGCAAACGATCGCAAAGGTCGCTGCCTCGGCTGGAAACGTGGACCACCGTGGCATGCGAAAGTAACTTACGAAAGGGATGATAATATTGACAGAGGAGAATTTTTCGGAATTTTACGGCTTGATCATTGCATAGAAATGCATTGGCAATAGAGTTGCATCGCGACGGAGGATGCTGCATTTGGCTAGAAGTGGGAAAGTATGGTAGATTGGAGACCTCAAGAGTGGGCAATCTTTCTTGGGAAGGGTGCCTTAGGAAGGGTGTAGAAGTCTTCTATACTATAGAATAAAATAAATAATATTAGTAATATTAATAATATAATAATAATATAATATTATATTATTAATATAATAATATAATATTAGTAATATAATAATAAAGTAATATTAGTAATATTAGTAATTAGTAATTACTTATATATATATATATACAGTAATATACAACATTCGCGTCCTCAATATTCGATAAAAACATCGCCGAACAATAACTTGTCGTTACTAGCGTCGCATATTATTGCATATTATATCTTTGCGCGCAGCGATCGGCGAGCTTGTAATGAAACAAGGAAATTGAAGTAGCAATTAATTAAGTGTCCGGTTTTCGTAGAGTGTTTACCGGGGGAGCGGATAATACTTTAAAACTCGGCGCGCTGCGGAGCATCGGGCTCTTGAAGGTATCTTAAAGTACTCGAGACTCTGTTGAACTGTTATCATCAAAGATGAAATATTCGCTGCTCGTCTCAGCCAAAGATCGACGTATTAATTTCACCCGGAAGAAGTGGAGTACCGCCGCTTCGTGAATAAATAAACTCGTGGCCCACTTCGACATCCGCCGGGTTTATTACTCGGGGGAAGATTTACGTGGAAATGGATCGGCACCACAAGGCAGTTTCTTCCTTTTCCACCGGTGCCAAGTTCAAATGTTTCATAGTTCGGTGTCGACCGTTCTTCGTTGGCTTTCTGAAATTTCGCGAGTTCGAAAACGGTGAAAAGACCGTATCGCAGCGCCGTTTTACGAGACAAAAGCCCGCCCCCGCCCCCGCGATCGCGCTCTCTCGTTCACGCGAAAGAAGCAGGCGGCCGCGAACTTCCGGCGAAACGGGCGACTTCCACCCCTCCTGGGAAGCCTTGCCGCGTTTAAGCAAAGAATATAGGGGTTGCGTAACCGTCAGGTTTTCGCAGCCACTTCGCGCGACTCTATTAGCATGTTTGCCACAGTCTACCGGGTCTCTTTATTTATATTACTCGCGCCGTTGTGCGTTTTGCCCTCCCGCTTCTCTCCTACGCGTCGAAAGTACACTTTCGCGGAACAGCTTCGTTTACATTGTTACTTCTTTGTTTGAGAAAATTCTTTCACGGAATAATTTTGGCGTCCGGAAATTATGTTACGTCCGGGAAATGAGAATGTTTAAACAAAATCACGTATCGTTTTGCTTCGCGTGCGCAGAAATATCGTGTTCAAAACGTTTATGAACTATCGATCTCTTCGACGAGATTGAAATCATTGGTTTTGCAATATTACCAAATTTTACGCACTCTTCCATGCGCCGATATTTTTCCAAAATTTGTATAATTATTATATATATATATATAAATTTGTATAATTATTATATATATATATAAATTTGTATAATTATTATATATATATATATATAATAATTATACAAATTTTGGAAAAGAAATCGGCGCATGGAAGAGTGCGTAAAATTTGGTATAAGCATTTTTTAGTATAATATACGTTTTTAGCATAAGAATTTCTGACACACAAAATTTCATTTTAACTTTTAGTTTACCGAAATCGCTAACGCAGAGAATGAAATTTTACACAATTTTAGTTTAATGACTTATAATTATACAATGTAAATTTTCATGCAGTTTTGAAATTTAATCATAACACCGGTACATGAATATATGTATATCGTTGAAATCCGGGTGAAAATGAATGAAGCACTTATTACTTCAAATTAATCGGTTTTCTACATTTACTAAGCGATTGTTGAATATTCCTTTAATACTGCAAACAGAGGCGATGATTCGAGTATGATGTAATACGAAGACTACAAGTAAATTGATCGTTCAACAGTACTAATTGTACTTTAAATATTGTATAATAAATTATGTATCAGGTTATTACGAAAGTAATTTCGTTTTGTTACCAACCAACTTGACTAGTTTTTTTAACCAGCCAGCTTCATTCTAGACCGTATTGTTATTATATATTTTGACAGTATTAATCTATTAATATTATTAATATTAATTATCTAAATAATAATAATGATTAGGTTATTCAGGTTCTCTACTAGATAATAATGTATCTAAATAATAATCATGATTAGATAATAGAATATTTGGATACCAGAGAATATTGTAAAAATAAATCGGAAAAGGGAGTCTCTACCGCAACATAACCTATTTCGTCAATCGATGCGGGCATAACAGGATTTCTCTCTTCAGCTAAATATTATTAACCTTTCAGGTTAATATTGATTATTATCTATTAATATAATAATATTAATATAGATATAATATAATATTAATATTAATATAGATATAATATTATCTATTAATATAATAATATTAATATTAATATAGATATAATATAATATTAATATTAATATAGATTTTAATATCTTGTTAAATAAATCATTGTGGAACGAATATCTTATTAAATTAGTATTAAATACGTCGATTTCTTCGTGTTTTTTTTTCTAGATCGCTAAAGTATTGTACTTATCGTGCGTTGCTATAGCGAACTTTTTAGGATACGAAACTCCATAAGACGAGTGGTCCCTCCTGTTCCTCGTCTGTGATTCGATGGAACACCATAAGAAAGACGTTAGGGTACGGAAGTAATGGGAAACAGCGTGGTTCCCCAGAGTTCGGTCCGAGGCATCAGCAAGAACGATTAGGGAGGAAATGACTGTGAAACCGAGCACGTTGGCGGAAAGGAACCGCGTGATTTCTTTGTGAGAGCAATTTGTCTACTTTTCGTTCTCTTTCCGACTACTCACGGTTAGGCAGGGCCAGCAAGATTGATTCCTCTATCATTGCGAACGACTTAATTCGCATGACAGGAAGAACTTTTCTGGTAGAGGCCTCTTCTGCTCGCAGCTTGTAAATTCTAAATGATTTTTACGCGAATAAAATGCATTTCAAAAGATGATGTAAATAAGATGCACACGTGCAGTGTGCAAAATATATTTTCCAAATCCTGGCATCATAAAAAATTTCGTAGAAACGTCCTATTGCCTTATCTACTTTCTGTAAAAGGATACACTTGCATACAAATTCGGTATGTAGTAATTACTGTGCCGTGACAAAGTTCATAACTACATCTTGAATAATTAATGAGTTATCCTCGTATCTTAACCACCAACATAAAAAGATGGTAACATAATATTTTGTGTTATATATATATATATATATAATATAATAAATATAAATGTAATAAATATAATATAATATATATATATATATATATATATATATATATATATATATATATAATATAATAAATATAAATGTAATAAATATAATATAATAATATATATATATATAAAATATATATATAAATATATATTTGTCCGTATAAGCGCGTTTTGCATAACTATTCTAAATCGTAATATACAGGGTGTCCCAAAACTCTCGCTACGTCTGGAAAGTGGTGATTCCTGAGATGATTTGAAGTAACTTTTTTCTTCGAGAAAATGTTGGCTACAGCTTCGTTAACTAGTAATCAACGAAAAACACGGACCAATCACAGAGGAAGTACAAGTGGCAGGTTCCGGTACGATAGCGAGTTCGATACGGTGGTAATGGTTTCGAGGGAGTGGCGCCAGCCGTACTTGCTCGCTGATTGGTTCGTGGTTTTCGTTGATAACTCATTAACACAGCTTCGGAGAGCATTCTTGCTAAGGAAAAAGTTACTTCGAATCATCCGAGGAATGAACTCTTTCCAAATATAACAGTCAATTCTAAGACACTCTGTATTAATATTATTAAAAAAAAAAAATATAATATTATTAAATAATATTATTAAAATATAATATAATTTCATTCAGAGTGCAAAAAGTTACAAGTCGAATAAAAGCTAATAGAGATCCGATCGAACAGGGACAACTATTTATGGAGCTACAGTAAGTTATACACAGTTATTGTAAATATCATTTATTGGACTTTTAGGCGTCATGGGGTACAACGATTACATCACGTTGCTTATTTGTAACACCTAAGCAATTCGACAAAAAAAAAGCCTAGAAATAAAGGAAAACCGACAGAAACTAACGATACATCTGATCGATCGTATACGCTAAAGTAAATCTTCGAAAGGATCATCAGTTAATTTTCTCGCGTCTATTATTGAACAGCGATTACAATTTCGTTGCGAATTAGGCGAACCATCTTGAACGAACCCTACACGCACATCTTAATCGGCACGCTTCAGTTATTTGTTCTTTTTTCTTCTCTTTGTCGTTTTTGTTCAGCTTACAAAAAAATTAGGAACCACTGCGTTTCGTAAACCCATTCACGCAACGATATCATTCGAAGGAACTGGAACGATCGAAACGAGACTCTATACGATTACTCAATGAATCACGGAGGACAACGATCTTATTTCTTTTCACATCGTTCTCTCTCTCTCTCTCTCTCTCTTTCTCTCTCTCGCTCGCTCTCTTTCATACGCTTTCTCTCTCACTCTCTCGCTCTTTTTTTGTTTCTTTCTCCCATCGTTTCTTCTTATTACAAGTACAACGACCGTAACGTTAATGTTTCATCTTTTCTTTCATTTTTTTTTTGTTCCTGTTAGGACATTCGCAAGGAAAGGGATTACAGAGCACATTTTATTGTAACGATTCTCGTTGAAACGTTCGAACTGAAAACCTTCTCGGCCCGTGTTTCGTCCGTTTTTTTTTTTTTGGCAGTGAAACTAACGATGATCAATAACACGACATCCAGAGGGGGAAGGCAAACGAGAACTTATGGCTAAATAAAACTTTATAAAAATATATCAACGAATAATAAATATATCTCTAACAGCGTCACTGTATAATTCGTCATACATAGCCGTCGGTGTGATTCGATAGCCTATGCATTTACAATCACTATATACACGCTATTTAGTTTACTACTTACCTAAAATAATATACAACAATGTACTTTTTAAATCTTCCTATTTCTCTCTTTTCGGAATACTTAGTTTCTTCTCTTCCGTACCTCCGCTTCGTTTCGTTTCGTTTCGTTTCTATTCGGTGTTCTCGACCGTATACGTTCGTTCTCTTTAATTCGATTACATCTTACCTATATGATACGGGGCGCTCCAAAATTAATGGTCGACGTGGATGCGCTTAGTATAGGTTACAATTCACCGTAGAATGCGGATTTCGCGTATTTTTATGATCATAATGGTTAAGTTAAATACAAAATACAGTGAAAATATCTGGAGAATTTAAGGCTACCGCTATATTATCCTCAATTCATTCGAACTTCATTCAAACTTAAGAAGCTTCTCAGCTCATTGTAATAAGCGCAGGAAATGTTTAATTTAATGCGCATATAGATCCACAGTTTCGTCATAATCGTTGTTCTTTTTTCGCTTGTAGACTGCAATGACATTGAGGACCAGTGCTGCCAGAACGTAGCCGAAGAGGCGCCGCGCGAAAATGAACTACGCAAGGAGTGGGGGCAGTCGACGCATGCGCGGGAATCCCGCGTAGTGGCGTGGCGCGTCTACCACGATCGAAATTCAGAATTGTAGCGTTCACCCGGTAGACTCGCCATGCCGCTATGCGGGACTCTCGGCGCATGCGTCGCCTATCCCCCTCCTTGTGTAACTTATTTTCGCGTACACGCTGGTGGAGACGAGTTGACGTCCTCCATTGCGATGTGACCACATGAATTTTGCACCAATGTAGTCACATGACGTCGCGTAGTTTAACTTTTTGACGCATTTCCATCACTTCGGTGTTTTTCTGTCAGGGTAGCAGAGGTGGTTTTACTGTGGAGTGACCAATTGCTGTGACTTTGATTTGCCTTCGACTGACTTTGATTAATTATATAAATATAGTTAAGTTTATATTTATCGAGTAAGACATATGAAATTTTCACATTGGGAAACAAACAAAATAAACGAATATAAAGATTAAATATGTCTTCATCCGATATGAATATCAAAATTTCGTCTAGGGATTTTGTGAAAATTTAGTAAGATCAATGTCCCAACGTATTAGAAGTGTTACACGAGCACTTGGTAATGTAATAAAATATTAATAACTCAATGATCGAAAACATTTTTCAACATTCGTACCGATCGGAGATTTTTTTCCACGTAACATTTTGTTTTCTCTGTGGTTTCTTTTGGTAATAAGTGAAAGATCGTGTTATGTTGTATTTATTTACTTTATATAATTTAATAATATAATTTAATTTAATATAATATAATTTAATTTAATATAATATAATTTAATTTAATATAATATAATATAATTTAATTTATTTACTTTATATATTATAATTCCAAAATGCAAATACTATTTGTAAATTTTGTATTGGTATATATATGGTCGGAAACTTTTTGCCGGGGATTGTACTTCTGCTATTTTCTGGCAACGCTTGAGGACACCCAAGTTAGCAGTACAAAACTGAATAATTCTTTGATTAATATGTAACTGGCATGGTAGTCAGTGTGATAAACAGTAATACGTTCTAATTACGGAAGAGTAATAAAACTTCTGACAAGTTCGGTCGCAGGAACTTTCTTTTTTTTTTAGTAATAAGGTTATATTAATTTTTAAAAGCAAATAGCGGATACTCCGCGTACAATGCTCCGCGTGAAAACTGCAGCGAAGATATTTCGTAATTTTTGCTTTATTCTTTCCTACGGAAAATCTTTAATACAGGATATAAATTTTACAATTACGTTATGTAGTACATTAGTCCCCACCGACTTTGACAACGGAACGACATTCATCGTGTCCTAACAAAGTGTGTACTTTATCCTTTATTTAATATATCGTTTATTTCAAGAAATTAATTTCTCTTCCATTTTATTTTACGATGTCGTTCAGAGGATAGTAGTTGTCATAAAAGTATACAAGGTGTGGCACACAACTGTCGCCACGATGTTTCAAGCATTTTCGTTAGACTGGCAACAAAATGTTTCTAATAAAAGTGAATCAGTATTTGGTCAACTATATATTGAAAAATAACAAATCTTAAAAACTATTGTTTTTCTACTAAAAATCAAGGTTACCTTGACCTTTTTAAATGGCAACCTGTATTTTTGACTTCGTAAGGTTATCGTTGATGAAAAAACGAATTCAATGACCTGCAGACGACCTCGTCTCCAGCAATTTAGGGTTGAACAACGAGAGCATTAATATTTTAATTAATATAATTTAATTTTAATTAATATATTTTAATTATTACAATAAGTGCTCAAAGTGTAGTCCATTTTCTTGTAAACGCAATTTCGGTCGTGTAAGCAAATTACGATTAGTCGCAAATATCAATATAACGTAACATGAGATCGTGTTAATAATGATCTAATAATGACAATGAAAATGTCATGAAAAATTTATAATAAACAATCTCTGACGTTCAAACCTAAATTATTGAAGTCCAAATTGAAAAGACAAAGTGCCATTTAAAAAAGTCAAGATGACCTTGATTTTCAGTAGAACAACAATAGTTCTTGAAATTTGTTATTCCTCAGAATGTAGCTGGCCAAATACTGATTAATTTTCATTGGAAACATATTTTTCTGTCAGACAGTGAAAAATCGTGGCACGAGTTATGTGTCACACTCTGTACATATAGATTCCCCCTTTTAATTTATTCAAAATATTTTGAAACTTCAATTCCTCGCTCGTAGTCATTGTATTCGAAATGTTTGACGTAAACAAGCAAAAGCTTCGACCAGAAAGTTCGAGATACTTGTGAAATAATAATTTTTATTTATTCATTTTATCAAAAAATGTGAATTAGATCGAAAACACGAGCTCTAGTAAAAGCATTAGTTATACCAAAGCGAACAAAATTTCTTGATATGAGAATTACAATGAACACACCGTCAAATTTGATACACTCTACAATAACATCGGCAACTGTACGCGTATTTTCTGATATTGTGTTCCCGGTTCCACGAACATTTCTTCGTAAAAAGGTACAATCGTCGTCTCATCGTTTCCTCGGAATCTGTTCAATTCGAAGCAACAAACGAACGAACGTTCGCAGTACGTTCGTAACCATCGCTCTCTTTGACACATTTTTGCGATTGATCACATCTTGTGCCGGCATCCTGGCACGCTCGAATCGAACACCATCAATTTTGGAATGCCCAGTAGACCGTCGCGTAGCGCCATAATCGTTCTAAAAACAATTCATGTTCGAGAGAACAGTCTTGGACGCATCAGCCTAGCCGACGTTCCTTCAGAAAAATTGGTCTGCCGTTCGGTCTCTGCATACCGGCTCGACAATCATTCTCTTTTCGGTGTCGCTGTTTCTCGTTTTGCTTGCGGTGTACGTGCACGTGCAGCACACGCGAGTGTGTGTAATTTTCCCCTCTTTGTCGTCTCCTTACAAATAAACTATACAAATATTTACACGCGCCCTGGCCGCGCGTGACGCGAAGAACCTCGGTAATTCCCGGCGCGGTCGGGTCGAGAGAGCCCCGGAAAATAGCTGGAGTCGAAGGGCCGCGAACTTTAGTTTACAAACTTTCCCTACGCACCGATGCATCTTACTTGAATAATGGCAGCGACGTTTCCCCGTTTAAGGCCCGCGAAAGATGTCGGCTGTTCAACGTTCAACGCGCTCCCCGAGCAATAAACGCGTTCCCGTCTCGTTTCTTTCTCGCGTTCTCCATGCTTCTTCTTCGTCTTCTTCGATTTCCGTGTCGGGAACAAATGCTTCGACGAAGGTCGACAAAAAAGATAAGAACCGAAAGAAAAAAGAAACCACAAAAATCGGAACGGAAAGCGAAAGAAACGTGAAAGGACAACAAACAAACGTGCCGTGCTGCCGCCGATCCAATCGTCTATACATGTCTCTTATCTATCGTCTAGAAAATCCTAACAGTATCGAAAACGCCTCGCGACGAGATCCACGTTTAAGGAAAGACGAGGCTGCAGCGCGGTCGTCCTCGTCGTCTCGTACGGCAACGATCGTCGAGAGACGACCCCTCGCGTCTCCGATTTTGTCGAGACAGCACTCCCCCTATAATAAAACGCGTTTATCGTTCGCGCGTTTCTCGCGCGTCTGCGATCCGACAAAAATTCCGAAAAAAATCCACGCGATTCGCTGTCATTTTCGTGGAACTCGACGCCCGTCTCGACGAGAGAACGATACTCGACTATTCGACTCATCCCTTGCCGCGTTCGCGCACTCACACATCCACGCTCTTTCTTCTTTTCTTTTCGTTCGCCTGCTCTAGCTCGACTTTTATATATTATTTACAATTATCGAAGTCACGGGAATACTGACGGAAATTCGCTCTCTCTCCCCCCTCCTCGTCGTTAGCAAGGTAGTTTCTCTCTTCGATATTTCTTATTCGTTTCTATGAAGAATTTCTCGCCGCTTCGAGGATCGAACACGAGGCCGAGCTCTCTTCTCGCGCCTCTTGCTCAACGACGATGCTCCTGCAGGATGGCCAGCGCCAGACAAAGCGACAGGCAGGCGAGGCTCGCTGACCGGAAGTGAGCGTGACTGTACTCGGACGCCCGTGTCACGTTCAACAAAACGGAAGCGTCCGCGATTCCTTCCGACGAGCGTACCAACAGCAACCATTCGCCGGCGTGCGACCATTGGATCGTGTCGAAGCTGAGCATCGTCCGGTAACAGGACTCCGTGCCGCCGTCCTGAAAGGTAAACAGAAACACACGTGAGCGCTTATCGAATTTGCCGAACGATTCTCGAATTTTCGCTAACTTCGTTTCACCGTCTGTTAGGTAGCAGGCGGACCTTTATGCGTTTATCGCGCATCAAAGTCTCGAAGAGGAAGAAGTCAGGTTCGACGTTCGCAATGGGGGGAGTAATTAAAAGAAACATGATGATCGTTCGGAAAATTGGCCTCCTCGCTGATCGACTTTGAAATATGCTGTTGAAACGTACGGATCTAACGATAAGGTACGCGCATTCTCTTTGAAACGATCACCGAAATCAACGAAATCAAACCGTCCATAAATGTAACAGAACATTCATCCGCTTCGACTACGATTTTTTTTCAACCGAATCGTGGGTTCGTTTACTTTGTTTACAGTGGGACGATGTGGTTAGTGCTTACGTTACTAGGACCTGTAACGTACGGAGAATCTTCCCACGAATTTTTATACTCCTTTCCGAAGGCGTACGCCAGGCTGACGCCAGCCAGTCGGGTGTTCATTTGTATATCGCGAGTCGAGTACCTCCAAGGGGGTGCGACGACGAACGTTTCTGGAATCGGACCACATAGGAACACCCCCGCTACCATTTTTCCAGAGAAAATCTGGCTATATAAAGGGCCCGAGCGCGACCAGAAATCGGGCTAGTTTCGAGTCATTCGTCGACGTGGAAACTCTAGCGAGATCGAGTCTTGATTCTCCTTCGAACAATCTAGTAGGTAATTAGATATCGAATCAGAAGCCCCCGCCGACTCAGTGCGAAAAGCTGAGAGCGCGATAGAGTCCGCGAACACCTACATACATTTGTAGAAACCCGAAACGCGTAATAAATTAGCTTTTACCAGTTTTCTTTGGTTACAAGTTCAATTATTTCCATCTCCTATTTCGAAGCAGCAGTTGGTATAACCCACAAAGATGTATCTTTACCGCTCGAGGTATATCTTTGTTTCTCTTTCTTACGAAGTCACGAGGCAGCCTAATACCAATTTCTCCAAATACTATCCTAACCTTAAAGGTAGCCAGCCGTGCCGAAATAAGCATCGCCTGGTCTACGCACCCTATCCTAAACTTAAAGGTAGCCAGCCGTGCCGAAATAAGCATCACCTGGTTTACGCACCCTATCCTAACCTTAAAGGTAGCCAGCCGTGCCGAAATAAGCATCGGCTGGTCTACGCACCCTATCCTAACCTTAAAGGTAGCCACCCGTGCCGAAATAAGCATCGGCTGGTCTACGCACCCCTATCAAAAATTCCAATTGCATGCAACCTCCGGCCTGGCCCTCGGCTCGTAACACTGTCAAGGTGAATCTTAGTTTCGAAGAAATTCATAAATAGACTTATTTAGAAATATTAATATAAAATATATATATATATATATTAATATAAAATATCAATATAATAGACGGATCTTGTGCTTAAACAGGGTGTCCCAAAAATGTCTCGCAATTCAGAAATGGAGGGTGCCCGAGGTTCTTTGAAGTAAATTTTTCCTTAGCGAAGATACATCCGCGGCTTTGTTTACGAGTTATTAACGCGAAACAGTGACCAATAAGGCTTGGCGTCTCGCGCTGGCTGATCTCGCCTCGCATTGGTCACTGTTTATCGCTAATAAGTCGCTAAACAAAGTTGCGAATCGCATTTTCGCTAAGAAATAAGTATTAAAGCGCTAGTTACGCGAACGAAATTTTTACGAAATGCGTACGCACCGTTGATTTTTATTGTTTCGATAAGAATTGTTGGTTTTAAGAGTGTGATCGTTCTATTCGAACGGAGAGAAGACTTTCGAAATGCTACATCGAAGTTTTTCGGAGCCGTTCGAGCATTGCCTTGGAGTTGAAATTTAATGCCTCAGAAGCACAATCTCGATGTTGCTTGAATTCCCGGAGGGCTGTTTTTATCGTATAATGATCATTAACCCGCTACTCGATAACGTCGATTCCCGGCCCGTCTTTCTTATCTACTCTGATTCCGCTTTCGTTCTTACGTTTCAACTTCCGCGTGAAACTTCCGCGGGCAAACTGAAAACTTCCTGCGTCACCCTATGTCCTCGCTTCAATTGTCCGTATCACAACTGATTTCCATCGCTTTTTCCTCCCGGACTTTAACTACTTGCTTCTACTTCCGCGAAAGTTCATCCTCCACCGTATTTTTGCAGTCAGCGTTCAGCTCCACAATTAAAACTGTTTAACGTCGCCATCTTATCGGGAGCCGAAAAAGTTTCTAAACGGTCGAAATGAATATGCCCGATAGAAAGCATCGCATGCGAGATTATTTTTCGGAGAGAATCATCTTTCAGAGAAATGACATGGAAATCGGTGTATACAGATTCTACTGTAAACTTGGTGGATTATTAGATTAGACATTATCCACTGCATTTAACGGCGAATTAAAAAATTGCATAGATTTTTAGAAGCAACGCGTAGAGCTTATACATATTCGTCCACGGTATTGCCTTTCAGTTAAATACATTTAACAATATTTCTAAATAAATGAAATGCAAATATGTTTAAAAATGACAAGAAAAGAACGTTAAGGTTGTTAAATTTTATGGAAACAAATCTACGGGAATTTCGAAGAAAATTATACAAGGTACCTCGGAATTGCTTCGAATGACCTCAGGAATCACCCCTTTCCGGATGTTAACGTAATTACGGGACACCCTTATGGAGCGATTAAACGAATAAGTAATTCGATAGAGTATTTGTCGGAGCATTTACGAATTTATTTGTCAATACGAATTTGTCAATTCTTCTTAATATCCACGAGTGTTTCTCTTGAAAATCAGTTTTACGTAAAAACATTCTCATAATCTTGCGCTCTCAAGTAATAATTATAAATAAGCAGGATTTATGCAGTTGCGAGCTTGATAAGAAATAGTTCTACAGTTTCAACTTTTCTCTCTGTCGCGTAGAATAATTTAGATATTAATTAGAATAATTAGATATTATTATTATTATTATTCTTTTTGTTTTCCTCGTTATTTAAACGTGTCTAAACACGTTATTATGCTGTTTCACTTCACTCGAGAGAATCAGCTGCTACCGTACAAGTTACAACTGTATAATTATTACTATCAACGTATTGGTACAGTTTAATCGACATTCTGGAAAGCAACGTGCAAGAATTGAGAAGACACGTTCAGCCCCGTCTTTAGCTTACGAGGATCAATTAGAAACGTTTGCCCAAAGTTAGAAACCCAAATATCCGTTGAACAGTGTTACTCTGAACGGACACAGGAAACAGTTGTGTATTAAACTACACTAATTCTGCTAACAAGGATGAATCAGCACAACAGAGTCGGAGTACGGGTAAACCTATATTACTTGTAATGAGCGACATTACTATTGTTTCCGTCGATTTCAGGCTGTGATACATAATTATACGTATAGCGAATAGATAAAAGATACTGTTGACAAACTTATGGGAAATAGCATTCTGCAAAAACTTGATGCAATTAATATATTTCAAGACTGAATATAAGTAACTTGCACGCTAATCAATTTTATATGTATTGATAGGTAATAAACTCTAATGGTTCGCACTTTTATTAATTGTGTCGCATGCAATTGTGATCGAAACACCTTCATCTTCGGAGTTGAAGATTATTTGAAAATCATGTCACAGCATGTCACAGTAGTTCAAATTTGAATGTATCTTTGTATGAGCTACAACGATGCAACGCAAAAATATATGCAGTTATTTAAAAATATACATACATTTTTTTTATAATATTATATTATATTATTATTATATTATATATTATATTATAATATATTATATATATTATTATATTACATATATTATAATATTATAATATATATATCGATAACCTTTATTATAATTATATTATAATATATTATATTATATTATTATTATATTATATTATATTATATTATATTATATTATATTATATTATATTATATTATATTATATTATATTATATTATATTATATTATATTATATTATATTATATTATATTATATTATTATATTATATTATTATATTATATATATTATAATATTATATTATAATATATATCGATAACCTTGAAAACGACGAGAATGAAAAATTACATACTAACCGCCTGATCTCATTCGAATTACACATAAAAAATTCTTTACTTCATCAAAACTAAAGAAGATATTCTGAGAGCCACACATAAATGAGACACCCTATGTATTGCTCATTGCGAATGTATTGAATAGGTGACTGATTATTTAATTCAAACGGAGAGCTAGTGAGCTACTAGAGCAAGCCACTATAGTGGCGCGCGTTCAGAGGGATGACATCCGCGAAAGCCACTATAGTGGCGCGCCGTGCCCCAGAGGTGAAACATGAATGATGCCGCATAGAATGCGGGAAGTATTTTCCGCTAAAATTTCTCATATTAAAATTGTCAAATGTCATTTCGGTATGGTCCTTTGTTATCGTCTCCAGCTCGAAGAGCTTCGAGTATTCATCCGGGCTGAATATACCCTTCATAACGACCGACCCGGCCACTGTCAGTATATCGTGACAGTTAAACTTCGGGACATCGCGTCGGCTCGAGTAGCAATAACACCGTATCACGTGACCCGACGGTTTCAACCAGCCCCGGTGAATCGCATCTGAGGATGCACACCAACGGTCTCCTTAATTCCAACAAAATGCAGGAATCGTCGTAACGACAACGGCCCCAGGAATGAGACTCTCCGCGTTGAAATGGGGTCAACGAAGAAGCAGCACCCGGCAGCCGTTGGGAAACGCAATTTAACTTGGAAAGAGCATCGAGCACGGCGCTGGGGCGGCCTCGACTTTGTCGTTGACGGATTCGTGTTTTCCGGCAGCCAGCGATTGTCCCGTCCGATGCGGGAGTTATACTTCCACGACGTGATTTCTAATCGGCAGAACGACGCGTGAAAATGGCGTCAATACGCCTTGTTGGAACAGCGAGACGCCTGTTGCACGTTAAGTCATCCCTTTACTGGTAGATTAAACCGTTCACTGTCTTGTTCAAAATTCAGTACATTTTTGCTCCAATCTGTCGCTACGGCTGACGATTTTTACGGATTGTATGGTAAAGAGAACTTCGCGATGTGAGTCTCATTATCCAATAAGCTAATCGATCTAACCTGCCAAAAGAAAAATTCCTGTCATTTAATCCAATTTATAAAAAATTATTTATGTGAGCGACTACGTAAAAGAAAATTTGGAGGAAGATAAAGAGGAAAATGGAAAGAAGAAAAAGGAGAAACGTTACGCCATATGAGCCGTTTATTTTGAAAGTGGCATAAGTCACTCTTTTCTTTTTTTAATGAAAAGATACCGTTCGATTGTAATTAGTGTTACCATTAACTCGATTTTTTTCGGAAAAGTGACTTATGCCACTTTCAAAATGAACGGCTCATATGGCGTAACGTTTCTCCTTTTTCTTCTTTCCATTTTCTTCTCTATCTTCTTCCAAATTTTCTTTTACGTAGTGACTCACATAAATAATTTTTTATAAATTGGATTAAATGACAGGAATTTTTCTTTTGGCAGGTTAGATCGATTAGCTTATTGGATAATGAGTAAAAGTGGAAGAATGAAAAAGAAAATAGAACAGCGATGATTTTTCAACTCTTTTCAAAAAACATTATCGTGAGCTGCAAACAATAAAAAGCACTTTCGAGCCTTGCGGCTCGAATAATCGTATCTCCTTTTACCAAATTATCCATAATAATCTCGTATAATCCGAGCGTCAATTATAAGGAGAATTTACTGTATTCGCCACACACATTATTTTGAGAATGATTTCTTTTGTCATATATTAATGGAAAAAGTGACGAATTATTTGCAATTTCTGTTACTTCAAACGCATCAATATCATTTTTATTCTCAAATAACAGCATTGGAAATAACGAACTCCCAAATGAATTATATTTCAAATAATTATTTCTTATTTTCATTCGAAGTGAAACTTGCCCAGGTCGAACCGGCACAGCCGAAAAAAACGTGGCGCACGCGTGTCATACGATATATTATGGACGGAGCGAGAATACGCGAGACGATTGTATAATACGCGAAATCGGATTCATACGTGCACTCGTCTCTAGTTTATTTCATTTTCGCGGCGACGTTGATGCGACTGTTCTTCTCTTCGCCGTCACTTTTTATTTGATTCGGAGAACGCAGTCAGAGGAACGTCCGCACAAAAGGCGGATTAACAGATTCCCCTTTTACTTGCCTCTTTTTTTTCTGTCGAGGAATCAGGAATAACGACGAAACAGAGAGACGCAGGAAAGGAAGGAACAACGGCACGGCAAGGAAAGAATCCAGCGTAGCTTTGGAAGGATTTGCTAATGCACCTGAGCCACGCGTTTGTTTTTATTAACTTTTAATCTCCTTTGTTCTGCGCTGCAACGTTCTTAATTCCTTCCACCGGGGAACCGGTTGTCCATTCCCCCGTGGATCCGTCGAATTTTTATCGAGAAAATTGCGGATTTTCTCGGATCTGTCGCGAATGTCTTACGTTATTCGAGTGGCCGCCGTTTCCATTTCTACGGTGATACGCGCGAGTTAGCATACGATGCTCGCATTATCGTGGCTTAAAGGGGCGCGATATAAGGTGATGTCGGCTTTGTGATCGATCAAGTCAGTTTTGTTTTGCTCAGTGTTGGCAATGATTAGAATTGTTTCGAAAAGATATTTATCTAAGGTATTTATCAGAATTAATTTGTATTAGTCGGATATTTTATTCAAATAATGATTATTCATTGTTCGTCATAAATTATTCTACCTATTTATTCGAAACATTCTTTGTGGGAGTAAGGATTGAAAAATTCATCGAGTGTGTTTCTAATCAATAGTGTGTTTCGCCATTTTATTCGGCTATGCTTTTTATTGTTCTGAAATTTTTAATTTTTTGTTTGCAGGAAGGTAAATGTGAGCTACAGAAGAATTAATTTGGTAATTTTAATTTTTAAGATCACGACTTAAACCTCCCTCTAAATGTATCGGGACGCTTATAGAAAATTAAATAAATTTGAAAATCGATAGGAAATTGTTAGAATTTCTTTAATTTATTCCGAAGTGTATTATATTAAACTGTGAAAAGTAAATATGTACAGGGTGAGTCACAAATTAGTCCCCAATGATTTTTCAGCCCCTTCCGATGGTCTGACAAAATAATGTTTTGTATCAAAGTTAATTACTATTTAACCGACAAGAAATTGCACGTGTTTAAATTTAAAACAAATTGAACTAACTTTCTTTATCCGATTGTCTTCGTTCAGTTTCTACAGTACAATATCCGAAGCATTTTCAAAAAATATCTCACACTATATTTATACTTGGACGGCTCAGAAGCCAACAAGTGTAAGTCCATTAACCTCAAAACTGAGATAAATAAGAATTTTGCAAATTGACTATGAAAAATAACAGCGCTATTGATAATGCAAAGCACAATTTTTTATTACAAGATGCTGTAATAAAAATGTCAACGTTTTTTTTAGAAAAAACAGTCTCTAAACGATTTTGTTTAGTCATTTCGTGGTCGACATAAGTGCTGCTATCTATTGTTTATTTATACTATATATGTATATATGTATATATACTATACTATACTATACTATATATACTATATATACTACTATATACTATATACACTACACTACTATATACTATATACACTACACTACTATATATACTATATATAATATATATATAAGATATAAGATATAATAATATAATTTTATTATTATTTTATTTATATATATATATATACTATTTATACTATTTTATTTTTACTATATTGATTTATTGCACTGCGTAACTCATTTAAAAGAAAAAGTGGACTTATTACTGATTGACCGACCAACATAGTTTCACTCTCGAGACATCCACGAGATGAATTTGATTTGCAGAATTGCGAATTTGATTAGACAAAAAAGTGAATAAAAATGTAACAAAAAGGCCCGTAAAGCCTGCAAACGGGGCACTCGCCCAAGCAGAAAAGCGAGGACACAGCGTTCGATCAGAAAAATGAAAGACCACCGCGGTCGGTTGAACAGGTGCAATAAAAAATCGGTGGTTTCGCCGCGATTCCGTGACCGGGTGTCGTTAGCACAACGAGGAAAGTTCGACGCGATCGAAAATTAAAGGCGGACGAATGCGAGAGTTTTCTGATTCGCTTTTAATGCTCTCCTACCGTGACTAATTACCGAGCGCCGATTCGTCATAATTAAGAAAGCTCGTCGTCGGCAGCTTATTAATTTTTGTGTCGGACGGAAGTTGTGCACGGGACGGGTTAGCGCAGCGGGATGGTATCGACAGTGTGGCATTCAAAACAGAATCTGGGTCGAAATAACTGCGCTCACCGCAACACGTGCACCGATCTGCGGCGCACCCGGGGGTTCCCCGCCCCTAACTCTCGCCGAGGAGCTGCAATTCCACGAATTAATTACCCGCTACTGCAGCCCCCGGATAACAAGGGATATAGAGAACGAGCGGGATAAATCACGTACTAACTACTATCAGTCGTGCTTTCGACGAACGCCTCGGAAATTTCACTTCGCTCGGACGACGGAGAAACTTTCCGATGAAATTTCCGTGGATCGACGCCCCGGAGAACAAAAGTACCGCCACTGGCAGCAGTGGCTTGGAAGGAGTGGAGGTGGAGGGGGAGGGAGAGGGTAGGCGTGGGTGGTAGCGACGATGTCTTGATGTATTTGCACACGGCCAACAATGAGGTCGTTCGGAGAGACGCGACGAAAGCAAGCACAACACCGTGACGCGGAGCTTTTCCAACGAAGATTGTTTGTCCGCGAAGTGCACCGTCGCAAAAGAACTTTCCGACGTTCGACGATGAAGGGACAAAAGCCAAGCTTTGGTTTCGTCTGGTTTCTTCGTGGATTGTTCGGGGCACGTTGTCGGCCCGCCGCGACTAGTGATTGCTAGTTCCTGCGCTCCTTATCCGTCGATTAAGAAAGTAATTAAACAGAGTGTCAGATCAATTGGCGACCCCGTAATTGCTCTGAATACGGTTGCCTTCAAAAGTCGTCCTACGTCCGATATATAAATAATGTGACAGCGGCAATGAATGTTGGGGGTTTCGTGTAATCAATTTATTCACGTTTCAGTTCACGAAGATTCGGTATTATTCATTTGATTTCGAATCCAAGTTGGACGTTATTCAAGTTCTTTCGAAAATAAATTTTCGTGAAATAACTTTATTTGATTGGATTCGGTTCGGAATAATAATTGTTTATGATTCGTAACGAATTATTCTATCTACTTATTTGAATAATTCTTTATTTTTTGTTCGAATAAATTATCCGAATTTTTACGCAATTTTTTTTAAGGTTACGTGCGTTGTAAATATGAATCCTGGAATATATAGCGACTATTAATATATATATATATATATATATATATATATATATATATATATATATAATAATAATATAATAATAATAATAATTATTATATATATAGTGATTATTTAGTAATGCATCAAGTAATAAACTTTCTGATGCAGCAGTCATAAAGAAAGTAATTGTAAAAATTAATCAATGAACTATGGAAAAAATATAATCTATAAGTTTTATTCGAATCGATTATTTTCTGAATAATATAATTAATAAATATTCGATAATGTTGAATGAAATTTTATTCGTTAATCTTTGTGTCTTATGCCATCCGAATAAAACTGTGCCTATCTCTGTTCAAGACTAATAACAATTATGATGATAGCCCGTTTTGCTGTATTAAATTCATTCGTGTTTCATATCACGAAAATCGAGTATTATTAATTTTATTTGCGACTAGTAATAATAATGATAGTTTGTTTTGGTGTAATAAATTAATGCATGTTTCAATCCATGAAAATTGAGAATTATTCATTTCGATTAATAACAGCGATGGTGATAGTCTGTGTTTGTATAATAAAGTCATTTATGTTTCATTTAAACGGAAATTAATTTCATATAATACTTATCGAGACTATGATACATGATTTTCTATTCTAGTATCTTTTTAGCATTACTAAACGTTCCGTTTGCTTTTGTTTGGAAAAATGAAAGAAAGCTTCCAAAAATGGGGGATGGGAAGTTTATTTTGTAAAATATTTAGATAATGCACAACAACATTTTTCGAGATTCGCAGATGACGCTAATGTTCATAATATAATAATGAAACTTTAATATGTCTTTTCGAAAGTATGTTTTTCAAAACGATGACCATGTTATTTCAAATTCTAGTTAATCCGAAACTTTCTACTTAATACCAAATACAGTCCGTATAGAAACCAACCCAAAAGTTTTATTTTTATCATTTTTTAGAGATATTGAAAAATCGATAATTAAATTTAAATACTGCAACATGAATAAATAAACCTTATAAAAGTTACTGCAAACAAAATGTACACCAATTTTAACACTTCTATTCACCCAAAAATTTTTTAAATGTTACTGCAACATGTATTATATAAATAAACCTTATAAAAGTTACTGTAAAAGAATTTATGGTTTCTTCGCAAAAATCCCCCCAAAAAGTTAAAAGAAAATGCAATTTTTATACTAGAATACCTCCTTAAGCAATACTAATCTGTCAACGTTAATTATAGCGAGGGAGAATAAAACTGACAAACCGTTGTATTTGTTCAACTTTCTCGTTAAAAAATCGAGCAGACGATTTCAGCAGACAGAGAAAAATTTGGTAAAACAGTCGTAAAAATGGCGTTGCAAGTATTTTGTCAGACTCACCTCAACAGCGAGCGCTTGAATTCCGTCTTTGGGTGGCGCGCCAGGTAAGTACACGTTCTCCTCGGATACCCACATCACTTTGGTGTATCTAGGTTCCGCGCAAAACTCGACAACGATGCTCAAAGGTTCGCCCTCCTTCGCAGTCACCGTTTGACTAGGTGGTTGAACTATGGGTCCGCCTGGAACAAAAATTCCGAAATAACCTGGTTAACCCTCGTCGTCCAGCGAGAACACCCGGCAGGGGGCAGCCTTTCTTTGTTGGTCGCCGAATCGTCCCCGTATGTGTTTCGTTGCCCGCAAATCCACTCGCCTCGGCTTCCACGAGCTTGCTAGGTAGCTTTCGTCTTCTAACGGCGTAAATATATCAGCGTGCACCCTACACGAGACGCTCGTATTTCTTGTTAAATTACAGAGTAACTGTTTTCCGAGTGGCTATCGAGCTTGTACTGGAAAACAGAATCTCGAATTAATTAAGCGGAATAAATGAATGTCTAATGAACCCGTATATTAATTTGACGTCTCGCAGTTTCTTTAATGTGCCACTTGTACGTGAGCGATGCCGCCGTTTTGTGATAAATCAATGGCACTCTAATGTAGTGATATAATAATAATAATATTATATATTATATTATATTATATTACTACATTAGAGTGCCATTGATAATATAACATATAAATAATATAATATAATATTATATTATATTATATTATATATTACTACATTAGAGTGCCATTGATTTATCACAAAACGACGCCATCGCTCATGTACAAGTACATGTTATACATATTATATTATATTATATTATATTATATTATATTATATTATATTATATTATATTATATTATATTATATTATATTATATTATATTATTTTATATTATATTATATTATATTATTTTATATTATACTATAGTAGTAATGGCACCTAATATAAGATTTATGGGCACTTCAGGCACGAAACAAATTTGTTCAATAATATTTATTTAATGTGGTTGAATTTGTACTGAATTTTGTATTTATTTAATTTACTTGGATCCCATGCTTACCTGCATTAAAGAACTTTTTATAACTCTAAAATGCGAATATTCTTTGCGAATTTTCTGTGTAAGTGTACATGATCGGAAACTTTTTGGTGTACACATCACAGTGATTTACAGTGACTGTAAAATCATACTGTATCAATAATTGAATTTCGTAAAAAATCTAACCTAGATTCTTGTTCGATGTTCCCATTGAATTGCTAGTTAAAATTTCGAATTTCGCGTTCGTGACCTCAGAAATCTCTTCAATTATTTATTGGAGATTTTCTGGCGATGGTGCGGAACAGATAAGCCCTAGAGCGTTTACGCGTCCATTTGTTAACCATTTTTTGAGCTATGGCCGGTGAACGTTGGGCGGCCGAGCGAGCGAGAGAGTGACAGAAAGAGAGAGAGAGAGAGAGAGAGAGAGAGAGAGAGAGAGAGAGAGAGATAGAGAGAGAGAGACAGAGAGGGAGAGAGAGAGAGAGTGACACAGAGAGAGAGAAAGACAGAGAGAGAGAGTGACACAGAGAGAGAGAGAGACAGAGAGAGAGAGATTGACACACAGAGAGAGTGACAGAGAGAGAGAGAGAGAGAGAGAGAGAGAGAGAGAGAGAGAGAGTGACAGAGAGAGAGCGAGAGAGAGAGAGTGACAGAGAGAGAGAGAGAGAGAGAGTGACACAGAGAGAGAGAGAGAGAGAGAGAGAGAGAGAGAGAGAGAGATATTTGTAGACTGCGCAATTTTTTTCTGTAAAAAAAGACAAATGTATTTATGGTCTAGTTTTTCCGTGGCGCATCGGCCGCGATCCTATGGAAAACATCGACAGGACCTTTTTTTACGCGTGTCGAGCTGTGGTAAACGCGACACTTTTGATTTACTCGTTTCATGGAAGCGGCGTGTAGGGGAGATGTTCCGCAATCCCTCGGCAAATACGAGCGAATGCTCGATGATCGAAACAAGTCTCGATCGCTTGACAATGTTGCCTGCTGGCTGACTGGTAGCGGCATACAGGCGACGCAACGAGACGCAACGTTGCATCGTCCTGCGTAACCGTGCAAATTGCAGTCATGGGTTTCTCGATTTCAAAGCCTGAAGGCGTACGTGATTTCCGAAGCAGCCCCTGGCCTGGTCTTGTCAAAGTATTCTGTCGTTAACGGCGCGACGCGCGCGAACCTGCAACGACGTCACGTTGCACGGTTGTCCTTTTCCGACTAGAAGCTTTTTCGAATCACTTAATTCAAATCGAAGGTCGTAATTACAAAATTTTTTATGTAACATCCGGTTAGCAATGAAATGAACATGTTTTTTTTTTAAGTTATATATATATATAACTGCTGTGAATATTTTTCTGATTTTTATTACAAATAATAGTTTAACGTAAAACTTGAGAATTGAAATGATAAATTTAACGCTTCGAAATTCTTATAGGCGTCAATATTTTTTCATTTTTCCGATTCACTTTAATTGCACTTTAAAAATGATGTAATCGTGTATTTCGAAAACAGCGTCGGAAATAATGAGAAGTTGAAATACTATATTTAATAATAATATATATATATAATACTATATTATACAATAGTACTATATTCACCCTTTTGCATCCAAAATAATTCCTAATTATGATGATTATATTATTAATAATTATTATGATTATATTATTAATTATGATGATTATTGATTATACTTTGTTGCAGGTTTTATTCTCCTTTTTGCAAAACAAAGTCATCGTTTTGCAAATTAAATTCGCTTATTTGTAATTATTTACAATAATATTCATATGAAATTTATGAATTCGATAAAAGACGGCTAATTTTTATCTGTGAAAGGGTTAATTTTATTGTGAATTATACCGTGAATATAATCTGCAGAAAGGGGAGTTTGATTTGCAAAAAAAGTGAATATAATTTGCGAAAGTGTGAATTTGAAGTGTAAAAAGATGAATATCATCTGCAAGAGGATTAATCTTGAGTGCAAAACCTGTACTGAACCATTTCATTCGGTTACTTACAATATACTACCCTCTTTTCTAAACCTTCATAATGCAGTCCGTATAAAACTTTAATTGTTATTAACATAAATATTGTTATTAACATAAAGCTATATTGCCAAATGTCTGGAAATCGATATGCACGTTCTTATGTAATATCTCTTCTATAAGCATGATACAAACATCAGAGGTGGGCACCCACATTATTCTTATCTTGTAACTCATAAAATACACGACGTCGTAAATTCACCTTTCCCGCGAATATGTGTCTTACATTGTTATCACTAGACCGCGAATCTTTATACAATTTCTCATTTTCGTGCATTACTTCCTAAAAAGCTGAATAAGAAAAATGTTCTTCGCGATGACTAAAAAAGAAAAAAAAGAAAGCATAAAATAATAACGAAATTAATTTTGGTCGCACAAATTCTGTACAATGTACATATATCTGGCAAGAAAACATGAGATCGTACAATAATTCGTACTTTTTACCAATTTTATTGTAAATTTATAATTCGAATTCTAACCTATAATTCTAATCTATAATTCTATGTTATAAAACTCATGAACTGTTGATAACTAATAACTGCTTTTATTCTGATTTCCAGCAATTTTTGTTATAACGCTTGTTCATTGAAATTAATTTAATGAATAATTATCCGTAAACACAACTTTAGAAAATTCTATTTCGCTTGTGAATTTTCTGTCGTGGAAGCTGTTCGTTGGATTAACTTTATTGTCGCCTGTCTCATTTTATTTATATCTCATTTTATTCATTCTTTTTGTACCGTTCAAAAATATTGGAAAGTGAAAGAGTGTTGACAATTAATAGAACACGATGACATTTTTTTAGATATTTTTCTATCTATATTTTCTATCTATATTTCTGATAGATATTATTCTATCTATATTTCTGACAGATATCATATATACAGATAAAAAATGATATTTAAGCAACGTTTGTTTGCAAATACTAATATTTCATCCATTTCCAAAATCGTTTATTTTATTGTCTCGTATGAAAAATTTCTCTGAGAAATGTTCTCTAAACCTTTCGAAAGCTGAACCAAGATATTTATATTATACATTAATTGCTGAATATCTTTAGCCAACAAGATGTAATTTGACTTGATAGTTTTATTGGAACTTTCTCACTTTGTAGAGAAGGCGATGGTAATATTGAGTTCGGAGCTTTGTGATAGATTGAATAATGGTTTCCTTGAATTATGAGAATTAATGGATTGCGGCGCTTCCTTCGGCATAGTCGGTAATATAATTCCATTCTGACGTCGAATTTATCCGCGATAGAATCTTAAATTATTTGCGATTGATCTGCTAGAACAGAAATTACCGAAGAAGATAAATTGTGTTTCCCTAAAATATTTTTTCACCTTCGCTTTATTATTCATGTTTCCACGTGAAACATTTTACGACGAATTTTAGGATGACGATGTTCAAATTAAATCCTTTTCATATGTATGATCACAGTTACACGAATTACATTACTTATATTTTGTTAAATTACTTATAATAATTATAATAATTAATTATAATAATTACTTATAATTTTGCAATTTATTAGCCTGTAATTGCATTTCATTTTTCTCTGTTGCGCTTGAAGCTACGTGGTTTTCGATTAGACGTGCAAAATTGAATTGCATCGGCTTACACAATTAAACAAGGACAATGGATCATTTTTTTTATCTTTAGAATGCATGAGATCTGATACGGAAATATTTGACAAGCGAGTGCTAACCAGTTATAAATCAGATAAGTAGCGCGAGATAGGGACGGGCGATACTTGCAAAAAAAATTGATTCTTGAATCGATTCTGAATCGCAGCGATAAAAATCGATTCCACTAGAAAATCGAATCATGAAAAATCGATTCTTTGAAAATCGATTAAAACAAATATCCATCGAAATACTATTTGTATTCGGATAAATACTCGCAGATACGTCGATCAATGATCTGCAAATGTGAAATTCGCATCACAACAAAGAGAAGACACATGGAAAACTTATGCGATAAATGTTAAAACTTATGCGATAAAATAATAAATTTTTATTAAATTTCCAGTTATGAGAGCACACTTGTCGATCCTGATCTAATAATCTTGCGATGCAACCTTATGTTATCGAATATTCTTAGATAGAAAAGTCGATTTTCTGTCGAAGGGATTGACTTTCTTGGACATTTTTTGCTGCTCTCACAGAGCACTATAAATCTTTGAAGTTTTGAACTCCTTGTCTGAAGCATATCATCCTTATCTATCACAAAATAAGTTATTAAATGAGGATGTGTGCAACGCTAAGCGACACTATAATCAAAACCACGGATAATCGGACTATCTGGTTAAACGAGATTTCACTGTATAGACAAGTTATAGGTCAGAGAACTAAGACACTACTGTTTCACTCGAATCAGTTTAATTTCAGTTGTTTGCGAGACAATTAGTACGAGTCCTAGCTCTTCGTTCAACCATTTGCATAAATCGACCATTTATCAGCCAAGTACAGTAATTTCTCCTCAATTTGTGCTGATGATTGCGCACAAAAATGGACAATTTGGGAAGAGGACGATTTGTCTCGTTTTTATAGATGTCGAGAATCGGTGACAATAAAAACGAGCTACAACGTTCGAATAATCGTGTCTTTTCGTCTGAAATTGTCCACTTTTGTGCGCAATCTGAGCACGAATTAGGGAGAAATCACTGTAATACGCGTCCAGGAATTCACGAGACAAGCAGTATGAAATCAATGAAGCAAACAAATAACGTTATTCCATGGGTCAAGCTCTCAGCAAAAAATGGTATTGGCTCAGCCGTTCGTCCGTCGAGAACTGATTTCAGACAACTGATACGAGAGTCTATTCGTTGCTGACAGAGCTCTCTTCGAATGTATCCTGTAATTTCTGCCAGAGTCACGCTGCTCGAGGCTTCAGCGTAGACGAGGCAGAGCGCTTGCGCGCCTTCTCGTTTCACCAGACCTGTCTGCAGGTTTCGCGACCATGAAGAGTCTTATCGAGGCTATGATTGGACAACTTGCCGCTATGACGAACTACTCGATGTCGCATCGGTAGCGTTGTTCCTGCACTTTAGCTAATTGAAGCGTGGATGCCGGCCGGTTAGCCGCGACGATTCCGTCTCTTTTTCCCTGCTCCCTCCCCCCTTTGCATTTCCCACCCCCTCCCCCCCACGGCCGCGGTACGCTCCTTTCAGCCGTTCTCATCTGCATGGATTTCCTGCTTCGTAAAGCAAGCTTTCTGACCCTGGTTGGCCCATCTGCAACGGTGAATAGGAGCGGAACAGTACACTCGGCCGTGGCTGCTCATGAATATTCCTACGACTGAAATTACTGGAATACCTTCGCCGTGCCTCTTGTTTCTGCGGCAAGGATGAAAGCACAGAGACTGTCTGTCTCCTTTCCTCGTTCCCTCCTACCGTCAAACCTGTCCCACCTGTACCCGTTTTCATCCGCCGTGCGTTCCGATACAAGGAAAAACCTCGATGCAGCATGACGGACCATATGATGCGCAGTTTTTCTGTCTCCCTTTCCCGTCGGGTTCATTGGACTTCCGAGTCCCTTTATTCATCGTCGGGAAACGTTCTCTATTTAGGAGGATTATTCTTTAATAATCGCGGAGTATTCCGGAGCATGCCAGGGCCCATTATAAATCGCTGTGCCGAATTTTTATCAATTAGAGACGAATTAGTACGAAGAGTACTGCACGTTGCTAGACGACGTAGGTCGATGAAGAAATGCGAACCGTATTTCCGCGTTAAATCGACTCGTTTTTAGCTGGATCCACGACCGATGTATAGGGTGATTCATTTAACCTTTTAGACACGACGCGCCACTATGGTGGCTTTCGCGGATGTCATCTCTCTGGACGACGCGCCACTATAGTGGCTTGCTCTGGTAGCTCACTCGCTCATCGTTTGAAGCAAATAATCGTCTTCATAGGCATTGTTTCACACTTCTTTTGTCTTCGCATCGATTTACAACAGTCTACAGGGTGTCCCAAAAATGTCTCGCAATCCGGAAATGACGGGTTCCTCGGATCATTCGAAGCAACTTCTTCCTTTACAAAAATGTTCTCCGAGGCGCCGTTAACGAGTTATCAACGAAAAACAGTGACCAATAAGAATCGAGTACGGCTGACGCGTGGCGGCCCAGCCAAGCAGCGCGCGAAGCCCAGTTCCGCTCATTGGCTCGATCGCCTCGCGCCAGCCGAGCTCGCCTCTCATTGCTCACTGTTTTTCGTTGATAACTCGTTAACGGTGCCTCGGAGAACATTTTTGTAAATGAAACAGTTGTTTCGAATGATCCGAGGAACCCGCCACTTTCGGATTGCGAGACGTTTTTGGGACACCCTGTATATACAGACAGAATATACAGTATCAGACTCTGTACAGTACATATCAGACTCTGCCGTCCAGAGAAATAGCCTCGCGCAGAATTCAGCCGTACCTAAAAGGTTAAAATGAATATCAAGTTATTTCTGTTATTACGACAAATATGAAAAATAACGAAATGGTTTCGAAACAATGATCGAAATTAGTACCGTGAAGTCAATTAACGCCTAGTGCCATGCGAGCTCGCCTCTCATTGGTTAGTGTTTTTCGTTAATAACTCGTGAACAAAGCTGCGGATTGCATTTCCGCTAAGGAAAATGTTACTTCAAATGACTTCAAGGAATCACCCCTTTCCAGACGTTAACATAATTATGGGACATCCTGTACACACGCAAACAATTCGAAAATGCGAATGGACAAGTTTCGTACGATGCACGAGGCGCTCGATGACGAAACGGTTAATTCAATCTTTCCTCGCGAAGAAACGGTACGACCATTTTGAAACGAAATCTTCCATTGTAACTTCCACCATGGGACGCGAACATTGATATCGCGGAATAATATGTAAATAAAGTGCGCGCTGTACATTTTTCACTAGTTACAATTTCAAATCCACGCTTTGTGCGGAGCCAGACATCAATCGTAATTTTGAATACAATTTTTATGCAAGGCCAATTCTTCTCTGACAGGTATGCAAAACAGCTTCCCTTGAAGCCTGTTGACAAAGTCGCGCGGCCAGGATTAATCTGGAAATCTCGGGTAAATTATTTGTCCTCCCTTTGAGACGTTCCCAGTGAGTCGTGAGCATAGATGAGGGTATAAAAGAAGCCCGAAGTAACCGTCGGTCGTTCTCTTGAATTTTTTAACGCGGGACCGCCGCATGCGACCCCGCACGTCCTGCTGCATTATGGAAATTGCTGTTAAGCATGTGAAGAAATTCCAGATCTTCCGCGTTCGCATTACAATTTGAAATTCTCGCGGCTATGAATAAATGAACTGAACGAGGTAAACTGCGATCAGGCGTGAACAGTGTTCGTCTAGAGACCACGACCAATTTGCGTTTTAATTTTTTTACTGCGATTTTCGTACACGTCCGATCGTACGAGAAACGTTTTCCTGTGCTCTAGCGTCTGAAAACTGGACGGAATTAAAAGTAGAATGTAATTTTTTATTAGGCGACCTCGTTCTCGCGAGAGTTTTCTCGAAGCGTTTGGGTATTAGTCCGACACGATTTCATTTATCGAAGTAAATCTGAATAATGTGTTATTTTTCAAAAATTCCTTCTCATTGCGGTCAGTAATATTATCTGTAGGGTACTGGAGCCGGTTACTGTGGGCTGACCAATTGCTGTGTGTCTTCGGTTTGTTCCCGAATATTATTAACTTTATATTTAAGACATTATAATACATTATATAGTAATAATGCATTCTTTATTTGAAGGTAAACGAAATAAAAAAATTAAAAAATGTAATATCCGATAAAAAATGTAATGTCCGATAAATGTAATGTTAATGTAGGGTAGGCTTCGCTACCCTATTTGAGCCGTTTACACAAGCGATTTTGATAAAAAATCATTATACTCCATCTTGAATAGGAAGCAATTTTATAGGTACATTCTGAAATATGTGTAAATACATTGTGAAATACTGAACGATTCTTAAAGAAATTTAAGCTGAATATCGATGTCAGGAATTTTTGTATACTTATCGAAACAATAATTTCTGCAGATCATTTTTGTGCAGTGCGTACACGAAACTAATACAATGTTCCTAAAATTAATATTTTTCATTAACTAGATTAAAACACGAATATAATATAAATATAATAGAATATAATAAAATATTCATCCAATTATTACAATATTCCTAAAATTAATATTTTTCATTAACTGGATTAAAACACGAATATAATATAAATATAATAGAATATAATAAAATATTCATCCAATTATTACAATATTCCTAAAATTAATATTTTTCATTAACTGGATTAAAACACGAATATAATATAAATATAATAGAATATAATAAAATATTCATCCAATTATTACAATATTCCTAAAATTAATATTTTTCATTAACTAGATTAAAACACGAATATAATATAAATATAATAGAATATAATAAAATATTCATCCAATTATGTATAATCATACATCTGCATGTCTCCAGAATTCTTTAACACGTTTATTAAAAAATAACAATATCCCAAAAATTTCAAATTCCGAAAAACCGTTCCGTAAAATGAAAATTCTTTCAACGAGAAGCACTTATGAATTGGAGAATTCTAATTTTAATGAAACGTTATGCAATTATAAAGGATGCTGAGAGAGAGAGAGAGAGAGAGAGAGAGAGAACGATTTTCTATGCGATAGAATTTCAATCTGGGAATGATAGATCAAATGAACCCTTAAAAAATTTTTGTCCACGTCTCGCACAGGAGGATAACCTAATCATGGGTGAACATATAATCTGTATTTTTAATTGTGCAGAGAGAGAGAGAGAGAGAGAGAGAGAGAGAGAGAGAGAGAGAGAGAGAGAGAGAGAGATAGATAGAGAGAGAGAGAGAGAGAGAGAGAGAGAGAGAGAGAGAGAGAGAGAGAGAGAGAGAGAGAGTCAACAATTTTCTCGGTCGGTCTAACGACGATGTCGAAGTAACGCACGAAAAGCAAGCTTCTGTCGGAGAGAAAGAATTCCGCTGCATGTTCGAGTCGCATAATTCGTCAAACAGCAGGACCGTCAGTTCGAAGCTTGACTGGAGACCAGGATCGGCGAACCGGAAAAATTGTCTCGTCGATGGTTCCTCGGGAGGACGACACCGCGGAGTCACGGGATCGAACTTCCAGAGGCGGAAAGCACAGCACGCGAGTCGAATCGTCCTCGCGGTCGTCGGCCACGGATAAGGGAGAGATCCGTTACCGTGACGGTCGTTCTTGTCGAAACTTTTTCCGTGCCGGCACCGAGGAATGAATCACTGTAGCCGTCGCAGCCATTGCCCACGGCTCATTTAACTTGCTAAGAGGCACTTTTCAGGAACGCGGCTCGTTCCGTACCCGACGTCGTTCCGGACGCAGAAATTCGACCGGACGTATCCGTTTTTCTTCGGGCAAATTCTGACAATGCGCCCCACCCCGACCTCGTCTCCCCCCGTTCTACCGAGCAGGGACGTTCTACCCTAGTCGAGGGACGTCTTCGCGTTCGCGCAACGCGCGTTAATAGGCTGATAATTAGCGAGCACGGGGCACCGGAAAAATTGCAATTCTCGCGAACAAAAACGATGTCGCCTAGCCGCGCTCCCCTTACGGTGCTCCTCCCATTTAAACTAACAAAGGGACACGCTCGAGTGACATCTGCGAATCCGAATGCGAATCTACAAAAGTTTGGGGTTCTGTAGTTCTTTAACGTGCACGCGTATCTTTTGTTTAATTGTTCGCGGAATTGAAGGAGCGGAAACAGCGGAAAGATTTCAGCCGAGAACCGTGTATGGTCGAGTAGTGGAGGAAATTGTTGGGGTTGGAGGTGTAATTTGTATGCTGGAGTACGTTTTTATTAGGAATCAAGGTGAACAAGTTAACTTCAAATATCTTAGCTCCTTGAGATATATACAGGGTGTCCCAGGTTTTAATGTACAAACTTTGTTAGTGTATTCTATGGCAATAATTTTTGTTGTAACTTCTTAATAAAGCTTTATATGACCTATGTTTTCATAACATTTTTTTCTTACTTTGTGCCATAGGATATACTGACAAAGTTTGAACATTAAAACCTGGGACACCCTGTATACTACTGTGATCAAAAAGTAAGGTGAAATTGTCATTTAAAACTCCCGGACATTAGGAAGGCAGGCAATTGTTTTTTTCCTAGGTTGGTAGGACTGTCTATAACAATTGCCAAGCGTCTGTTTGTTAAAAGGTTTAATTATCTCCGAGTTACACGTGTTTTAGTAAACGACCAAAAGTGAATTTTTCGATTTTTACAATGGGTGATTTTGTTGAGCAGAGAACTTGCATCAAATTTTGTTTGCGGAACGAATATTCTTGTGCGGACACGTTGAAAATGTTGCGGAAGGCCTTTGGTGATCAAACTATGGCACAAAAAACGTTTATAAGTGGTACAACGAGTTCAAAGCGGGCCGAGAACGCGTTGAAGACGAACCGCGCTCTGGACGACCATCAACGTCTACCGACGAGGGCCACGTCCAAAAAATCGAAGCTTTGGTGCTTGAAAATCGTCGATTGACAATAAGAGACCGCGCTGATAGTGTTGGAATATCATTTGGCTCAGTCCAAACCATTTTGAAGGATGTTTTGTGTCTCAAACGCGTCAAGTCTCGATTGGTGCCATGTCATACTGCATTGGTTCTTCGCGACTTTTTTGCCAAAAACTCGACTCATATCGTTCCGCAACCACCGTATTCGCCTGATTTGGCTCCGTGCGACTTCTGGTTATTCAGCAAACTCAAAAAGCCAATGCGGGGACGCCGTTTTGACACGATTGAGGATATAAAAACCGAATCGAAGAAGGTCTTGAAGGCTATACCGGAAAAAGACTATTCCGACTGTTTCGAGGACTGGAAAAAGCGTCGGAAACAGTGCGTTTTATCGGACGGGGATTACTTTGAAGGGGATGAAATTGATTTGGAAGAATAAATAAAGAATTTACATTTTATAAACAAATTCACCTTACTTTTTGATCACAGTAGTATATATATGTATCATTTTCTTCGCAGTTACTGCGATTAGAGATTTTTCGATCGCAATCATTTCTTAGAAGGGAAAGAGAATCGATGTTTATCGCGTGCCTAAATTTACTCGAATGCTTAAATATTGATGACAAGAGATTGGAATTTTATTAGAATTTTAAAGAACAGAGCAACGTCTACGCTCGATAAGTTATTACTAGAAATTTTCACGACGAACTGGACTCGTCGAAGTATACAGCAAGGTTAAATGGTACTCTGGTTTTGATCCTTCAAAGAATCAACTTCTTCGCGCTTTTCTAAAGCGTTGTAAACGAAGTTGTAAATGTTTGAAATACGGGGCACTTCTTAGAGCAAACTAACTTTCTTGAAAGCGAACGAAGTGAACTTGTATTTTCTTTAGATGTTGAAGATGTTAGGTACTAGTTTACTAGGCAATGTCTACGAAACTTTTTTAAAAGATCGCAAGGAAGGGGAGGAAATAAGAAGCTTGCGTTTTTTAATTTGTTTTATCTGAGCTTATAATGAAAATTTTATCGAAATCGGAGGAAGAAGGTTGGAAAAATAAGGCGATAAGTGAGGGAAACAAAGGAAAGAAAAAAGTATATAATAAAATATAGATATATAAGATAGAATAAAATATATATATATATATAACAGTATGAAAATATTGTTATATATCTATATTTTATTCTATATATATGTAGAATAAAAAATATATATATAGATATATAACAATATTTTTATACTGTTCTAATTATTATTAACACTTCGCCTATCACAAGCCTTTTAATACAATTTTCAATTATTGTGTCAGAGTAATAAGAGAAATCTAAACGATCTTTTTCTACATAATAATTCGGAACGAAATTGTTAGATTTCGGTGACGGCTTGTTGGCACACAATTGAAATAACTGGTGGCATTAAACAATTCGTTAAGAAATTTTGATCTGTTAATTTCAGAAAGCGTAAGACCAGCGAGGGACATATTGTATAATTATATAGTTTATACATAACACATATATAATCAACTAAATACGAAGATTATTCGTTTCTTTTAAATCGAAACGAAATTTTTGATTTCGCTGTTGTCAAATATTCTAGGAACGAAAGTAAACGAAGACATAGGAGAAACGAAAATTGTCTCTTTCCATCGGAGCAGTTATTAAGATTGAATAAGTGATAAGAGACTCCGTTGTGAAAGAAATCATACTGGAAGGGGTCAATGAGGAAACTGAAATTATTCGTATTATTAAAAGAATCGACTGAATAATACGAACGGTTGTAAAGCTACTTTTAAATAGCCGCCGTGTGAAATATTGATTTCGCGTTAGACAAATATACATGACCACTGGAACATGGTAAGAAGTGACACATTTCTCGGGACTAAAAAGCTCTCGTAAAAAGGCGATGCAAATAAAGGAGAACCGTTCTGGGAAATCCCCAATAATAGTGGGGTCGCCTGCATGAACGAGGCAAAGGTGAATATTTAAACTTCAGCTTTATGGGTGCCAGTTTTTATATTTCCTTTTATGGGATGAAAACCAATTTAATTCCAATGTGAAGCTGTAAATGGTCTCGAAAGCGTTCGTTCACTGCGGGGAACGTGAACGTTAATGTGCTTCGATAAAAGCAACTGAACGCAGACCTTCAAGAATGTAACAATCTCTGCATTCGAACAAAATTAACATATAACCTCTCGAGTAGTTCTATTCGTCGTATTTAAGTCAATTCGAAGATCACAGCAAATCTTTGTCGCGGGGTTTTATGTTTCAATGAATCAGTTTCGAAATATTCATATCCAAAAGTATACGTAAAGTGATCAATTAAACAAAAAATATAAGCTTGAATATATAGTTTTAAGGGTATCGAGGAATTTCAATAGAACTAATTATCCTTTATGTGAAACAGCGAGAGACTGGACGTATATTAATATACCGAACTTCTCCTTCTAATACTGTGATCAAAAAGTAAGGTGAATTTGTTTATAAAATGTAAATTCTTTATTTATTCTTCCAAATCAATTTCATCCCCTTCAAAGTAATCCCCGTCCGATAAAACGCACTGTTTCCGACGCTTTTTCCAGTCCTCGAAACAGTCGGAATAGTCTTTTTCCGGTATAGCCTTCAAGACCTTCTTCGATTCGGTTTTTATCTCCTCAATCGTGTCAAAACGGCGTCCCCGCATCGGCCTTTTGAGTTTGCTGAATAACCAGAAGTCGCACGGAGCCAAATCAGGCGAATACGGTGGTTGCGGAACGATATGAGTCGAGTTTTTGGCAAAAAAGTCGCGAAGAACCAATGAAGAATGACATGGCACCAATCGAGACTTGACGCGTTTGAGACACAAAACATCCTTCAAAATGGTTTGGACTGAGTCAAATGATATTCCAACACTATCAGCGAGGTCTCTCATTGTCAGTCGACGATTTTCAAGCACCAAATCTTCGATTTTTTTGGACGTGGCCCTCGTCGGTAGACGTTGATGGTCGTCCAGAGCGCGGTTCGTCTTCAACGCGTTCTCGGCCCGCTTTGAACTCGTTGTACCACTTATAAACGTTTTTTGTGCCATAGTTTGATCACCAAAGGCCTTCCGCAACATTTTCAACGTGTCCGCACAAGAATATTCGTTCCGCAAACAAAATTTGATGCAAGTTCTTTGCTCAACAAAATCACCCATTGTAAAAATCGAAAAATTCACTTTTGGTCGTTTACTAAAACACGTGTAACTCGGAGATAATTAAACCTTTTAACAAACAGACGCTTGGCAATTGTTATAGACAGTCCTACCAACCTAGGAAAAAAACAATTGCCTGCCTTCCTAATGTCCGGGAGTTTTAAATGACAATTTCACCTTACTTTTTGATCACAGTAGTAGATATCTAAGTTTCTCTGCAGACTTGAATCAAACATGTAAACACTTCAATTAATCGTCGGAAATTAACAACAACAATATTGTATAAAAAGTATACGAAATACTAATTTAGCCCACCAAGTGTGTAATGATATTCAGTATATTCGTATATAAAAGCTTCGTACATGTTCATGTGATTTTCAGTCAAATTAGAGATTCAGGGGTGTCTTACAGTTTTGTCGCGGTGTCTAACGCTGCTTTTCCTCCTATTCGCGGTCGGCAGATTCGCAGATTCGTTTCTAGAAACGGATGTTCAACGAATCACGGTTCCAACGGGGGGAAATTCGATTAAACCAATCCCTGAGCAACGGCGGGAAGATATTTTTATCCACATACACGCGGCGCCGGGCATTCGAGTTTAATCACACCTTGTTTTCCGTTGTTCCGGGCGCAGCTCCGCGCGACTCGTATCGATCGAAGAATCGCGGGTTTAATTGCGCGGTATTAATTGCACAACGATTTCAGCGAATCACGATTAAGTCTCTCTCTCTCTCTCTCTCTCTCTCTCTCTCTCTGTCCCCTTTTCATACGATTACCGGCAATTTTGCAAATTGCATCGCATTTTTACCGCCGCCCGTACACCCCCCGGCGCACCGCGTTAAATATTCGTTTGATTAATCGCGACTGCTCGCGTGCGGGTGTAATAGGGCAATTTTTAAATTACCTGGCCCCCGTTTTGCCCCCTCCACACGCCGGAAGCATTACCGACTAATTAAATAGTTTCTACGCCGGCGGCGCGAGAGGGACGCCTCTCTCATTAGCGTTTTTTCCGGCGCTGCGTGAAAACGCGAGAAAGAAGCGCCGGGCAAACGCCGGCGCGCGTTCGCCAAAAACATTCGGATCCGATCGATCGCCGCGATCTCTAGAGATCGCGGCGAAGCTTGATCGCGCTTGCTTGATCGCGACTCGACCAATGGGAAAGTAAGGTTCGACGTCCGGCTGGACACCGGCGCGCGACGCGTTCCACTTTCGAAAATGCTGCCACTCGATTCAAAAGCAATCTGTGCGTGAAATTGCCAACGAGAGAGAGAGAGAGAGAGAGAGAGAGAGAGAGAGAGAGCAACCGACGCAGATTGATGCTCGGCCGAACCGACAGACGATGAAACGAATTACTTCTACGCCGGAGCGAGCACGCGTAACAGCTTGCTAATTAATCGATTAATTTCCAATCTCTCTGGGTGAGGACGACCGAGAGAGCCTGGTTCGCGTCCACTCGCTTCGTATTATGATAAACGACGTCTTCGCATTTGGCTCGGTCTTGCCTCGTTTCCTTGAAATCCAGGGACCCGTAACTGTTATAATTAGACCGCGGACATCCGCGCGTTTATGCTATGACCGGATACGGCAAATGCAACCGAACGTGTCAATTAACACGATCTAACGGCGCTTTCGGCTTATTTTTACAACGAGCAAGCTTTTAGTTGTCATTAGGTTTTCATTAGAAAGCAGGATTCGAAAATATTCCGCAACTTTTTCTTATAAGTCAATTATTCCGATTATAACGTTATAAATGATTTCTTTCGGCGGTGATTTTTTAGACTATTCGGGAGATGGGTAATATAAAAAATACGCGTGTTCGCAAGGCAGCACTAATTATTACTGGCGTCCCTGCTACGCGTGTTGAACGTGTCCTTTCAACACTGAATTTTACACCGAATAATTCTAGAAATAATTTAAGTGGCGCGAACTTGGGAAAATGTGTTGCTTGTGAACGTATTTATTAAATTTATGAACTGAATTTATTTATTTAATATCTCCAACGAGGCTAGCATGCTTACGTTATGAATTCGCTGCCATATCTTCAATTTGCGCAAATAATCAATTCGGTTTGTTCTCTTTATTCTCTATAGGAACTTTTTAAATAAACGTTTTAAAAGGCTTTGTTCGCAAGGAACTTTCGGTGTGCAGATTCTGAAATATCTGTTTCACGAGATCATTTATTGAAAAACTTCTGAAGGAGCGAAAACTCGTTTCATAAGGAACGGATATTTTGTTCGACGAACAGAATTCTTTTCACAGCGAAAGCTGCCGTTTATTTCAAGACCTGTTAGAAAGGCGTAAGTATAAATGAAATAGAGACTTTATTGTAATGATTTGAACCATGGGCACGAATGGATACATTGTTACGGTGGAAAATGAAGGGAAGTGGCGAAGGAAATATTTCCTTCATTGTTATCTCTGTAAAATGGCGTATAAAAGTCAGAATTTCCATAAAGATCTGCAGTTTAGATCAGCAGTTAACAATTATAACACGAGATTCTCTTTTCATTATCTTATCACTATCATTATCTTCTCATTATTCTTATCATTATTATATATATAGATATTATAAATATTATATTATTATTTTATATATATTTTATATATATATATATATATATATATATATATATATATATAAATATATTTATATATATTATATATTATTATAGATATTATATAGCATTATTCTTATCATTATCATTATCTCTTATCATTATCTTATCATTATTCTTATCATTATTATATATTTAGATATTATATTGTTATTTTATATATATTTTTTATTATATATTATTATAGATATTATATAGCATTATTCTTATCATTATTATATATTTAGATATTATATTGTTATTTTATATATATTTTTTATTATATATTATTATAGATATTATATAGCATTATTCTTATCATTATCATTATCTTATCATTATTCTTATCATTATTATATATTTAGATATTATATTGTTATTTTATATATATTTTTTATTATATATTATTATAGATATTATATAGCATTATTCTTATCATTATCATAATCTTATCATTCTCTTATCATTATCGATGAGAGAAATTGTTGTTGGGTTAGTCATGACTGGGCTGCGGATTTTATGTACTATTTATGACAGAAAAGCAAAGGTCAACCGGAGAAAAACTAGAGAAATATTAAAAGTATTTAAAGGTATTGTTACATTACATAAGCATCGAGAAGTTTGTTGTTTCTTTGCATGCGCGTAACACCAATACTAATGGACGACGGTTTGAATGATTGAGATTGGATTATCGAAGAAGCTCTACTGTACTATTTTTAGAAATTTATTATACAGGATCGGCCAATAAAATGCTAAGAAATGTGCATAAGTGAAATAATGGCGGGTAGAATGGAGTTATGATACAAGGGATGAGAATAAAACATTTAATTATGATACGTCAATAAGATCGCGCAAATATCGTTTCCGTTCGGATATTACATTTTGCAATGTACTCAGATCATATGATCTGGATAAGAGGTATTTTATGATGCTGTCGATACAAACGAAACAGTGCGGAATTATTTTATAAAAGGCTTCGTTTCAGAGAAAATTGGTCTCGAAAATTGAATTGACGTATAATAGCATTCGCTTACGTTAACCCAGATTTATTTGTAAGCATAATTTACTTCGAGATATCGATTCATCGCGATATAATAAAATGGTAATACGTATACTGCATAGCAAGCTATGGTATAATTATATTGAATGAGAATATAACTGGCGTAATAATTTAACGTTATTCTGAAATTATTGTTTAATTAGCGCGGACAGTGCGCAACGGAGCCTTTTCAATAGACTAGTCCCTTTATCATTTAAAAAAATTCAAGTCATTTATATAGTTATATATATAAATTATATATATTAAAATATTATGAAATCAATAAAATTAATAAAATATTATAATATTATATATATAATATAATATTATATTATATTATATTATATTATATTATATTATATTATATTATATTATATTATATTATATTATATTATATTATATTATATTATATTATATTATATATATAATATTTTAATATATATAATGTATATATATAATTATATAAATATATATTATATATATTAATATAAATTATATATATATTTTGGTAATTTGTGTGTGTGTGTGTGTGTGTGTGAATAAAAAAATAATATTTTTAAACATAAGGTACCCAATATGAAACACAATGGCGATCCATTCCTGAAACATTAGCACAAATAATCCAATAAAAAATAGATTGAGCATGTGAAAATGGACGTAAAAATTCCGTCCATATTTTTTTGAATATCGTTCTTTACAAACTCACGGAAATACCGTTATGTTGCGATCGGCTGTAAAAAAAATGTTTACAGGTTTTTTTTTAAAGCAAGAACATACTGTTCGACATTGTGTATTCGATAAAATTGAATATCGAAAGTTAGCGGAGCAGAAAAAGAAATTGTAGCATAAAATGGTGGAGCTACAGAAAAAAAGGAAAAACGGAAAATGTAATTTTACAATTTCGGTAAAAATAATGTTAACATTATACAGTTTAAAGTATATATGTTTCTTCTTAACAAATAGTGAAGGGATAAAAGAGAAATTCATTAAACCTCAATTCATTAAAACCTTACATATTAAGAAAGCCTTATACAATTAAATAATATAAAAAAATATAATAAATAAAACCTTATATATTAACCTTACTATATTAAGAAATATGATAACAATATCTCAATAAATGTGTGATCTTTATTGTATGAATGTGTCGATTGTTGAGAGAGAAACGCCCGTTCCACATTAGGGACAATAATTCAAAGTTTATCACGTTATTCAGAAACATCAATCTATCAAACAGTAGCGCAAATATTGAACTATAAACACTTTCAATTATTATAAAATTTACGATATCGTATTTCCTGAAAAGCGTTCCATGCTAGGTACGATTACCATACGCTTATATGCATCCGCGGTTTACCAATGCGTTTGAGTGGAAAGAAAGTTCCCAGTCTCGGAACGAAAATTTCGACTATCCAAGTGGTTCGCAGAGTTCAACGAATTCCAGATGTCAGACGGGTCAGAATCACGGGAAGAATCGCCGTGCCTCGAAAAAAATCAAATAGCCAGGCACAAGTTCAAACAGCAGAGGAAGGGATCGGAGGCGCTTCGAGATGTCCAAGTATCTGGAAGTCTGAGACCTCGCATAATTTGTTCGCTAAGTCGCCGTATAAGAAGCAATAACGCGCCAAGGAAACAGTATCGACGTCGAGTGGCACATCGAAGGAAGGTATAAACGGAGAACACGATGTCCCGTATTGCATCGGAATCTGTGGAAAAGCCACGGGGGTTGAAGCAAGTTTTCGAGATCGTTCCACGGAGGGGGGGAGAACGATATATCCGAGAAAGTTCTGACATTATCCGTGCGAGGATTCACTTGGTAACATGTACTTCAACGCGATAAGAATCAACGGCCATTCAAACCGTACGATAATGTTCGCAGGGCGACGCTATTGTTTCAAGGCGCGAGTCTAGACTACAGTTATCTCCGCATTGTTCTCGATATTCATTAAAATACGGCGAACACACACCTTCGGCCCCGAATAATTCCGCTCTCGCAAGAGCAGAGAAACAATTCTGTCTGTCAGGGGCCCCAGCCGCTCGCGTGGTCCACTCAGCCGACCCCTTTTTTCTCCCGCCCCTGCGCAGAGGGCGATCTAATTATACGCCTTTTCGCGGAATAAATGTTCGCGTCGAAACGAAATATTACAATTCGGCCGGGAGATGGTAGCCTCTTTGAAACAGCCTTCATCGTGGCAAATTAACTTTCCCCGAAAGTGGAGCAGTTAGATCAAATCTCGACACACTTTTACAGTAATTCAGTAACGCGGGTTCTATTAGAACGGACGCGCGTATATGTCTGTGCCAGCAACGAGAAACGCCGCGTGTCGCAAATGTTCGCTTTTAAGATATTCTCGTTGAATGTTCTGATCATTCATTTTTTTTTGGTATTAACTCCGCTTGAGTTCCGTTATTTTGACGAGTTCGTTACGCGTTTGCTTGCGTTATATTTTTCATCGCGATTTCTTGTAAATATGTACAGTTGATGTAAAAAGTATTCGCACACCTTTTAGGATAGAATAACTTTTTTACAATTGAGCCAAGCGATCTGAATATTTTTGGAACGTTGGAGGGGTTGATTTACTAGACGATGGCTAAAGAATTGTTTTCAGAAATTGCTATTGGTTGGGACGATAGAAAAATTAGCGAATAATGTTTTTCATACTTTTATGTAAGAAATGCGCGTTGCAGATCTCTGTAACTGATAGGCAAACTGAAAATTTCGTTGAAATCGGTTCACGCTGTTAAGAGCTGTTAGTATTAAGTATTTAAGTAGTAGTAGTATTATATATATAGTAGTTTATAGTAGTATTATATGGTAGTATTATAGCAGTTTTTATAAGAATATTATAAAAGAACTATATATATATATATACTATATAGTAGTAGTAGTATAGTAAAGTAGTATTTATATATATATATATATATTCTTATAAAAACTGCTATATTCACAAACTTTAAATACTACTTTACTATACTACTACTACTATATAGTATATATATATATATATAGTTCTTTAAATTTAAATATATAATTCTTTTATAATTCTTATAAAAACTGCTATATTCACAAACTTTAAATACTACTTTACTATACTACTACTACTATATAGTATATATATATATATATATATATATATATATATATATATATATATAGTTCTTTAAATTTAAATATATAATTCTTTTATAATTCTTATAAAAACTGCTATATTCACAAACTTTAAATACTACTTTACTATACTACTACTACTATATATAGTATATATATATATAGTTCTTTTATAATTCTTATAAAAACTGCTATATTCACAAACTTTAAATACTACTTTACTATACTACTACTACTATATAGTATATATATAAAGAGAATAAATTGAAATTGTCACATGTCAAAGTCTACGGAAAAACTATATAAAAGGTCTATAAAAGGTCTATCGAAAATTGACAAAGAAAATGGTAAATAATCCTCCATTCGATCGTCGATAGACGCTGTTGCAGTTTCAAGCGCATCTCTACTTCCGTTTGGACGAATTTGTTCTAACGTTAAAGCTTAAATTTAGCGAAATTTAGCGACTACAGTGTCGCGAGACATGATGCGCAAACAATGCCGATGACTTTCAGCGAGTGGACGATCGCGCGCGCACTTTCCAACGTTTATAGAGAAATTAATAATTCAGTTTCGGCGGTAATGCGGCGTCGTTATATTTCATTTGACTAAATTTGATGATGCAGTAGGAGTGTCCGGTTTGCGGTGAAGCAAGCGACCGCCGATGCTGTGGCCATCCTGCCGTGTAAACACAAGGGCACAGAAACGAGCAAGAAGACAAATTGGGGACTAGGTGGCCCCTCGAGCTTTCAATTTGTCCTAAGTTAACACGGACGCTGGGCGGTCCGCCTGTATCGCTGACCCCGTGTTCTGAATTTTCGTTTCTCTTTCTGCTACCGAACTGAAGCCACACCGTACGGGACAAAGACGTAACAGACTTTTGTACGTGGAAAACAATTTGCCTCGGCGGAACGATGCAGTTTGTAACTTTGTTGGTCACGTGGCTTCGGTTATGTTCGAACTTCTTTTTCACAGCGGTCGCCGGTACATGCAACTATTTTCATTATACTGGCACGATAAAGAACGCGTTCGTATAACCGTTTCAAATCGTAATTTATTTCGGCTAGTTATTTGATCCGTTGATAATTTTTTGTTCAATAGGCTTTCGAATGGCACGATTAAATGTTGCACGTTATAGTTAAGAAAACTCATTATGATCCTTATATTTTGATGAGGAAGGAAAATAGCAAATTATAAATATAATATAATAATATAATATATATAATATATAATAATATACAACAATAATATAATATAATATTAATAATAATATATAATATATAATAATATACAACAATAATATAATATAATATTAATAATAATATATAATATATAATATATATATATCTGATCCTGATAACCAATTTGCTATTAATTATACCGTTGTATAATACAGTACACAACAATACGTTTTTTCGGTCGGTGAATCCGATTTTGATAAGCAATTTCGCGCAAAGACGAATCTTCTTAATCAATTATTCGAAATTGTCGGTATAAACTGGTATTACATAAAAATCGTAATCAAAATTGTATTCGACAGCCTTAAAAATCCATAAAATAGTTCGACCTCGCGTTCGCCCGATTTTAGTCGAATTGCGCGCCGTAGTTTCGACGCGTGTCGAATAATTTTTTTGTTTCCGCTCCTATTCGCACACACAACGAGAGAATCATAGCTAACGAAGTTTCCATATTGTTTCACGGAATTTTATTGTCGGCGAGCCGTGTCACGGCTTGCGCCCCCGGACGACGAGTGCGTGGATGATGGGCACCCCTTGCCTCGTCGAGGAATGTTTTTTTCCTGTTCGTTGCGTCGCTATCAATTCCACTTCCGTCCGCTTCTTGAGAGTTTGTTACCTCGTACATTTACAAAAGGTTGCCGTTTCTCTCTTCCGTGCCGTTGGTTTCTTTCCTAGCACCCCTCCGCACCCCTCCGATCTCCGCCGCGTCGCCGCGGCCCGACGACTTTTCCCGCGGCTCTTCTCCGGCTTTCTCTCGCGCTGTCACGCCTCTCTTTTTCCTCATCGCGCCCGACGATTAATCGAAACCTCGCCAGTCAGACAAGTTCCGCGCTGCAACGGTGTTTCACGGTAACAAAGAAAAATACTCGTGGATCTCGTTTTGCCCGGGCGAGTCGAGTCGTCGTCGATTCGTATCGAACGAGCCACCTTTTTCTTGAGCAAGAGAAATTGCACATTTCACGAGCGATTGTCGTTCGTTATTTTCCCTCCACGGACCCGTTAACGAAATTCATCCGGCGCGCGGAATTGTTCGGCAACGCGCGCGCGGACCGTCCTTCTAATAATTTCATTTGCCAGTAAGAAGATCGCATAGATGTCTATCTGGCGGCTGGATTTATGGCGCGCGGCGCACGGCGATCCTGCCGGGGGTGCGGTACGGGTTCTAGACGCAATTTTCATGCACGACTGGTAACGCGTTATGGATGGGATTCTAATTTTAGCGCACGTTTAATATATATACCAGCCGTGTCTTGCATCGGAATGACGTTCTCTCGACGTTATCCGGTCTGCGATTTTATTTTCGATCGTGGCAGGGTACTACCTCGCAGGTTTCGTTCGACCAAAATTGTCTGCTCTAATCGGCGCTGTCGTTAACCCTAGAAAGATAACCATATGACAACGTACGTAAAAGATAACCATACGCTTCAGAGGCGCATGCTTTTCTAAGGCGTCAATTTTATACTAACAATGGATATTTATTTCAGTTAATCTAGTCATTTTAAAGGTTTGACATTATTGTACAAATAAAATGCATTTATATTATATTTTTTTATATTTTAAGTAATTTTAAACTTAAATCACTAGACCTCTATGAAAAATTAACAAAAATCAACAGTCTTCGGTTTATGGGAAGAAATCCCGTAAAATATCACAAAAAATAGTGTTTTATCCTTACAAACTAGTAGACTATAATATAATCAGTGTAAAAAAAACTATAATATTATAAAAAATTTCTTTAGAGACAGTCATGACAAACGTCTTTCTTGTGTTCACCACAAACTGTCTTTTTGCATTTGGCACAGGTCATCTTTGACATTCTTTTCTTTTTAGACGTGCAAAGACTGCAATAACGCCTTTTTTTGGCTGAGGGTTCTTCTTTATCATCTGTGGAAGCCTGTACAGCAGATTTTGGAAGAATATTTTCAATGTTGCTTCGCACATGCCTTGGCAAAGTGGGTGCTTCCAGTCTTTGCGTCATCCACGGTGCAGTCAGTTGTTTATTTCGCAGGCGCCTCTGCGACGTAGGTTATCTTTCTCGGGTTAAACCCTTTACGCTCGAATATTTTTGTGGGTTCAAATAAATATCAACTGTCTTTGATGAACTGTTTACGAGGTAGATATTGATAAATGTGCTTTTACGAAAAGAATAAAATGTTATAAAACCGGACGGTCTAGATTTTATACAACTAATTCTGAACAGACGTAAATTATTAATTGGAATCTCTGTGTGCGACGTTTATACATGTAAATAAAGCAAATTGTTCACACCGCGAAGAAAAAGAAATTGTACTACTAATTCAAACGTGCGGAAGAAGTATGACCTACATTTGCGGACACATTCTATTTTATTCGTTGTTACTTCCCGACAATGAGCGCATTCGTTTGCACAAGACTGGAATTAAATCACTTTCGCCGCGCTTGAAACGTTCTGGCTGTCGTGTTCGCTCACTTCGAAAAATGTCGCCGTAAAAGCGTCCTCTCTTTGCCATGAATGTAAATTTCAGAATCTTTTCTCTTGAATGGGTAAAAATTTTACAGATTTAAATTCAAATGAGGTCTTATGAAAAGACGTGTTGAATCAAAGTAACTTCTGTAAGAATAGCATTAAATTTATTTTCGGAGAAATTTCACGTGAAAATCATTTCGCACGGGAAAGCATATTGACCGGCAAGATGAGAGATAAGAGAGATGTGAAAATTAAAGAATTATTATTATTTTGCTTCCTCGCGACTCCTCTTCATCGCTCTGTATAGCTATCTCTCTCTCTCTCTCTCTCTCTCTCTCTCTCTCTCTCTCTCTCTCTCGCTTTCCGTTTCTATTGATTTCTGTTTCTCTATTGATCTATATTTCTTTATTGATCTATATTTCTTTATTGATCTATATTTCTTTATTGATCAATATTTCTATATTGATCTATATTTCTTTATTGATCAATATTTCTATATTGATCTATACTTTCCTATTGATCTATATTTTTCTATTGATCTATACTTCTCTGTTGATCTATACTTTTTATGGATCTATATTTTTATATTGATCTATATTTCTTTATTGATCTATACTTCTTTATTGATCTATACTTCTCTATTGATCTACATTTCTTTATTGATCTATACTTTCCTATTGATCTATATTTTTCTATTGATCTATACTTCTCTGTTGATCTATACTTCGTTATTGATCTATATTTTTTATGGGTCTATATTTTTATATTGATCTATATCTCTTTATTGATCTATACTTCTCTATTGATCTACATTTCTTTATTGATCTACATTTCTTTATTGGTCTATACTTTTCTATTGATCTATATTTCCCTATTGATCTATATTTTTTATGGATCTATATTTTTATATTGATCTATATTTCTTTATCGATCTATACTTCTCTATTGATCTACATTTCTTTATTGATCTATCCTTCTGTATTGATCTACATTTCTTTATTGATGTATACTTTTCTATTGATCTATATTTCTCTATTTCTTTGTTGATCTATATATCAATAGCAATTTATATTTTTCTATTGATTTCTGTCCTCCTGTTGAATTCCCTTTCTTTATTGATCTGTCGAATCGATTTTTCTGTCGAAAGGATTGACTATTGAATCCGCGTTCATTCGTTATCTTTTATTACATTCGCTGATTACCATAAATGCTCAAAATCTTGACTCATATTTTTACATCACTCTGTATATTACTACATGATCCGGACGTAACGTTAACACTCTATTTTCTCGAAACATAGTAGATGAACGCATTCATCGACGAAAAGAGAAATAATCTCATGCAGACAACAATATTATAAACGATGCATGTAAACGACCAAAAAAAAAAAAATAATATATTGAAATTCGTTGCCAAAAAATGTTGAAAGTGTCTGCATTGGATAATAATTATTATTTAAATTAAAAATTCTGTTTAAAGTTACTGCTAGAAATCGGGCGTTTTACACGTAGAGCTAACACAATAAAATGATTATTTAAATAAAAGCTAACATAATAAAATGATTATTTAAATAAAAAATTCCGTTTAAAGTTACCGTTAGAAATCGGGCGTTTTATACGTAGAGCTAACACAATAAAATCATTATTTAAATAAAAGCTAACATAATAAAATGATTATTTAAATAAAAAATTCTGTTTAAAGTTACCGTTAGAAATCGGGCGTTCTATACGTAGAGCTAACATAATAAAATGATGAACGAAATATGAACAATATTTCTTTGCCGATCAAAATTCATTCGTGTTCTTGCGAAGATATTTCAATCTCGTCCTCCGAATCGCACCCTGGTTTCACAAAAATAGAGCAGGCGATGGGAGCAGTCCTAGACTCCGACGAATCCATCGCTCGTAAAGGCATCCGATTTTAATCTTTCCATCGGTAGTTCATATTTTTCCTCCGATTCACGGGCGAAACAGTCAACGACAATGGCGGTCGACGAAAAAAAGAAAATAGAAGAGGGTAAAAAAGGAAGAAAGCAGTACAAGAGAAAAGGGGTGAGAGAGAGAGAGAGAGAGAGAGAGAGCGGCCGGGGGAATTCTGGCCGCTTTGTGGAGCAGCCGATTAATTCGGGAATCGCATTGCTGTCTGCATACCTATCGGACCCAGCGTCCCTTTGCTCATCCGGCTCTCACAATGCGAAGAAAGATGAAAGGATAGGCGTCGCAGAGAAGACACGGAATGCCCGCAGTGCCTCTGGAAGAAGCCTTAACCGCATTTCCTGTCCCATTTTCGGTAGTGGCCCACATCGTCGAAAGCTACAAAAGCCGATTCCACGGAAATAAACCGCCAGAAGGCTGACTAAGCCCGCAGAAAGAAAGGTGAGGGAGACACCACCGAAGAGAGAGAGAGAGAGAGAGAGAGAGAGAGAGAGAGAGAGAGAGAGAAAGGGAGAGTGTAGGAGGAAGGGAAAAAGAGAGAGAGGGGGGAAAAAGAGGGAGGCTAGGAGAACTTTTTAACTTTACCACCGCCGCGAAAATCTGACCTCCTTTTTCTCCACCGGCATTCCTCCGCACCCCTCCTGCCACCCTCGTCACCTCGCTCGTCCCACGCATACGATCTTCTGTTCCAACGCGCGGCAAATCTACCAGAAATCAATCGACGAGAGAACGGAGCACTTCGCGATCTCACAGACGTATTAATCGTGAAAGAGACGACGTGACAAAGGGAGTCGTGAGAGCGCGAGAGGCGTGAGAAATTTTTATTAGAAACACAGAATATCAGGATTGCTAGATACGCGGGACGTTTAACGACCGGAAAATTTTCACAGCTATGGAGGTCGAGTAATATTCGCGAAATGTGCACGGATGGCAGGATATGGATTTGATCTCGTTTCTTCGCAGACAGAAATAAGCGAAACTCGCTTGGTCGTTAAGTATTTCGGCTTGAATTAGTTGGATATCGACTCATTCGACTCGTAAGATTGTTTTATCGAACGAACAAATGTTCTCGATTGTTTCATCTGATTTCTACCGATTTTTGTTTGTATATACCTATTTCTAGCAAATTATTTTTATTCATCTTTATAGGAGACGTTAAATGATTAATTAAGGACAAGCCTGATCGAACGAAGGAAATAATTGAAAATTAAAATTTTATAAGGTGTTTTTTTACCTCTTTGGTGAAAATACCGTCAAATTGAGATCTTAAAATCTCTAACCTCTATATATAACCTCTTCAATAAAAATAGTTTTAATATTATTTCTTAATTGTGGAGGTGTAAGAATTTGTAGGACTGTGTTTACTCGTTTCTGGAATATATAATATATAATAATATATAATATAATAATATAATAATAATTATTATTATTATATTATTATTATATTATATAATTATATATATATATATTAATATATTATATAATAATATAATAATAATAATTATTATTATATTATATAATTATATATATATATATATATATTAATATATTATATTTATTACTATATTTATATCATATATTAATATAATATATTTATTAATTAATTAATATATTCTTCAATCTCATCGAGGTCCGACTAACAGTTCTTTTCCTGTTAATTCTCGCTAAAATAAAGCGATTAAAAAAGTCCTGTTAAGGCCACAGTTACGCGAGCGTCGAAAAAACGAACGTCGAACATCTTTCCTTGTTTCTCCAGTGAAAAACAAAGACAAACACCCTTTATTTCTCGGTAGTAAAAGAATGTGGAACAACCGACGTCCGTTGATTTGATGATCGTTTTTTTGAGGAATTTGAGGACCGTCTTCTGCAAGACGACCTTTCTCAGTAACCGCGACGGACTTAGAAACGGAGAATAGAAAAATACTGAAAGAAATTCGAGCGCGAAGAAAAAAATGCTAACCGGCGAATTCCAATGATCCGTAGAAATCGAGTAAAGACAGTTCTACAAATTCTTACACCTCGACAATTAAGACATAATATTAAAACTATTTTTACCGAAGTGATCAAAAGACACCTTTTAAGATCTCAATTTGACGGTATTTTCACCAAAGAGGCGAGAAGACACCTTATAAAATTTTAATTTTCAATTATTTCCTACGTTCGATCAGGCTTGTCCTTAATTAATCATTTAACGTCTCCTATAAAGATGAATGAAAATAATTTGCTAAAAATAGATGTATACAAACAAAGTCCTACAAATTCTTACACCTCGACAATTAAGACATAATATTAAAACTATTTTTACCGAAGTGATCAAAAGACACCTTTTAAGATCTCAATTTGACGGTATTTTTACCAAAGTGGCGAGAAGACACCTTATAAAATTTTAATTTTCAATTATTTCCTACGCGTTCAATCAGGCTTGTCCTTAATTAATCATTTAACGTCTCCTATAAGGATGAATAAAAATAATTTGCTAAAATTAGGTGTGTATACAAACAAAGTCCTACAAATTCTTACACCTCCACAATTAAGAAACAATATTAAAACTATTTTTACCGAAGTGATCAAAAGACACCTTTTAAGATCTCAATTTGACGATATTTTTACCAAAGAGGCGAGAAGACACCTTATAAAATTTTAATTTTCAATTATTTCCTACGCGTTCGATCAGGCTTGTCCTTAATTAATCATTTAACGTCTCCTATAAAGATGAATGAAAACAATTTGCTAAAAATAGGTGTGTATACAAACAAAATCGGAATGAACAGGAGCAAGGGAATAAATTCCGTGCCGAATTATACACAACAATTACACGGAACGTATTTCCTGGATTTGGCTCGGTCCCGCTACTTCGTTCGAGAACATAAATAATCGATCGCGAATTCCCAGGTTCCGCGAGTGGCTCGGGCATTTTTGAAATATATACGTGTTCGCCGCGTGCGGATATGCCTATTCTTACGGATTCCCCCCCATTCGATCCCCTTATAATATATCGGATCGAGAAACTGGCCAACTGCGTTATACATCTCATAGTTCCCTCGGCCCCACAAGAGCCGCATATACATGTATCTCTTTCATTGGCCGACGAAGCTGACCGAGCATATCGACGATATAAAAGTCCGATTGAACGATAGCAGCCAACGAACCGTAGGTCGGCGCTGACTTATTTGATCTAAACTGCGTGATAAATCCCGGGGGCGCTCGTTAATTCATCGGTAATCACGCGGCAGAGAAATTCCAGGGGACCCGGAGAGTTTCTTCTTTCCTTTCTTTTCTTTGCCGCCTTTTCTCGTCGTTTCCCGCCTTTTCCTTCGCCTTCACCTTCTCGTTTTTGCAGTGATATTCCGCCCGGAAATTCTTGCGCCATCCTCGCATCGACATTCCTCGCGACGCTTGAATTTACATCGGTTCATTAATTTGCCGGCGCGAAGAAAATGGAATAACGGCGAATTACCCTCGAACCTTCCGCTCGCACGGTATTCCGTTAAAGTCAATTCGCTTTAAAAAAAATTCTTGAATACCAATAAGTACTATTCCCGGGAACATTCTTCTGGAAAAATTGTCTCGGCGTTTCCGCGCTCTGCTTTCGTTGTCTCATTGTACCCGCCGCGAATAGAATAGATCGCTAATTGTTCGAGTTGTCGTTCATCCGCGTCAGCGTGGCACCGTCGCACAGTGGGCCGTATCCCCGAAAACACGAACTAAATGAATACTATTATTATGTCTGCGTCTTTTGTTATAAGTATATTCATCATCTTTCGTTATAAGTATATATATATATACTTATTACTATATATACTTATAATACTTAATGCTATTATATACTATTATACACTACTATAATTATTATACTTAATACTTATATATACTTATATATTATATAATATTATATAATGTATATATATATATACTTATAACGAAAGATAATGAATATACTTATAATAAAAGATGTAGACATAATAATAGCATTCATATATATATCATTATACTATAAAATAGGCGAAAAATAAGGGTAAAAATTTGAATAATTAATTAAACAAATTTTAATAATTTGTAAATATAATCTTTCATCGTATTAAAAAATAATACCATAAGCGGATTCTACAACCCAAAAGAACCCTAAAACTCTTTATTTAGATATTTATACAAATATATTATTAAATATAGTATCATATATAATATTTGTATAATATTGTAATATAATATTGTATAATATAATATTATAATATAATAATATTATTATATTATAATTATATATAATATTATATAATAATTATATATAATATAATATAATATAATATTGTATTTAATTCCACAAATATCTATCATATCTAATTACAATCATTCATATCTTTAATTATCCCTGAGAACTGATTAAATTTTGCATCGCTGAGAGTGTCCAGAGTATTCCTTAGATTAGAGTAATTTCGTCGTAGGGATTTTTAAAGTGCAAAGCATAAATTGAACTGCGTGTGAGTGCAATTCAACGCCGTGTAATTGGTTTTGATCAGATCGTTCTTTATGAAATAACATAATTGGACAAAGTTGGATCATTTCAGAAATAGAACGCAAGCGTTTAAATATGTACATAAATTCCGGATGATCTACTGAAAATGATCGTTATAACACAATTTAGTATGGACATTTAGAAACGCGTTAATCTGGACTCCGCGGTTGGACGATTTTAGCTCGTCGCGCGCCTCGAAGAAACAGCAGTCTTCGAGACAGCAGTCTTCAGTTCTAACAAGAGAACTAAAGATTATTTTAAGAATAAAACTTTCTTAACGTTCCGGCGTTTAACACGGCGATACAGTCGCGCGATACTTTTTTCGCGCGTTAAACGCTCGCGATGCGCGTACATCCTCGTGCGAAACGGCTATTCGGAATTTGATGTCGCTTTACGATAATATTAACTCACACGTGTTGGAATTCTCTGAAACAATCGGATCATTGTCGGAACACTTATGGAACTTGTCAAATTAATCAGTGACAAATGAAAAGGGGAAAGAAAGAACGGGATGGGGAGGGGAGCGAACTCAGAGAGCTGAATTGTATTCATGCGCGCGACTATTAAAATGAAATTTTAACTTCAATTTTCCGTGTGTGTGCCTCGTATACCTGTATGTGAAAGTTGATTTCCTCGGAAACGTAGCTTTCTATGGGAAAAAATTTCATCCTGAATTCCCCGAATCGTTTCTCATGCGCGCTCATTGCATATCTATTTGAATTAAAGTTACACGGTACCCTGGCGCAGGAATATTCATAGGGAAAACGTTACGCCAATTGTACCCTCCATAAAATGAAATAAAGTTCGGCTGCTCGCGATAATGCCTGAAGCGGATCAGATATCCGTTCGTTCATTAATCAGGCCAGCATCCACATCCACGTAAATCTGGCTCTGGTACGTTGAAGCTCGTGTATCGGCGTTACAATACAGTGCAACAATTTGATGGCAGCGTCGTAACCAAATTTCTAATTAAATTTTTGTTATCATTGGCGTGTTAATTAGGCCTTTGTGTCACGCGCTAATTACGTTCCTGTTCACGAACAGTAGCGCGGTACGTGGTACCGGTTGTGACCAGTTCATCGTTTCTGTATTGTCTTATTCGAAGTCGGCTTCAATTCTTAGCGATCGATAGAACTTTAAGACGTTCGTCGCCGCGTCACCCATATCATGGGTGACGAGTATGCTTCCGTGGGGTTCCCGTCGCCCAAATATGGGTGACGCCCTTCTTGTTCAAGTTAAATAGGATTTTCAGTTGGATTTTTACAAGGAATTTAACCCGAGAAAGATAACCTACGTCGCAGAGGCGCCTGCGAAGACTGTTGATTTTTGTTAATTTTTCATAGAGGGCTAGTGATTTAAGTTTAAAATTACTTAAAATATAAAAAAATATAATATAAATGCATTTTATTTTTACAATAATGCCAAACCTTTAAAATGACTAGATTAACTTAAATAAATATCCATTGTTAGTATAAAATTGACGCCTTAGAAAAGCATGCGCCTCTGAAGCGTATGGTTATCTTTTACGTACGTTGTCATATGGTTATCTTTCTAGGGTTAAAGGAATAAGCACTGAAATATAAACGTAAATTTGGCTCGTACGCTGAAGCTCGTGTATCGGCGTTACAATACAGTGCAACAATTTGATGGCAGCGTCGTAACCAAATTTCTAATTAAATTTTTGTTATCATTGGCGTGTTAATTAGGCCTTTGTGTCACACGCTAATTACGCTCCTGTTCACGAACAGTAGCGCGGTACATGTGGTATCGGTTGTGACCAGTTCACCGTTTCTGATTGTACTATTATTCGTATTGTCATATTCGAAGTCGGCTTCAATTCTTAGCGATCGATAGAACTTTAAGACGTTCGTCGCCGCGTCACCCATGTCATGGGTGACGAGTATGCTTCCGTGGGGTTCCCGTCGCCCAAATATGGGTGACGTGACCTTCTTGTTCAAGTTAACCCTAGAAAGATAACCATATGACAACGTACGTAAAAGATAACCATACGCTTCAGAGGCGCATGCTTTTCTAAGGCGTCAATTTTATACTAACAATGGATATTTATTTAAGTTAATCTAGTCATTTTAAAGGTTTGGCATTATTGTACAAATAAAATGCATTTATATTATATTTTTTTATATTTTAAGTAATTTTAAACTTAAATCACTAGACCTCTATGAAAAATTAACAAAAATCAACAGTCTTCGCAGGCGCCTCTGCGACGTAGGTTATCTTTCTCGGGTTAAATAGGATTTTCAGTTGGATCTTTACAAGGAATTTAAAGGAATAAGCACCGAAATATAAATACAGGATATACAACACACGTTGGTGCAATTTTTGCTCTGCATATATCGATTAGTCTCTGTGACTAAAAGGCTTGCCACTTTGTTATCTAAGAATAGCTGAAGCGTTTCCCTTGCGCCAATGCCAGACGATAAATCCATCAGAAGCCCACTTTTTTTCCGGCGAACGGAAACGACTGTTAGCGAATTTTCGTTCCACTGGATATTGTCCAATGTATTATCAACGGAATTCGGTTCCTTATCTTCGTCTATAGTCAAGTTCTTCCAATGTGTCGTCAAGGTTATATTCGCTTGCATATAGTTTCTCAATATCGAAGTACTGAAATCGACGGAATTCGAGATAGATAGATTGATGATCGAAGTGAGATCAAAAATATTTCTTCGCGTTCAAGGATTCAGGGATTCTTGACCAAAGATAATCGACATCAGTTTTACGTAAAACTTTCGTTTTCACGTAAAACACGTGTTCATGTAACCAGGAGTACGAATCTCGGTAATAGAGATTCACTTGGTAATCGAAATAACGGAGGTCCGATTATTTAATTATTATATATTATCTTTATATTATATATATTATATATATTGTATATTATATATTATTATTAACATATTTATATAATATATTAATATTATTAATATAATACATTAATTATTATAACAAGCTGTTTATATAATCGAGGTTCAGGTGATTAAGGTAATAATAATAATAATTATTATATAATATAATTAATATTATATATTATATTTATATAATATATTAATATTATTATTATATAATTAATAATATAAAATAATTATATATAATATTATTAATACAATACATTAATTATTACAACAAGCTGTTTATATAATCGAGGTTCAGGTGATTAAGGTAATAATAATAATTATTATTTTATTATATAATATAATTAATATTATATATTATATTATATATTAGTATTAATATACTTATATAACATATTAATATTATTATTACATAATTAATAATATAAAATAACTATACATAATATTATTAATACAATACATTAAATATTACAACAAGCTGTTTATATAATCGAGGTTCAGGTGAATAAGGTTCTACCGTACATGAAAACGGCGGTCCCAAAATTTTTGGCGCTTTATAGGAATTCGTGTTATGCGAGAGTTCACCTTATATTCGACGAGAGTTCTATCGGTAGCAGCACCGATATGATCGTTCCGATCGTTGTGAAGATTTCGCTGGACAGAAACGAACGTAGGAAAGAAACAAGCCCCTCGGGGCAATATGTTCCTCCGGCTGGTGCGTCTAACTTTCTTCAAGAACTTTTTCGAAAAATGGAAGGGATACAAGTGGGACAGGCTAAGATGAATTATTCGAACGCCACAAATATTACTTCTATACGATTCTGCTTGCCCTTGGGGTGGCACGTTTATCGCGAAGACATTTATTTCATATTATACACGGACAGAAGGGAAAAGACAACAATGGTACTATTAAGCTCGATTGTTTAGTTAAAAATCACGACACGGTGTACGACTTGTGCAAAAGACGTCGACGAACATGATTTATCATACACTAAGTAGACGGCGGATATTTGTTTAAATAGTATTTGTCAGTCGAGAACTACTCTTTTTATTCTATTAATGTTCACGCGGAGAAACGGGTAGAACGATTATACATATTGTCATTTTCAGTGCAATTGTACTGTGCATATAGATTAAAATACTCGAGAAATTTTAATTATAATAGATTTTTCATAGAAATTTAAATTAAAGAGTGATATCATTTCGAATGAATTTTTATATAAAATTTAATTGTAATGAATTTTTCTTATAAATTTCAACTGTAATAAAATTTCATAGAAATTAAAATTATATAGAAGATCTTTAATATAAATTCGAATTAATTGATTTTAAATAGGAGTGACATCATTTATAACGAATTTTTATTAGACATTTCAATTGTAACAGATTTTTGCTGAAATTAAAATTATAAAAGGTTTCTAATAGGAACTTCGATTGATTGATTTTAAATAGGAGTGATGTAATTTATAATGAATTTTTATTAGAAATTTTAATTATGAAATTGTAATAAATTTGTAATAGGAATACCTACATCTACACTTTCGTGTCATTCTCATGGGTGTTCCGTATTCAATTGGAGAATATAACCGATTAAAATTATATTTGAATATTATAATAAAAAATGAAGTCTCGAAGTTTCTAGCATTGTAATCAGACTATCTGCCCTAATCGTAGTAATTAAAGAACGTGACTATAAAGTCGATGATAGTTGCTGAAAATGATCAGGTGGCATCACGCAGCGTTCGAAATTCGTCGGAGTGAAGTAAATCTTAATGTTGAGTTTAGTCCTCGTCTCCGGATATCTATTAAACTTACGGCTTGCGGGATCCAACCTTAAGGTCAGTAGTTACTGACAAGGATTAGCTGGCAACATGTTGCACCAGAGATTCTATTCCTCCAAGTTTCTGGATCTACTGCCACTATATTAGACTTAGAATACAAATGACATTAGGATCTAAAGTTTAAGGTCAGTAGATCCAGCTGGAAGTTGGCTGTACATTACGTGATATCTGAAACGTAGCAGAATATGACAAGCACAATTGTTAAATACAACCGCCTCTCTGGGCTTGTAAGTTCCAGTTTATGAGTCTCGAAGTTTTAACTTCATGGTCGAAATCGTATAACTATTTTGCGTGGTACGCAATTATATAATAAAAATTTCTTATCGATACCTAGAAAATTCAAGTTCACGTCTTTGATTAAACTATTCTTTGCTACCAGAAATGTTAACACCTCGGTCATTATAATCCTTCGAGGTCAAAGGTATTATACTCCCTTTTATTCCCTTCCCCTATTTAGAACAAATTGCGAAATATGTACATACCATGTAATTGTGACATTGTTCATGAATAACATCTAAATCAGCAAAATAAGTAATTGTTAGCGTAAAAGTCGATATAGGGACTGGCTTGATATACAACCGCAAGAGTTTAACACGTTGAATGCCACGGGGGTCACCGGTGATCGGCGCGCCCAAATTAATATATAATTAATATATATAATATAATATAATATAATATAATGTAATATAATATAATATAATATAATATAATATAATATAATATAATATAATATAATATAATATAATATAATATAATATAATATAATATAATATAATATAATATAATATAATATAATATAATATAATATAATATAATATAATATAATATAATATAATATAATATAATATAATATAATATAATATAATATAATATAATATAATATAATATAATATAATATAATATAATATATATAATAATATAATTAATATATATAATTTAAAACAAATGTCAATATCCAAAATTTTGTATTATTACCATCGTCGATTCAAACAATGACCCCTGTCGCAATTAACATGTCAAACGCGGTTATACACTGTAACTATTACTAACTATTGCAGATAATATTTCAACATTATATGTATCACATAAAAAAAAATTCATCGTGGCGCCACGGACAATTTCTGTAAAACCGGCGCGGCATTCAACGTGTTAAAAATTAAAGGACGAAAATTAACGAAGCTTTCGATAATGACAGCAATTTTACTTGTAAGCCAACAATCATATTGCAAGGCGTTAATAATTGTGCAACAATGTATCCGACTATCGTGTAACAAAATGTGTCTACCTTATGTTTTTAAATGCACATTATTCGTCTATCACAATGAACCCGAAATTGATCCAGCTGTCGCGTGGCATCGATCCTACCGTCGAGAAGGCAAACAGAGATTGAGTGTTGCGCGACGAATGCAGATAGGTTCGACGTAAAAATCCAGTTCCAATCGACACAGACAACGCTGTCGACATGTCGAGGGTTTCTCATAAAAATTCCCGTAACATCGTTCCGCCCTCCTCCGCGTTCCACCCCTCGACTCGTCGCCCCCCCTCCCCCCCAGGACTGTAATTGTATTTCGATGATGATAATTCAGCGGTCGCGACGATCGTGTAAAACGTGAAATAATTTCCAAATGCGTGACAATTATTGTGGACGGGGCGAGGGAGGAAACCGCGAGATTCTATAATGGCGATTGTTATATAATAGTCTAAATTATTAGATTTTAGCGTTATAATGAAAATAAGTAAGGTGAGACTACAGCTAAGTTGTGAATCCTACTTTAAACAGTAGCAGAAATAATACAATAAACAGTAATTCTGCAGTTTAGTGACTTTGCCCTAAATGAGTTTATTTTCTTTTGGGTTTTTTCAAAAATGGCTGTATTTTGACATTAAAAAGAAATATAGATCGGGAGAGCTTGAGAAAGTTTGCTATTATTAGATTTTAGCATTATAATGAAAATAAGTAAGGTGAAACTACAGCTAAGTTGTGAATCCTACTTTAAACAGTAGCAGAAATAATACAATAAACAGTAATTCTGCAGTTTAGTGACTTTGCCCTAAATGAGTTTATTTTCTTTTGGGTTTTTTCAAAAATGGTTGTATTTTGACATTAAAAAGAAATATAGATCGGGAGAGCTTGAGAAAGTTTGCTATTATTAGATTTTAGCGTTATAATGAAAATAAGTAAGGTGAGACTACAGCTAAGTTGTGAATCCTACTTTAAACAGTAGCAGAAATAATACAATAAAAAGTAATTCTGCAGTTTAGTGACTTTGCCCTAAATGAGTTTATTTTCTTTTGGGTTTTTTCAAAAATGGCTGTATTTTGACATTAAAAAGAAATACAGATCGGGAGAGCTTGAGAAAGTTTGCTATTTTTTTAACAAGAAAACATAAGAATTATAAAAGCTGCAAATAAATGTTGTTCAGAATCTCGTCCTCCATAACATACTTAAAAATCATCGAGATCGTTCTACGCATTCTGTAGTTTTTATAATTTTTATGTTCTTTTGTTTGAAAATGTAGCAAAATCACATTACTTTTCCGAACTCCTCCTATCTATATTTCTTTTTAATGTTTAAATATAGCCTTTCTGAACAAATCTGGAAAAAGATAAGCACATTTAAGACAAAGTCACTAAATCGCAGATTTATCCGATAAAAAGTAGATAGATAATCCATATAGTCTATATAAATTGTCTATATATCTCTATGAGTTCGCTCACACAAATACTCTTATGCAACAATTAGCTTTGAAAAAATGTTTATTAGAATACGGGTGTTTCTTTGCAAGGAGATACTGATCCATATTGCGTACTTAAATTTTTTCATTGTACCGACTTATGGAACAGTTGTCCCCGTGTTTCATATTCAATGTCCCTAATTTGGAACAGGCAGTAGAAATTAGCGTTCCAAATTCGAGACATTGAATATGGAACACGGGGACATGGCACGAAAATGATCTTTTATAATACGTATATACTCGTGCAGATTAAATAAATATTTGAATGTTCATTACTCAATCTAGAAATGTTAATCTATCGAACGGTAGTATAAATATTCGCGACAATAACCTTTTTAATAGTAATAAAATCGATGATAATTTTGTAACCACTGGAATGCGTTCTATAACAGGTATTCTCGCCTCATTTCCAGATTCCAAAATTTACTTATAAAAATGGATTTGTGCTGCATTTTCAATGCCTCCATCCACTTTCATCTCTAATAACGTTCTGATTCATTCAATAATTAATGACTACCGCTCTGAGCCAACCCGTCTTTCATTCTCGAGAAAACCCTACAGTTACTTAGTCAATCTAACAAGATGCGATGAAGAAAGTTCTGAAACCATAGAAAATCTGATTTAAATTTTTAATAGGAACCGTAGAACCGCATGTGCCCACGGTTGGTTTAATGAAAAGTTGGTTGTCTTGTTGTATCAACGAATTGGGTGATATTATCGAGTCCGCAGTTTTCGTTATAAATTGTACAAGTTTATTGTTCCGTAGTGTTAATATATATAATATCTATATATATATAATCTCTCTCTCTCTCTCTCTCTATATATATATATATATATATATTATATTAACACTAATATCTATATCTAATATCTATATCTATCTATCTATCTATATATATATATATATATATATATATATATATATAGATAGATATTAGTGTTAATATAATATATAATATCTATATCTAATATCTATATCTATATATATATATATATAGATAGATATTAGTGTTAATATAATATATATTATTATATTAACACTAGATTTACGGAGCACAAAAAACAGCTATTCTATATTAGTTTATAAAAGCAACAATAAGACATTTACTCTAATTTTTAACAAGCGATATTGCAACATTTGCCGTAAGTAACATATAAATTGAATAAATAAATCATAAACGTATCTTTACGATATGAATAATCGTAAATGAAAAAATTAGTGACCCGTCATTTTGACGGGTTCCGTAAATCTAGTGTTAAATGCACGTTTATTTATACTACGCGAAGTCTGTCAATATTTGACAATTTATTTATCCAGATTTTTTTGATAAATATTTCCACATATACAGTTACGTATAAAGCATTTATAGAATGAATTAGAGCGACAAATTCCAAGAAATCGAAGATATACAAAATCGGACTTCGTCACAGCCGTAAAAAGCAAATAGAACGAAATTACGACAAATACTTCGGAGAGATTGATAAATAGTATGTCTCGTCGCTTACTAGAAGTTATTAAAGCCAAGGCTTATCAAACTTCTCATTAATTAATTAAAAATTTCTTATTTTTTTATGTCGTATCTCATAAAAATATTCATCGTCAACGTAATTTCCGTTACGACGAAATACAAAAATTCTTAAATTAAATTTGAAAAAATTCTTGAATTAATAATTATTAATAATAAATTAATATTTATTATTAATAATAAATTAATATTTATTATAAATAATAAATATTAATCGTTGTTCATGTTTATACCTTGCATATCGTCTCTATTATCGTCGTGACAATGAAATCAATATTTTCGTTCCCAATTAAAATGGCATTTACATTTATTGCAAAATTTTTTATCTCAAATTTCCTGAAAAAGAATGTAAGCGTCAACTTAAATACCGACGCGACCGTACGTTCCATCGCCTGTCGAGTGCTGAATCACCCTAATACATCGACTTCAGTATTTCATGGGGCGAGGTTTCGCCCGGATCTCTTTGACAGGTCGTATTCTCTCCGTGAGAAGCTGCAGCTTCCGGCGTGTAAGAACGGGCAACTTGTCGACGAAGTTTCCGGTTGATCTGATGGCACGGATGCTAATTAAACAGCTGCCGCTGAGCGAATTAAACCGGGTCACGCTTAGCGCTGTGCGCCATCCGTTATCGTCTGATAATTAACAGGATCCTTCCGCGTCGTCCCGTGTTAATTTCTTTTCGCTTCTTTATCATCCGACTAATAAACTATGTGTCATTAATCAAGGATGCACTTGGCGCAGTTCCTTGTTTAACCCTCTAAGCTCGAAGTTGTTGTAATACAACACTAGAACCCAACGTTACACTTCGTCTAATCTGAACTCTGATATCGATCGCAAATCATTTTGCCGATTTTATGGGAGTTTTTTTAAAAATATTATTCTTAAGTACTGTTCCGTCGAATTATATCGGCAATATTTTCTCTAAGTTTCATTGTCGATCAACTCGGCGGCTCTTTGCAAAACTTTTTACAGGAAAAAGAAATTCAAAACTGAAGCTGACGTCAACCAAGCACTAGTTGAGTTGTTCGCCTCTAAAAATAAATCATTTTTTAAAAATGGCAAAGTATATTCTATATATATAATATATTCTAATATCAATGTATATTCTAATATTCAAAGTATATTCTACTATTCAAATTCTATATTCTAATATCAAAGTATATTCTAATATTCAAATTCTATATTCTAATATTCAAAGTATATTCTAATATATATATATGAAAGTATATTCTACAATAAATATTATTAAATGTATGAAAATTGTGTCATATTTCAATTCGAAAACGGACAGAACTCTTTCCGGTAAACCTAATAATTACGTTGAAATTGACTGTTACAATATTGGCGATAATTATAGCAACAAGTTCTACAAACTTTAATATGCTTTTCTTCGTTGTACAATAAACTTAAAGCTTCTTTATATTCAATTTATTTATATCTTCGTGTAAACGAAGATAAGATACGATATAATTTGTTCGGTGTACCGCTGGATTATCCGAATGGTTCAAGGAAACGTGAGCGTTCGGTTAATAGAGCAGGTAAGACTTAAGTAGACTGTTAGATGAAATCCTAATTGATTTGTAGAATATATGATGTCGTATATAATTTCCGGTGGACCTAATATTAGATTGGCCAATAAGTTCGAGCGGTTTTCGACAATGTTCATTTTCTCGCTAGTCCAGTTCACGATTAATTTCACTCCGAATCGTTAATACGCAATGTCAAGTAATAGCGAACAAGCAACTTGTATTTTCAACTCCAAATTGTTAAGATTAATTTTGATTTTTATAATTAAATATTGTATCGAAGATAGACGACTTTCGATCGCTTGCCAACAATCATAAAAACGAGCCGCACGGTTCAAATAATCGTATCTCCTCTTCCAAAATTATTCATCTTGGTTTACACGCTGAGGATAAATATCATTGAATGTATGAAAATTGTGTTATATTTCAATTCGAAAACGGACAGAACTTTCCGGTAGACCTAATATTCGGTTCGCACGAACTCCGTTCGTATAAACTGAGTTCCCGTCATGTTCCCTGTTCGAAGAACCAGCGTATCGTTGCGCAACTCTTAACACTGAAACAATTCGTTGTTGCCACGTATCGTCGCGGTATCGATTACACGCGTAGGCCGGCGTGCTCGTCCGTCACATCGGCTCGCGTAATTTCGCAAATGGTCAAATGCAGGGTCGCGAACTCGTGACATAAGTGTTTCGGGAGGGGAACAACGTCGTGCGTTTGACACCCCGAACACGCTCATCTCCGCTCCACGATCGTCCCACCAGCCGGAGATTAGCGGAACAGGCATTCGAATAGCGTATACAGACTACTTGAATGCGCGCGTTAAGCAATCAGCACGCGGATTATTAAGCAGTAACTCGAGTTATTTAGATAATCCGGGGGACGGTCCGCTCGGGGCCGAGGCATTATTTCGATACTGGACACACGGTAGCCGGGAAATCTATTCGATGCAATGCGCAGCTATGGGCTGAAGTTATTTCGCAAGATTGTATTACTAGGAAATCTCGATTTTGTCCTCGCTCTGTGGCCTATAAAGGCCGGGTCGTAATTAAACCGAATCAATTTTGCGATCGTGAATCATCGGGCGCTGACAATTAGGCTACTGTCCGAAGGAATTGGGATGCTTACGCTTCCGTTCATACATACCGGTTCTATGCAAGACTACATTTGACCAATATGTCAATACGTCAACCATGTCAAATTTGTATACGGTGTCGTGTATTTTTCAGGTGCCATTGTTGTTATCATCGATATAAAAAAGATCGTCGGATGGCAATTATTATTTCGATTCAAATGTTTTTAGCTGGAAGTAATAGTTATATTATGACCGAAATGCTTTTTCCATTATCCATAATTTATGCCTGATAATAAATAAAATATAAGTATACTAATAATAAAATAATCTGTAATTTATTGTCCCTAATTAATTATTGCTGAGAGAAACGCAATCCGAAAGTGGCGGGTTCCTCAGGCCATTCGAAGCAACTTTTTCCTTTACAAAAATGTTCTCCGAGGCACCGTTAACGAGTTATCAACGAAAAACAGTGACCAATGAGAGGCGAGCTCGGCTGGCGCGAGGCGATCGAGCCAATGAGCGGAACTGGGCTTCGCGCGCTGGTCGGCTGGGCCGCCTCGCGTCAGCCGTACTCGATTCTTATTGGTCACTGTTTTTCGTTAATAACTCGTCAACGGTGCCTCGGAGAACATTTTTGTAAAGGAAGAAGTTGCTTCAAATGATCCGAGGAACCGGCCATTTCCGGATTGCGAGACATTTTTGGGACACCCTGTAGGCTGTTGTAAATCGATGCGAAGACAAAAGAAGTGTGAAACAATGCATACGAAGACGATTATTTGGTTCAATCGATGAGCGAGTGAGCTACTAGAGCAAGCCACTATAGTGGCGCGTCGCTCTGAAAGATGACATCCGCGAAAGCCACTATAGTGGCGCGTCGTGCCTAAAAGGTTAATCTTGGGTTAACCAGACCCAATTCACACGGAAGGGTTCGTCGTCTTTGTAGGAAAGATCTCGCAGAACGCGTCTCGCCGTGATGTCTTCGATCGGCGAAGAGGGCGAAAATGGATCGCGAAGCTTCTTTTTCTCGCGGGTTTCGGCGGCGGATCCGAAGGGTTCGAGGCTACAAATGAATCCGATTATCCGTAACAAAGGAGAATACCCCGAAACAAACAATCGAACGGACGCCGACGGCGGGGCGGCGAGAGAGCAAGCTCTCGATTTTTTTCCCTCGGACAATTACACCGCTCTTGTTCTCCAATTATTCCGTTGTTCTTCAAGCTCGGAAGTTTCTCATTAACCGGAGGGCGAGCTGCGCGCGCGGCACTCCGGCTATTTACCCACCGGCAATATCCAGTTCGAATATCGGCTGTTGTATCTGTGTTTAACTAAACGGCAGTCGGGTGCCCCGATGAATCGTCCCGGGCGCTACGTACATTATCCAAGAGAGTAACCTAGATCACGGGCTATTGAACTCGTAATGTCAAGTACGCCGAAGGGTCCGAGGGCATCGTAAGCAATGTCCGAGAGCCGTGGCGAGGTGATCGATATCTGAGGGAACACGAGGAGTAACCTCGAGCTAGTCGTGCGCCCTGTGCCGTGTGTTGTGTGCCGTGTGCCGTGGGCAGGCGGCACCATGGTCGACGGCACGGAAAACGCTCCAATTACAGATCACGCCTTTGACCGGGGCCGTGTGTTTAACTGCCCGCCGCAAGAAAGCTCCGGCTCGCTAAGGATCATCGGTAATGAATCGAGTTGCGTGAAGATCCCTGTTCACCGTTCCTCGCCCCTCGACCTCGACTCGACCGCTTACGGTTCGCCGGCTCAACGGAGCTGTTACGGTTTCCATCGAGAACGACTCTGATTCGAGCAATTATGAAAACGATTACGCTCGGACCTACGATAAAGAGGGGTTTCGTTATTACTCCGTGTACGAAACCGAGGACACGGAAATTGTTTTCGATCGATTAGAAGCTGAAGGACGATTCGGGAGAATTTACTGTGTATCGTTACTGTAATCGTGTGAACTGTCACTTTAAACATTTCTAGCGTCGCGGTATGCTTCGTAAAATACGCTATTCTAGTTGGAAGTCTGTGAAACGAATATGTACAAAGCGATTGAGAAATGTGTCCAAGAATATGTAGTACTGTATAGACAAAATTGTCCCAAAAATGTCTCTCAATCCGAAATTCCAATTTCTGAGGTGATTTGAAGCAACTTTTTCCTTAGCGAAAATGCAATCCGTGGCTTCGTTTACGAGTTATTAACGAAAAACGCTGACCAATTAGAAGCGAGCTCCGCTAGCGCGGGACGGCGCAGCCAACGAGCGCACGGGGTCCCAGTTCCGCTCATTGGCTCGGCCGTCACGCGCCAGCTGATCTCGTCTCTCATTGGTCACTGTTTTCCGTTAATAACTCGTAAACGAAGCCGCGGATCGCATTTTCGCTGAGGAAAAAGTTGTTTCAAATGACCTCGGGCATCCCCCACTTTCGGATTGCGAGACATTTTTGGGACACCCTGTATAGTACTCTTTAAGAGGAGCACACACGGACGTAGGTCCTGCAATCAATCCTTTCGACGTAAAATCGATTTTTATTATTTATGGAGACTCGGTGTCGCGAGTGAGTTTCTTCGTAGAACGTAAACAAAGAGATTGATTCAGAAGCATGTTATCCCAAGCTTGTCAACATAGAATTATTACTAATATCAACAGAGTTGCTGGACTACGTTCGTAAGTGATAAAAATCGATTTTATGTCGACAGGATTGATCGCAGAATCTATATCGACGTTCTCTGTTTTTCTCGGTAAGTACTATGAGCCCTTCGAGGTATCGATAATCGTTTTCATCATGCTGCATAATAGTACAGGGTGACCTGTTCACTAAATGAACACTTAAGTTGCACGTTCGTTCATACACAAATCTTTATTTAAACCTTGGAATAATATTATCGAAAGTGAGCTGTTTCACTACTGCTAACACAATTCTAGCATCTTTTGATTGTTAAAAAGCTCTTCTTCGTAGTGTAATATACGATTTGCTGAGAAGTACGTCAAACAATCAATGAATAAACAAAAGGTTTCAACGAATCGACAATCATATTTCACTGAACTATATGGTACAAACAATTATAAATTCCACGCAGCAATACTTACTTTGATCTATACTATATTCTTGTTAGCTCGGAATGCTAACCTTGAACGCACTGGACGTCGTCGAGACAATTGCCAATTAAACAAATGAAGTGTGAAACAAATTGTACGAGTACGAATATGCATAGATTCGAACTGTTCGGTAAAGGAATGCAGTTAATTGCAATCCGACAGCTTCCACCGATTTATAACAGATTGGTTGTACTTGCCTAATTCATAAGGGTCGTTATCCTTGTCTCAGATGGAATCTTGTTTGTTTAGTAACAATTTAATCCGTATGTCTGATGAAATACGATCCCTATTCTACTTATCCAACTGTATATGTTTATGCACTTCTGTTGTGTGTGTGTGTGTGTGTTAAGTTGTATTGCCCGCTCTACTTCTCAAATTAACAAGTACAGTTGGAATATTATGTGCATGATTAGTTACAATCCAACGTTATGTACTTCCATGGCTATTGTCTTCGCGATTGCCTGGTTAGTAATAGCACCGCACCACTTACACGTTTCGATGTAAACCCAGGCTTCTAGTACCAATTACTGTGGATCTATTTTGGTTCTCTGGTCACGCAATGCCCGATTCCACTAGCACGCTTGCTAACATTTGCAACCTTGTTTAATAAGCAACAGTCCCAAGTTTGATCGTGTAATCAGCAACCGACATACTGTACCTACTGGCCGAGCAATGTTGGCAACTTAAATTGTTTGGTACGGTCTAGTCCTATTCAACTTTGATTCTCTACAGAAGCACGGAAGCTCATTTGTCACCACTTGTAGCAATTTCGGAACTTGTAACCGTGTTCGTCTAACCATTAACAGTCCTATTGCAGTTATATCTCTCGTTCCGATGAAACCATTATAATAAAATACGTATTTTCATTCGGTGTCGTTAAATTATAAATATAATACTGAATATGATAATTAACCTTTTAGGTACGGCTGAATTTCTGCGCGAGGCTATTATTTAACTATTCTGGACGGCAGAGTCTGATATGTACTGTACAGAGTCTGATATATTCTGTCTGTGTATACAGGGTGTCCCAAAAATGTCTCGCAATCCAAAAGTGGCGGATTGCTCAGGCCATTTGAAGCAACTTTTTCCTTTACAAAAATATTCTCCGAGGCACCGATAACGAGTTATCAACGAAAAACAGTGACCAATGAGAGGCGAGCTCGGCTGGCGCGAGGCGATCGAGCCAATGAGCGGAACTGGGCTTCGCGCGCCGGTTGGCTGGGCCGCCTCGCGTCAGCCGTACTCGATTCTTATTGGTCACTGTTTTTCGTTGATAACTCGTTAACGGTGGCCCGGAGAACATTTTTGTAAAGGAAGAAGTTGCTTCGAATGATCCGAGGAACCCGCCATTTCCGGATTCCAAGACATTTTTGGGACATCCTGTAGACTGTTGTAAATCGATGTGAAGACAAAAGAAGTGTGAAACAATGCGTATGAAGACGATTATTTGGTTCAAACGGTGAGCGAGTGAGCTACTAGAAGTTGCTAAAAGGTTAAAATGTTTACATATTTTCATAACAAATAGATATAATATCGAATATTATATCAATATATAATAGTATATCATATACATATATAATATATATATATAATTGAGGGACGGATGTACTCTACTCGTGTGCAAAGTTCCATAATTTTTGCATTCTAGAGGTTCAAAAACGACCCTTCTAAGCCAATCGTGAACTTTGACTGGGAATCCGACTAAGCATCACGCGGCGAATCATTCAATTTCACATACTTTCTGCACCCGTATCTGCACCCCCGTAACAGTCCAACCAATTAGGATACTCAATATCTGAAACCGGTGATATTAAAGCTGTACGAAATACGCTTCATAATTCGCCGTATGGAACAATGCATCGACAGCGCGACGTATAAATATATTGAGAACAATGGTGCTTTTGATGTTTATCTCTGCCAGAGGCCCGTCTACGAGCGATAAATATACCAATTATTGTTCATATAAATGTCACCGACAGTGCAACAGATTATCGAGCCGCACTTTGCCGGCCAGTCGCATTATCCGGCACTTGTCTCGTTATTTTCTCGACAACGTTGCAACATTAATGCGGTCCGCGTCGTGCAGCTGGCGTTGATTAGAAAGGTTACTGATGCCTCTACATCGTACCGCGCCCCCGGGTTACCTCGGTACAGTTATTGGCCCCCAGGCACCCGTTAGACACCCCATTGATTTCAAGGGGTCGGTACTGGCCGGCTGTTCTATTACACACGTTGGTCATCGAGATTACTAGGAGGTTCAATGAAAAATAGGCCCGTGCAAATTATTCCCGCAATTCTAGGTACACGAGATTGGCTCGCTTTTAATTATTAAATTGGCTTACTATTGATTAGGTTACGTTGTCTCCCTTTGATGGGACACAATTCAAAACCGAATCCCATAGGTCCGTGTAAATTATTAATTATTTATTATTCGTTTAAATTATTCCGCGCAATTCTAGGTACACGAAATTGACCAGCAATTTATATAAAAAGTGTAGGAACGAAATTTACATCGTCATTTTTATCTTCTGGTTCCATCGTTCATATCAAAGTTGTATTTAAGATTGATCTATTTCAAAACCCACGGAAACCTAAAAAAAAGCGCCTTGAAGAAATATTTCAATGTCCTAAAAACGTCTGGAAGCAGATGTTAAAAGGACATGCAATTCGCGAGCGTCTTAAAGACGTCCCAAATTGGACGTCCTTTTAATGTTTGAAATAAAACGTCTTAACTATCGTCGACATTTTTAAATGCCTATATATTGTTATCATCGTGATGTTTTAATAGCGTAACCTTCGCGTGACTTTGAATACGAGGAATTTAAGCATCGATGATGTTGAAATCACGAAAACTATGATCTTGAGAGAAATATATATTCTGTCTTATAATATTAGTCTCTTCAAAGGAGAAATGTTCTACTTCCAAATTTGTTCACGTTATCAAAAAGACAAGTATAGAACATTCGGAGTGATGAAATGAGGTATTCAAAATTCATGAGTATCCTGATATACTATACGGAAGAAAACTTTATTTAGCTTGAAAATAAACCAATATTCAACGTTTCCCGAGTAAATTAACGGAGACCGTATACCTGCAAAATATTCTCGACTCTACTTCATCAAATATTAATAAAATCTTAATCAAGGTCTTAAATAGTCCTTCCTTCTTCCCCGGGTCGTGTCTGTAATAACTCCTCCGTTTATGAGTATTTAACTTTTGTGTTCTTTGAAGTTTCCATCGATTGAAGTTACGTCGTTTCGAGGGGCGGGCTAAGTTTTTAACAGGAATTCCTGCAACTTGGATTACAAAGAGTTACGCCCTCGGAGGGATGGAAGACCGCTTCGCCTCTAAAGAACATTCCACGGCGAAGTTCATCATGGAAGAAAGAGTATCGCAATGACAGAGTTTAGACGCGAAATCGAAGTCGGGTAAAGCCACTTGTCCATGTGACAGGGGTTTACGTAAACTGACACAGGACGACTTTGCTTCCGCGAAACTTTAGGAACCTTCCTGCTAGAGCGTAACCCTTCTGCTAATGACACCTCGATGGGATCTTATTCGCAGATTACGCCCGATTGGAACAACTCCCAGCATTGTACTATTCGAGTATGTATCGCCTAATTTAAGATGGTATTCTAGTGCGAACTTTTGAAAAAAAATAATTATTTTTTGCATATTCTTAAAGGATACCGTTTCGAAACTACGTACTTAATAATATACTTACATGCGAGCTCCTAAGATTAGCGACGTTATGGTTGTTGAAAGATGCGACAACTTTATGTTATTATCCATATACTAAACTTTAAATGCATTTTTCTTGAAACTATGTTTTTCAAAACAGTGTCCACTATATCTCAGAGAATTTACTTGACCGATTGACTCAAAATTTTAAGTACACATTTAGTACACGCGTGACCACAGACTTTACTAGAATCGGTGAAAAAGTTTTATTTTCTTCTTTCTATTTCGTAGGCCTTCGAAATTTAACGAAACATGCAAAAATCGATAATCGAACTTCACAAAGTATCGCCACTCTTTTAATTACCGACTTTTTTCTTTCATTCTATATTACCTGCTATAGCTAAATTCATACTAATTAAGAAACTTTCACGTTTCTTTTTTATCTCCGACAAGCAGAATGACCGCAATCATGGACATCGTGAGACGATCAATTCTTCAAAAGCGATTACTAGTTAGTTATTATTAAAAGCGCCACTAATTTTAACTGCTTCTCGTTGCAAAAAATTTTAAAACGTTAGTTGTTGAAATACATACACAAATAAACTTTGTTAATTTGGCTGCTAAAGGTATAATAATAATAAAATAATATAATATAATATATATATATAATAATAAAATAATATAATATATAATATATATATAATATAATAATAATATAATAATAATAAAATAATAATAATATAATAATAATATAATAATAATATAACAATAATACAATAATAATAATATAATAATATTTAAATTCCCCAACAAAGTTAAAAACACACGTAATTCGCGCTAGAATACCGCTTTAAACTAAAGAATTTTCCTTATCAAATTAATTCATAGTTCTTATTTTGATGATTAAGATTACTTCTATCTCCGCAGTATGCAATTGTATTAGGAGTACATACAAATAAATTTAACCGTGTATGTTTAATGTATCGTAAATGTTATTTTGACCAGAAATATCGAAACGACTGTATTTATTACAGTTGTATCGCATTGTCTTTTAACTTTCCTAAACGCCACATAGGTGCCCCACATTTCACATGAATCATTTGTGGTTGGTTCTATGAATCGAGACAATTATTTATAAAAAAACACCCGCATACAGCCGATTGTTACGTAACAGCATCTGCGTTAGTGAATTATTTATAGAACAATGTTCGAAAATATGGGTAGATTTTTTTCATCCACTTTCGTGCGCTCTATCAATTTTGCATTGGACTGTTTGCACCACCGTTTCACGAAGGAATCACAATTTATCGGTTTTCTTTCGTATTAGATACTTTTACGTTATTTTCAAGATAACATCTGCTGTCATATTCGAAATAAAAAGATAACGAAACAATTCATTATTCGAATTTGCCACAAATTTACTTCAAAAGACAGATCTGTTGCACCGCCAAGAGAAACTAAGAATAAAAACACACGGTCTCAGAGCTCGGTTATCTTTTTCTAGAAAAGCGACGCAGAATTGCACCCTTGTTGCACACTCATTAGTTGCACCCGCTTCGATTAAACGTAATGCGAGAGATACTGTCGCATTTCTACACACGAGAAGAATATCAAAACTCGGATCTTTCGAAAGTAAAACGAGAGCACAGACAGGACACGAAACTCGGAAGAATCGGACGTAATCCGATCCTTGAATAAGTTATACGGCAAGAGTGTCTTCTTTCCGAAGAAATTATAGACGATAGCAGGCGAATGTCACGCGACTTCTAGGAAACTGCTGAGCAACGAGAACGGATAACGGGGTAAAATTTGTTTCGACGAAACGACGCCGAATTCGCAAGCACGACCCCGCGTCTTCGCTATACCGTCAAATCTCCTGCCTCCCCCCTCGAACGACGACGTCTTTCAATCCAAGAAATCCCGCGAATAAACAAGGATTAGCATAATCTAGAGAGCTCAAGGAATTCGATACTCCCTCCGACCGGATAGAATGTCTTGAATGGAAGAGTCAGCGCGCCACTGTCGTATTTGATGAACACACAATGGAGCCGCGCGATAAAAAAGGGGTATATAGGCCCGAGAGTCATTGTTAATGGTGACTCGGGACCGTATCCATAGCCGCGTTCGTCGAAACGTTATTGTATGCAGTTTTATATTGAAATATTCCCGATCTCTCTTTCCACGACGCCGTGACTCTCTCGCCGCGATTTATATTGCTTCTCCGTTTCTTCTTCGCATTTTAATTCGCGGAAACGACGGAGGCGGGGCCAAAACGGCAAGGCGAATAGAGGATTCTCATTCGAACGATATCCAGCCGCTAATAATGCCAATGAACCAGCCGGCGTCCCGCTATTGTTCGGCATTGTACGCGACGAATTGTGCACGCTTACCGCGAGAGCCGCCTCTCCGCGTCAGTTTTCCCAGCGCGGAACAGTTCGCCGGGCGTGCGGAAAATTTGATCAGCGGCCGTCCTCGTCTCTCCGCGCGCGAGAGCCCCGGCCCCGTTTTTGTTTTAGTTTTCAATAATCCACGGGCCGGCGCGTGCACACGCGAATTTGAAATTCGATGAACTATGGCTCGCATCGGCGAGTCCGAAATTTCGGACGGACGCGAGTTTATAATGGGAAGAGAAGCAGCCTGATATCGCCGCAAACAATAGGGTCAGGTGTGCCCCCGTAGTTGTTATCGGTTTGTTAACAAAGATTTTTCAGCCGCGGCATTTTTTGCGCGGCCGGAATTTCACCGGCGATGAGTTTTGCTCGAGCGTTTGGTCGGGCAAATGAGCATCGAAAAATGATCGACGAGGTTTATTATTCCGGCCCCTTTTAACCCTAGAAAGATAACCATATGACAACGTACGTAAAAGATAACCATACGCTTCAGAGGCGCATGCTTTTCTAAGGCGTCAATTTTATACTAACAATGGATATTTATTTCAGTTAATCTAGTCATTTTAAAGGTTTGGCATTATTGTCAAAATAAAATGCATTTATATTATATTTTTTTATATTTTAACACTTTATCGACCGCTAGCCTATTTATCGGCTTTTCGATTGCCAATGCTTATCGACCGATAGCCTATTAATCGACTTTTAGCTATCGACGGTTTTCGCTTCTTTACTGTTTTGTTAGTAGCAGACCTCCTGTATGCTGACCTCCCCATATCCTTATGAATTATAATTATAATAATTATTATTATTTATTATTATTTTTAAAGGAATAAGCACAACACAATGAATAGCGAAAATTTAGCCGGTACTGGGAGCAAATGCGCGCGCGACTAAGCCAGTCCTTACTGAGTGGCAGCCTCAACCACGACCGGACGATAAAGTGTTAAGTAATTTTAAACAAGTTGATTCTCGCGACGCATATAGGCGCGCGCTTTAAAATGGAAGCACCACACCTAACTGGTTAATTTAATAGTGTTTTTAATGAAAAAGTAATAAAACGTCGATATTTTTAACCGGGCAAAGGCAATGTCATTTTCAAGAATGACAAAGAATTCGTGAATAAGAAACAAGTGCGTCCATTCGACAGATTATATATCACGAGTCTTTATAGTTTTAGCGTGGAAATAAAAGTATGGCACCGCGAACGATGGAATTAAGTCAGTTGGACGAAACATGTCGCGTAGTCTTAGAATACAGATGGCGGTCGTGGAAGTGCGATGCCAGCTCAGAAAATGAAACGTCACAGTCTTCCAGGGACAATTTCTCCACGTCCAAACCGGTCGACATGTTCGACAGTAATCTCAGCGAGCTTTGCACGGTTGTTTCTTCCTTTCCACCACACGTACACACATGCACACACACACACACACACACAACGCCGATGGGCGTACCTTATGATGTAACCAATCATGAGCAAATCCTATTTCTCGTCCGGAAAACTTGTCTCGCTTGGGTCACGTTCATTTCGCGTCGATCGACTCTAAATCGACACATTGAGGGGGAATAAACCTCGTTCGCATCTCGTAACGCCTATCCTCATCGAAAGCAGCCAATGACAAGGTCATGGACAGTAGGGACACTTGAAAAATGTTCAGTGGTATCGCGAGCATTTTTTAAATATATTAATTGTAAAGTTGGAGACAACGGGAACAATAGATAGAAAGGGAACAATGGAAAGTTCATGCTTATGCGAACGTGCAAGTATCGTGACGTTTGTAACAGAAACTTTGATAATTGATTGTAATTATGTTGTCGTCGCTAATTTTTTTGCGCCTATGCTAAAAGTACAATAATTTTAGGACACCCTGTGTATATAAACATTTATATCTCGAAAACGAGAAGAGACAGAACGTCACGCACGTCAAACAATACAATAGTATTGTTATTAGTATTAATTGTCATTAGTATTAGTATTATTGTTATTAGTATTAATTGTCATTAGTATTAGTATATTGTTATTAGTATTAGTATTATTGTTATTAGTATTAATTGTCATTAGTATTAGTATTATTGTTATTAGTATTAATTGTCATTAGTATTAGTATATTGTTATTAGTGTTAGTATTATTGTTATTAGTATTAATTTTCATTAGTATTAGTATATTGTTATTAGTATTAATTGTCATTAGTATTAGTATTATTGTTATTAGTATTAATTGTCATTAGTATGAGTATTATTGTTATTAGTATTAAAAATACAATAATTTTAGGACACCCTGTGTATATAAACATTTATATTAACATTATATTTATATAGTAATATATAAACATTTATATATTAACATTATATTATCAAACAATACTATTGTATTGTTTAACGTGTGTGACGTTCTGTCTCTTCTCGTTTTCGAGATATGAATGTTTATATATATACAGGCTGTCCTAAAATTATTGTATTTTCGGGAAGTGAGGGGTTCATGAGGTCATTTGAAGCAACTTTTTCCTCGGCGAAAATGCGATCCGCGGCTTCGTTTACGAGTTATTAACGGAAAACAGTGACCAATGAGAGGCCAGATCAGCCGTTGCGAGGCGGCCGAGCCAATGAACGGAATTGGGCTTCGCGCGCTCGTTGGCTGCGCCGCCTCGCGCTAGCCGAGCTCGCTTCTCATTGGTCAGCGTTTTTCGTTAATAACTCGTTAACGACGCCTCGGAGAACATTTTTGTAAAGGAAGAAGTTGCTCGAAATCACCTCAGGAATTCCCCACTTTCGGATTGAGAGACATTTTTGGGACACCCTGTATTCGTTGCGTTAGATTGGTGTGTGTGTGTGCTTCATTTTACTCGATAAAAACTGAAGTATGTTTACGAAGCGTGTGCCACATTAATTGCTATCGTGAACCTTGAACTGTGAAAAAGTAATAAAAAGTGGTATAGTATATACAGGGTGTCCCAGGTTTTTATGTTCAAACTTTATGAATATAATTCAAACTTTATGAACTATGACCTATGTTTACATAACATTTTTTTCTTGCTTTGTGCCATAGATTACAATGACACAGTTCGAACATTAAAAACTGGGACACCCTGTATAATTCACGTGGATAGTGCAAACGATGGATAATACATTACGCGAGAATTATACGAAGGTAAAATAAATTCTTGCCGGTGGACGCGTAATTTTGTCCAGCTATTGATAAATTGTCGCATTGTTTGTCGTAACGAAATATACAGGTATAACGCGAAAGGTCCGCCCCGTCTCGGAATTCATTCGACCAGTCCGATATTTTTCTTTCCCGTTGCGACGGCCGTTTCGCCGCATTGTAAATTGATCTTGCGACACGCTCGTTCGTTTCGGTGGATTTGCGCCCGGTTAAGGGGAGGGGCTATCCGTGCCTCCGGTTTCCGCTTCCTGTCGCGAGCCTAGTTCCGCTGTACGATGCCCGGTCACCCATACCGTTGAACAATGCTTTATCCACCGCCGCGAATAATATTGGTGCATGAACTCGATGTTCCCACTTTCACGACTGCTGGCGTATTTTTGTGTTTGCATCGCGTCGACGCGCATGAAATTTGCGTCGATCGCAGGGTATTTACAGCATGCGGGACAATTGCATCGTGTAAAAGAAGACCAAAATTGATAATGAAATATTATATTATCATATTATATATTATATATATAATATAATAATATAATAATATAATATTTCAAAATTTATAAAATATTTCATTATCAATTTGGAAATATTATATTATTATATTATATATTATATATATAATATATAATATTATAATATGATAATATATAATATTTCAAAATTTATAAAATATTTCATTGTCAATTTTTGTCTTCTATATAATATATATTATATATTATTATTATATATTATATATAATAATATAATATATATTATATATTATTATTATATATTATATATAATAATATAATATATATTATATATTATTATTATATATTATATATAATAATATAATATATATTATATAGAAGACAAAAATTGACAATGAAATATTTTATTTTATTATATTATATTATTTCATTATATTAATTAATGAAATATTATTATAAATTTTTCAATCTGTTAAATTTGCATGATAATTGAAATGAGAATAGAAACGTCATTCCAGTAAATTATTGTAATTGTATGTTAACTTAACACTAAATATTTTCGATAAATTATTGTAACTTAATATTACATTATTACAAGGAACTGTAATAAGCACTGTAACTTATGTTACTAGATATCTCAAACAGAGCACGAATTCTTGGTTTTCTTTGCATCTCGGTTTCTGTGCAGACAAGGTTTCGACAATTTCCGGAAATAGAACGGACATTGCTGAAAGCTTAGACTTAGGGTTACCTATAAGGATAAGACAGAAACATTGTTCTGCTTCAAAGATCTCTAACATCGCAAAAATATCCGATTTTCTGGTTTTCTTTGAAAATTGCATTTCATGTTATCTGGTATCAAAGAATAGATATTTCTTGTATTTAGAATGGAATTATTGATACTCGTTTTTCAATATTCCGATAACTTTGGCAGAGATCTTGCAAATAAATTGACAACTTGAGCTATACCTATTATTCTTTAACTTGAATATTTACTTTTCTCAAAATATTCGATCTCTGAGAGCACAAATTTCACCAAAAAGCGTAATGCAAAGGTTATGTCAAGGTTATGTGCATATATTACTGCGATTATGTATCTATTACCGTGAGCCAAATACTGCGGACGATTGCTATTACTTGTATGTCATAAATTATCAATATTAAATATATACAAAACTACGAGATTCATTTGTAGAAAATTACACACTATAAAATGTAAGATTTTATTACTTTTATAAAATACCGCAGTATTTGGGGCGTCCGCAGTAATACCCACACTTACCCTAGTGAATGGACACTAGATCGAATCAATAAATTTCGTACAAAATCACCGCGTAAATTTTAAGAGTTCTATTTTCGTATATAGCACGACAAATTTTCATTCAAGACGGGTTGCTCGTTTCTTGGATAAGTCACACCGGCATATTATTTCGTCAATAAATATAGTTGCTCATCAAACGGTCATAATTCGCGAGCAAAAGCTTCCTGCCGCGAAATTTCGATTTCAAGTCCACGACGCAATCTCCGGAAGGAGCGGAATCACTTTTCGTTACCCGAAACTTTCGATCGCATGAAAAGCATCGACCAGCTCAACAGAAATAGATGGGTATCGGGCCGATGGGTAGGATCAACATCGTCGATCGCGTCTCGCCGGCCTTTAAATGAAATTCAACCGTGGCAAGATCCGTGCCGGCAATCTTCGGTTATTACCGTGTTACCCTCTCAAACAAAGTAACAACTCTCCCATCATTTGCTCGGGCTCCTCACGGCGTTTCAGACTGGTCCGGCCAGGCCCGGCCCAGCCCGGACCAGCCCGAATCAGAAGTTCCCCGCGCTCGTAAATTCATCGTTCTGCGATCGAGTTACCGGGCCGAAGTCGAGAGGATGCCGTCCAAAACCCGTCGATCCGTACCAATCACCGTCTCCTCCCTAAACTCGGTCATCATCCCATCCTTCCTTCCTTCCATCCATCCATCCATCCATCCATCCATCCATCCATCCATCCATCCTTCCTTCCTTCCTTCCTTCCTTCCTTCCTTCCTTCCTTCCTTCCTGCCTTCCTTCCTTCCTTCCTTCCTTCCTTCCTTCCTGCCTTCCTTCCTTCCTTCCTGCCTTCCTTCCTGCTTTTCTTCGTAGCTTGCTTGCCTGCTTCCCGAGTCGCTTCGCTCGCTACCTAGCCGGTGGTCCGCCTTGGCTAGACCCTTCGAATATACGACGCCATATTTCAGCACTGCCGGGAGTCGTTTTGCATTTGGTATGCATGCGCCGTGTTACGGGGCTGCGACGGAGTAGGGAATGGTTGACGGAAGACGAGCGTTATTGGGACAGAGGATACGCGTAGACAGAACGCTCCGCGAAAGCTGACGCTTTCGGGAGCTTGCGTGCACGGTCTGGTGCCGTGTCGTTTCGCGCTGCATTCAAATTGTATTAGGTCTACCGGAAAGTTCTGTCCGATAGCGTCACTTCAAGTTTCAATCCGTATGCACACGTTGATTCGAGACATATACGACTATCTCTCTTTATCATTGCATTTGCACGCATGTGCTCTCCTAAATAAACTGAAACAAAGATGTCTCGTGTCATTATTAAGCGAGACGCGATCGTGAAAACATGGCTACCGATGATAATGCCGGACCACATGCTGCTTTGGCGACTCGTCGGAAAATCGCAGAGCCAGGCTGGGAAATTCTGTCGCATTCGCCATACTTCCCGGACCTAGCACCCTCCGATTATCGCTTGTTTCTCTCTTTGCAAAACTTTTTACAGGAAAAAGAAATTCAAAACTGAAGCTAACGTCAACCAAGCACTAGTCGAGTTCTTCGCCTCTAAAAGTAAATCATTTTTTAAAAATGGCATTTACAAGTTGCCGTCACGCTGGCAAGAAGTCATAGGTAACGATGGAAAGTATATTCTACAATAAATATTATTGAATGTATGAAAATTGTGTTATATTTCGATTCAAAAACGACACTTACTCGCAACTTTGAAGACTGTAGGTAGGAATCTCTTGAGTGTACGACGGAAAAGGAACTTGTTAGGTGTGCGTTCCGAGGGAACCTCTTCAGGGTAAGATGGGAAAGAACTTGTTAGGCGTGCGTTCGGAAGGAATCTGATGATTTGAGGGTACTCGATGTATAACGTACACAGGGCGTCCTATTTGAAGTTTCGCACTCGATTATCTCATAAATTATAGTTCGTTTTAAAAAAAAGCATGTAAAAATCAAACTTAACCTGTTTCGAGAGGAAGATTTTATAATAATCACATATTTTTGCTGGGTCTATGTCTATTAATAGAAACGATGAGTTAACGTTTTTATTTCTGATCTTTTGCCATGATTCGAAGGCAATTTAGAGATCACATGCCACGATTCGAAGGCAATTCGGAGGCCACATAACGCGATTCGAAGGCAATTCGGAGGCCACATGACACGATTCGAAGGCAATTCGGAGGCCACATACCATGATTCACACTCAAACTGACCATTTTGTATTGCCTCTTGGGAATTCGCGTCGCGTGCCACACACACACACGCTTGTCCGACTCCCCCGACCCTTAGCATCGGCGTAGCAATAAATTACATAAATACAGAACTAGCGCAGGGAAATTCACAGCAACCCGAAATTTGCTATTTCCGGGAGAAATTACTGTAGTTTCCGTACGTATCAAGAATTAGAAGAAGATGTACAACTTTTAGGAGCTGCAATCTGCTCTGCGAACCCACGAACATATTACAGTACAAAAATTATACCTTCTTTTCTATCCAGTTGCGGGCCCGGAGGAAAAAACGCCAACGATCGGTGGCGACTATTGTTAATCGGCTGTGAACCTTCGATAGGGGACAGATCGCCGCCGACCCTTAGCATCGGCGTAGCAATAAATTACATAAATACAGAACTAGCGCAGGGAAATTCACAGCAACCCGAAATTTGCTATTTCCGGGAGAAATTACTGTAGTTTCCGTACGTATCAAGAATTAGAAGAAGATGTACAACTTTTAGGAGCTGCAATCTGCTCTGCGAACCCACGAACATATTACAGTACAAAAATTATACCTTCTTTTCTATCCAGTTGCGGGCCCGGAGGAAAAAACGCCAACGATCGGTGGCGACTATTGTTAATCGGCTGTGAACCTTCGATAGGGGACAGATCGCCGCCGACCCTTAGCATCGGCGTAGCAATAAATTACATAAATACAGAACTAGCGCAGGGAAATTCACAGCAACCCGAAATTTGCTATTTCCGGGAGAAATTACTGTAGTTTCCGTACGTAGCAAGAATTAGAAGAAGATGTACAACTTTTAGGAGCTGCAGTCTGCTCTGCGAACCCACGAACATATTACAGTACAAAAATTATACCTTCTTTTCTTTCCAGTTGCGGGCCCGGAGGAAAAAACGCCAACGATCGGTGGCGACTATTGTTAATCGGCTGTGAACGTTCGATAGGGGACGGATCGCCGGCGACGTAAAAAGCGTCGCGCGACACGACGTCGATGTGACAAAGGAAGGATCGGGCAAAAAACCGGCCCCGCGAATTCGAGAAACGATCGCGCCGGTTTTTGTCGGGCCTCGTTCCTTTGCCGTCGGTGATTCGCGAGCAACTCCTCGGATCGCGATAATCGCGAGACGCCGACAAGAAACTAATGACCGACGACGGCTCGTCGCGGGAACTTGAATAATAGCGGCTGCAACGTGTCGCGTACCGTTGGGATTGTCTGGCTCTTTTCGACGGTGTTCCTCGCGAGTAGCTTTTCTTTCGCCAGACTTAGGCGGTGTCACTGCGAAGCGATAGACCCGGTCGACGCTGTTTCACGACGATCAGTTTTTTTTTACCTCGGATATTAAACTACTTTTTACTGCGAGCCCCTCGTTCGGAGATCATCCGAGAGATATCTGGGTTTAGACGCAGGTTTACGATGCACCCGTAACTTCTCTGCCACTCGGAAAATTAAGATTCTTCGCTAAGTGTTTTGCCGTCTTTCATTATGTTCATTTATTGTCAAGGCAACGTCCAACTCTAATTCTGAAACGGGGGGCGAATCGGAGTTTCTTTATATAGCGAGGCAGAAAGGTTTTTCTACACTCGTGAAGTTCTTTCGCCAATTGCCTTCTTCTTCTTCTGTTAATCGAGTCTTTTTCATTGTTCACGAAGGGCCGAGTCAAGATTCACGAACAGTTTACTGTCATTAATGTTCGGACGTAATACTATTTGAAATATTTACGTATCATGTTACTCGTTGTAGCAAACGATTCGTCATTTCTTATCGACCGAAAATACAGAAATAATTTAACAATAACATTTTCGATCAAAGATTGTCTTACGTCTCATTGATATTCCAACATTTTGAGAAGATAAATCTTTTTTTAAAAATTGATCTTAATATTTCGTCGCAAATACGTTTTGTTGTAATAACACCATTTAGCAGTTTAGGGACATAATGAATAATGTTTTTTAAATATCCTGCGCGAACGGAAACCAAAATACCTTTGAATTTTACCAAGATAATGATCCGAAACATAAGGCCCGAATAGTATGAGAATGTTTAAGTATAGCTTATAGTTTAATTAATTAATACATTTAATCAGTGTGACACATTGGCATCACACATGCATATATTTTTTATTCTTTCTTTTTTTGATCGCAAACCTTTGAATATCTCAATTTCAATATAAGTGGACTTGGGTCACTTTCAATATAGACAGTCCGCATACTTGGTGTCAAAAAAAAAACTAAAAGTCACAAAGTCTGAGATCAATTTTCCGCAAAATGACAGAATAATTTACATCGAAGGAATCAAAACGAATTGTACAATCCAGTTCCGAGTAAAAGTATAGCTACGCCACCAATTAGGAGCAGGGAAAATCGAGGGAACAAAGAATATTAACGACGACAGGAAACATTCGCTACTATCGATAATTACCTTCGATAATTAACTATCCCATTAAATCTTCGAAGCTGTCTTGAAGGATCCTCCATACCAATCTCACGGTTCGCGGGACAAGAGGGCGTGTTAAGCGACGCGGAAGGCATACTGAAGCGCAATTTATGCATTAAAGCCGGCGAGATCGCGAATCGACGTCGATTATTTTCGAATATATTACAAGAGACGTAACGGCGGGAATATTTAACCGTAATTTCGTCGGCGGAGGACGACGGCCCCGTCGTATTTTCTGTGAGATATGTGAATTATCCGGGGGGATATTGAATCGATTGAATATCTCCAAAGGTCTCGTATCTCATTTTCTCGGCGACCGGGGGTCGGATTTAAACCGTGGCCTGGCTCTGCCTTTCCCTCTCGAACAGCCTCGGCGCCGGGGTGCCGTCGCCATACTTTTCTTTGAAAATTATGTTCGACGGATAGATCGGTTGAGCAGCTTCGTTCTCGCGACAGCGAATCGCGCGCGGCGCATCGCGTCGCGCCCATGCACGAGACCCATGCGTCTTAATTATCGCTCGCTGATGGAAGCGAAAATTAATAAGCTCGACGTATCGCGCGAAAATTAGGCTGCGGCGGCTTCGCGTCGCGACACTGAGACACGGTTTTCTAATGAACAGCTTTCGTGTGTACACGAGAGGAATAGCATTGTTCGCGAGTACAGTAAATTCTCTCTAATTGACCCTCGGCTTTTAACACGTTCCGTGCCGAGCTTTTTTTACTCGAATCTTCACACTTTGATATTTGACTAAAACTTGATGTATTACGTGCAATTATTCATTCTCGTACACATAACAACGTAACAAAAACTTATCAACGCCCATTCTTGCGGTGGAAATTGATTCTTCGGTTCTAAATTTCTTGTAAACAATTTGTTCGGTTCACTAAGTAAACATGCAAGCGTGTACCATCGATGGTACACGTGGCACGGAACGTGTTAAGCAAAAAACGGACGATTTCCGAAGAGGAGACACGATTATTCGAGCCTCGCGGCTCGTTTTTATAATTGTTGAGAACCGGCGATTAGAACCCTTTGCACTCCGCTGTCCCCTCTCGTGGGACATCGTGATTCTAGCATATCGCTCGGATGTCCCCTCTCGCGGGACATTCAAGTTTATTAGCGATTACGGGGAATTGAGTTGTTTCAGCGGAACTTTTTCAGACATGCATGTTTCCCTGAAGTTTTCTCTTGAAACGGCACAAGACATCGAATCAAAATATAGTAAAATTACTAAGATATATGCAAGAAATGTCAGCGGGTTTTGACGAAAACGCGAGAGGCGTGCTCACGACGGTCCGAGCACTTCAAAGGCGCCACTTGAAAAGAGCGAGAAGGCAAGTTCGTAGAAGAAAGATCGGTATGCGAACATGGCACTCACTGTACAGTGAGATTTATAATCATAAAATCTGGAGGAAAAGATTTTCAAAGCTGAACTCGGTCTGGTTCGAAGCGTCGAGCGGTATAGATAGATCTGACGAGTGAGGAAATCGGAAAAGCGATTCTTCTCTTGGTAAATAAATTGTTTGGTAAAAGTTTTTTTTGGTAAATATCATCTTGTGAGTTAGTAATAACAATTAGAAATTTTCAAGCTATGTATTTATTCATATTTTTTATTAGAACAATGGCAAAACGTTCGAACACGAACGAGTCTCGTGACACAAGTAGTAGCGAAGATGAGCTCCAGATAGACGTTTATACAGATATATTAGAAAAAATAAATGTAGAAGGTTTTCTTCTACAGTCAGTCTATCGTTTCGATAGCAGCGATAGCGATATCGTCGAAGCAACAAGGCGACGAGAGAAAGAGTTCGCATAGACAGCGATTGAAACAACAAAACAAAATTATAAAACAAACGATAACAAAATTATAAAAAATAAAATACTGATTTCTTTGCAAATTTCTCGATTTCAGCCAAATTCATATAAGTCCAATATCATTATAATATGCTAGTCAGTTCCAAAACCATGCTAAATAATACGAGGGTCCGTAAATACACGTTTCTGCCGAAAAGTGGCGCTGAGTAGCTGGTAGCCAACGTCCAGAATGGTTCGGAGTGCTAAGGGATAAAAACGAGCCGCGAGGCTCGAATAATAGTATCTCCTCTCCCCAAAGTGTCGATTTTTCTGCACCTCCCGAGTGTTGCGCGGAAAGGATTCCACGCGAACAACAGCGTCGACAGGAATGTCGTTCCAAAACGAAGTAAAAAGGAGCGAGAGAAATCGCGACACGTCGTGTCCCCGATGAAAAAAGAAATAAGATCGAAATAATCAAACGTGGAAAGTTGGAAAATGGAAAAAGGCGAAAGGAACATTAACCCGCGTTGGTTCCGACGTATCTACCCCGACGCGACGCGGCGCAGTCCCGCCAAAGGACATCCGTCTCAGACGAGAGACTGCGGGGGGACATTGGTATCTCTCGCGGCACTCACGCAATCAGACTTTCTGATTTAAAGTTTGCCGGCCGTATGGACTCTGTGTCGCGTGTCCCGCCGGCGATAACGCTGTCGCTTCGGAAGTTTTCGCGGGGGGCGTCACGTAACGTCATTGTATTTTGATGCCGCCTGTAAGCCACGCCAGGCATTATTAAAACTTACCAACCAGGCGTCGCTGGCAGTTTTCTGTTCCGGAAATACGCCGGAATCCAGTTTGCGCTCGCCCGAAACAGAACCCGCGAGCTGGCCGACCCGGGCGCCGGGGGATCCGTTTTAAGAGCTCGGACAAAGCCGCGGCGCTAGATCGAATTTGTTCGACGCGGCGAGGGGAAATTAACATCAACGTTTGCCGGATAGCCGAAGTTATATTAGCTCATTTTCCGCGACGATGCTGAATTTTCTGTCTACGGCCGCTTTGATCGTACGGCATCGCGCACACGTTGAGCGTAATCTACGGCGCGTTCGAAAAATTTTGTTGATACCCTTGAAACGAGCAATTCCTGGGATCGTTTAAAGTAACTATTTCCTTGGCGATAATGTCCTCCGCGGCTTTATCGGGCAAAGAATTCGTCCACTCCTTAATAATAAATAATCAAAATAATCGCCATTATAATATAATATATATATAATAATATAATAATTGAAAATACCATGCTGTGATTATTTGGCGATTATTATATATATATATATATAATAATAATAATATATTATATATATAATATATATTACAATATATATTATAATATATTATAATAATATATTATATATATATATATATATATATATATATATATATACAATATAATATATATATAATATATTATTATAATATATTATAATATATATTGTAATATATATTATATATATAATATATTATTATTATTATATATATATATATATAATAATCGCCAAATAATCACAGCATGGTATTTTCAATTAATACAATAAATATATATATATATATTTTATTTATTGATATTTTATAAACTTACTTTTCTATAATTTACTTAAGTCGCTCTTTATTTCCCTTAAAAGTAAGGCAGGCAGGACTAGTGATTTCATTTGAATTAGTCTGAAAATCTGATTTGGCTAGATATAACACAATAATTCCGATTAGAAATAAGTCGACCTGCACACTTTTGCCGTGTATATTCAATATTAATTTCCGACTTTGTAAACGGAACAACTAGACGGTCGTAACGATGCGGTCGCGAATAGAAACATTCATCTTGTTCACTCCGAACTGCGGACGTTGAAAAACCGCGAATATTATTCAGACAATGATTCCACGGCGAGAGAAAACGAAGGACCTTGCAACACAACCGCGCGCGGCATTCAAGTAGAAAATATAACCGTGACATTTATGTGTATTTCCGTTCGAACAGTTTACATCGTCAAGCAGGCCGGCCCTGTAGTAATTAAATGGTCGGAAAAACCGTTATTCCTGTTCCAGCAGGATATGATTATTTAACAAACGTTCGCTAACGAGAAACACAGCCAGCGCCGCCTCGCCCCATCGCTGGCCAAGTTTATTTTTCCCGCCGCGCCGCAAGCATCGCTCATTTCTATTCCACAATGAAATTGTACACGTGGCGTTAAAAACGTAATGCCGTGTTAAAACAGCATTTCTCCGTGGCATTCCGTTGCGCGTCGACGCGAAAGACCGCGCGAAACGTTTTTATCGTTTCTGCATAATTTTCAAACGGGCCTGTAGAATTCACGCTCGCGCGCTGCTCGGCGCTCTGAAAATTTTTCGTTCAATTCATCGAACCTCGTCGACCGGTTAACCGACAACATTTTCGTTGTTTCGGACGTACCGATATCGACTTTTTAATGCACGATTCGAAAGAGAAAATAGTAGGTTGCAAGCCTCGCTGTGTCGAGTAAGTTGCTGTTTCAAGTTTAGAAGATCGTTAAACTTGCTGCCGATGACGCAAATTCATTTTGACTGGCGCTTTGATTACGATCAATCTTTTAATGCGAGCGTTTCTTCGGGTGTTTCACGTGTGATGTACATGCTAATGAGCATTATCTCGACTTTTTCATAAATAGTTTTCATTGCGACCGATGTTCTTGTTTTCTTGTACGGAATGCATTGGCTTCTTTTTTGGAGAGTCGACCAAGAAATTCTATTAAAACGTACTTGCCATACCAATTCGTTCAATGTTTACCGCCTTATCGGAGCCCAATTTATTGGTGTTGGGATTATGGAATGAAAATGAATATGATTCTAATTCTTTTCTTAAAAAGGACTTTATTTTATTCCTTTATTGAGAGAAGGTATATGGGCGAAAACGATCGAGCGACCAAACTCTACCGAGAGTCCGGTAAGAAAAAACGCTTCTTTTATACTCTTCTTGGGTTCGTCTTATCCACCAATCAGAGACGTTTTATTTGTCGCGTTTCACATTGTATACGTGACGCTGGGATCCCCAAACAGTCAGGGCACGATGTGTATCTAATGGTACCGGTGATGATGTATCGCGGTATCTACTATACAGGGTGTCCCACAATTATTTTAACAGCCGAAAAAGAGGGGTAGCTGAGGTCATTTGAAGTAACTTTTTCCTTTGCGAAAATGCAATCCGCGGCTTCGTTTACGAGTTATTAACGAAAAACACTGGCCAATGAGAGGCGACGGTGCGACGTACTCTCTCTCTCGCACCGTCACCTCTCATTGGCCAGTGTTTTTCGTTAATAACTCGTAAACAAAGCCGCGGATTGCATTTTCGCAAAGGAAAAAGTTGCTTCAAATGACCTCAGCTACCCCTCATTTTCGGCTGTTAAAATAATTGTGGGACACCCTGTATACAGTTTACATCGCCGTCGTTGCCCGCTGACGGATCCGGCGAAAATGTAAACCGATATCTTAGTATCTTAGTACTAAGTAAACTATAGAGATTAATTTTTGTTCGAGGCTAAAATTTCAACAATTGGCTTCGCTTATCTTAGGTTAATACATTTTTCTTTCCTTTTATGTTTTCCTATTATATCACCTTTCACACAATGAAAACATTAGAAACGTATTGTATCGTTTCGAAAGAGATACACAAGATAAATAACAATCCGTTCTAAACTAGATGCGAGAGAGTTTAAAGCATCCGGAACGTAATTATTCCCGCACTAATCCAATAGAGGAATTTATCCGTGAATAGTAGGAAGCAAGTTCGAAAGTTGTGAGAGCTTTCCCTCCGCAGAGTTGGATTGGGCTAAGTCCGCGAGCCGATTCGGGCGAAAAAAAGTCTTCGAAATTGAAATGAATTATTTCCCCGTATTTTCGCCGGAACGTAAGTACACAGAGAACTTCGACGTCGAACTGTTTTGAAGAAAAAGGTCGGTTCGCGTGGCCCCGATGCATCCTGCCGGCGAAAGAAACGCGGAAGCCGGGAGATTGCTGCTGCTCCGCCCCTGCATCGGGAGAAATCCAAAGAAACTTAGTTTGCCCCGTGAAGAAACAAGGCGCGTGAAAACACATGCAGGATCTACACGGTGCCGCGGTATCCCGATGGGACCACTTCTGTATCCTTCTTGCCAGATAAGCAGACGTCGGGCTCGCCGGCAAAATAAATAGGTTGCGAACGTGTGGTACCTTACGTATGAAAAAGGGCGTCCCGTGAATTCCCATCTGGATGCAAAGTCTGCCGGCGCGTATCGCACGTGCGGATGCGAGGATGGTTCATAATTAAACGGACGGTTCGTCCCTCTTCCCAAAGGTCACGGTTTACAGAGATATTAACATACGAGAAAATACCTCTGGACAATCTTAGGAGAATAACGGTCGCTATTTATTCATCGTAAACTGACTTCGCGTTCCTCGTCTTAAATGCATATTGTTGCCTATTGGGATTATGGAATGGAAATTAATATGATTCTAATTCTTTGCTTAACACTTTATCGTCCGGTCGTGGTTGAGGCTGCCACTCAGTAAGGACTGGCTTAGTCGCGCGCGCATTTGCTCCCAGTACCGGCTAAATTTTCGCTATTCATTGTGTTGTGCTTATTCCTTTAAAAATAATAATAAATAATAATTATTATTATAATTATAATTCATAAGGATATGGGGAGGTCAGCATACAGGAGGTCAGCTACTAACAAAACAGTAAAGAAGCGAAAACCGTCGATAGCTAAAAGTCGATTAATAGGCTATCGGTCGATAAGCATTGGCAATCGAAAAACCGATTAATAATAAATAATAATAATTATTATAATTATAATTCATAAGGATATGGAGAGGTCAGCATACAGGAGGTCAGCTACTAACAAAACAGTAAAGAAGCGAAAACCGTCGATAGCTAAAAGTCGATTAATAGGCTATCGGTCGATAAGCATTGGCAATCGAAAAGCCGATTAATAGGCTAGCGGTCGATAAAGTGTTAAAAGGACTTTATTTTATTCCTTTATTGAGAGAAGGTATATGGGCGAAAACGATCGAGCGACCAAACTCTACTGAGAGTCCGGCAAGAAAAAACGCTTCTTTTATACCCCTTTTGGGTTCGTCTTATCCACCAATCAGAGACGTTTTATTTGTCGCGTTTCACATTGTATACGTGACGCTGGGACCCCCAAACAGTCAGGGTACGATGTATATCTAATGGTACCGGTGATGATGTATCGCGGTATCTACTATATACAGTTTACATCGCCGTCGTTGCCCGCTGACGGAACCGGCGAAAATGTAAACCGATATCTTAGTATCTTAGTACTAAGTAAACTATAGATTAATTTTTATTCGAGGCTAAAATTTCAACATTGCCAATTGTCTCTACATTCCAGTTCCACTTAATTTTATTCGAAAACCTGAGTACGCGCGTTTCCGAACACACGTTGATAACAATAGACGATAGAGCATGTGTGAAATAAAAGACTCGACATTACTTTTGGCGAGTAAGTTATATGTTTTTTGACATTCGAATGCGGTGGGTGATAGCTTCCAGGTTGCAAAGGATTTTCACGGACCGAGCGCATCGAATGCAAGGTTGCTTCGTGTCGCAACAAAAATCGCAATCGCTTTGCCGCATTTCATTTATAAATAATGTGAAAATTCCTGTACTAATAGATAATATAAATACGTGACCGTTTGTTTACGTCTACAATAATTTTAGTAATAAACGCGTATCGTTGCCAAAGGTCTACGTACAACTTTTTTTCAAAATAAATACTCGATATTATTACCTAGATTTTTTTATTTATTTTTCACGTAACCTATGACTACATTCCTGTAAAAAACGATCTTTTAAAATTGAAAACAAAAAATCATGCATTTAAGGGTTAAAAGTCTTGAAATGACATGAAATGACATGAAATTATAACAATTTATATAATGATACAGATTTCCATCGATAATATAATGACCGCTATCTCAAAGTTTTCGACTCGAATTCCGAAAATTAATAAAGTTGCAGTCCATCAAAACAGATTCAATGTAAGTACTATATTTTCATATTTTCTTAGAAGAGGAGAAGTAATTTCGTAAACGTGTTAATTCTAAATCTAGCGAATCTATTAGCTTAGAAATACGCACTATTCTTTTTCACTTAAAAGTATTGATTTAGTTTGCAGTTTCAGCAGTTCTATCTGAACTCTCTGAAAAACTTTTCCATTTCTAAAACTGTAGCGGCTGTTGCGGTCGTGTGAAATCAAAACATCAAAAAGATTGGCTATTGTCTGTGCTACAGTAAAAACGAATACAGGAAAATAGAAAAACTGGCACCACCTAAATCGAGTAGTTTCGATGTTTTAATTTATAAAGCTTTTTTACAGTATTGTTACACATTCAACTTTGTGGCTTGACACACGAGGAAGGAATATTTACCTAATATATTTATAAAATTTTCATGAAACTGGATCGGTATTAAATTGTTATTGGTACTGCGTTAGTTAATTATAAAAGAATGATTTTTTGAAGTTGATAGAACAAGAAAGAAACGATTTTTTGTAGTTGATAGAACGAGAAGCCCTTTGAAGGACTAATGTCATCCATCTTATAGGATAACGGATTTTCCGTGGATATTCCGCGTGTCCTTTATTACACATTGACCTTATTCTACATATTGGATTACATATGAATTTGATCTGCTTGACTGAGAGAGTAGCCTATCTTACTCTACTAGTTCTATAATAGCTAAACTTAGATTGGTTGAGGCTTGCGTGAATAGAAAAGTTCACGTTCAGGGAAATTAGTAGAATGAGTCACGATCTTATTCCACTGGCACAATTCTAGGATAAACCTACGGAAGTGGTATCAACAATTTATAACGAAATTTTAGGAGGAAATATTAGGTCTACCGAAAAGTTCTGTCTGATAATGTCATTGCAAATTTCGATAGGTATGCACGTTGTTCATTTGAGACATGTATTTTTGAAAAATGTTGCTCACAAATTGCCATCACGCTGGCAATAGGTCATAAGTAACGACCTCTTTAAAAAAATTATATTGTACAATATAAATATTACCAAATTTATGAAAAATCTATTATTTCCTTTCATTTCTTAAATGGACAGAACTTTCCGGTAGACCTAATAGATTTTGTAAAAGTAGTTGACATATATTTCTCTGTTTTCAGCTATCATTCATATTAACACTATGCTCGCCACTCATTTGTCGCTGCTTTTTTAATAATAACTCGTAAACAAAGCCGCGGGTCGCATTTTCGCTAAGGAAAAAGTTACTACAAATGAGCTCAGGAACCTCTCATTTCCCGGAGATAATAATGATAATAATTTTAGGCTTTATTAATATTTTTAGATAATTTTAGGTTTTATTAATATTAGTAGTATTAGATAATTTTAGATTTTATTAATATTATTAGAGGCTTTATTAAAATTAGTAATTTTAGGCTCCCTGTATATTATACAGTTTGACATTTCGAACATTTTCCCTCGATTACTTAAGACTTAGAACGCGCATTAGTAGTTTAAAATAGTATTAGTAACATTAATATTAGTTTTTCGTAAATATATCTCTCACTAAATTTGTTCAAAGTGTCAAGCTCTGTAACACATTCAAATCTCATCCAAATCGAGAACTGTTACAGGAGGATCAAGTTGCAAGTAATTAGCAGCGAATCATTACGGTAAATATAATTCTATGCAAAGCTGCGTTACGTTGCGCATTTAGTTCGAAATCCCGTTTGTTTCGCAATCTTCGCTAAGAATTATGCCGGTTTGCTTGTCGGATTACATAAACACAGTGTAACTCTGCTCTCCTTGCGATGGAAACTTCGTGATATCACATTCATTTTTGCGTGAAGCTACAAAGGTGACGTTCGCCGCACACCCTAGTATATCATGGAATCTTCCAACACCGTGATGAGCAACGCTTGAACTGTTCCAATTAATTAAGAGCCGCGACCTTAAATAGGAAACTAGCAGCTACTGCAGCACAATATGGAGTCCTCTCGATCTACTTTTCCGCTGACTTCAAACGCAACCCTAGTAGTACAACGTGTTATTATGCCTCTTAGAATTCGTCTTAACGGGACTTAGCAAGTTTGTATCTTTGACGCAACCCTTACGGCGAGTTTGCAGTTCGTTGGTGCCCGTGCAGCTTGTTCACGACCGGGTGTAAGGAAGCGTGGTGAAATTTACGAAGAGCCTCTGTTTAATTAGCTTGTACCGGTGTTGCGAGTACACCTTTTCAAATGCGGGTCTTTCGGAAGGGGCCATCAGCACGAGGTAATGCCTCAACGGGAAAATTCAACGGCAGAAGGTAAATATTCTTCAGCTTTTATTTCTCATCGAGTCGGATGGATTTATGTGGCATTCGATTTGATAGTGATAAAATGATCCTAAATCATCGTATTACATATATATATTATATGATTTATATGGCATTCGATTTGATAGTGATAAAATGATCCTAAATCGTCGTGTTATATATATATAGTTGATGATAAATGATCCTAATCATAGTGATAAAATCATAGTGATAAATGATCCTAAATATTAATATATATATATATATATATATATATATATATATATATATATAATAAAATGATCCTAAATTAATAATAAATGATAATAAATGATTATTAATAAATGATCCTAATATTATATATATATAATACGATGATTTAGGATCATTTTATCACTATCAAATCGAATGCCATATAAATTTATCTGACTCAATGAGAAATAAAAGCTGAAGAATACATATATATACATATTTTCTCATTGGTCGGTGTTTTTCATTAATAACTAGTAAACAAAGCCGCAGATTGCATTTTTGCAAAGGAAAAGTTACTTACAATGATCTCAGCTACCCCACATTTCCGTAATACGAAACATTTTTGGGACACCCTGTATATATATATATATTATTTCAGGAGATATTACTAATAAATAACGACAAATAAAGTATTAGGCAGATCTGAGTGATGAAAATTTGACTGTTGCATAGGATTCATCTGTTAAGGTTAGGTTAGAATTCTATAATTTCTTTCTTCGATTCACTTCTATTGCGAAAATGTGGTTAATGTTTTATATTATGCATCAGATTAATGAAATATATATATACTTTTTTTCGCATAAAGCTATGAACACTCTGACACCGTAATTAGGTCCATTTGGATCCTGAGTATAAATATCGTTACTTGCCACTTTAATCTAATCTCTGTTAAACTAATTTAAATTAACCCCACATGTATCTTATAAATAAGATTGAGAAAATTAAGAACATAAGTACATGTAAATGATCCCAAGCATAATTATAGCTTTGTCAAAAAGGTCTGTCTTTCGAGTGATAATATAAGAGTATCTTAATTCGTGGACTTCGAAATAAAAATATATTATGTTTATTGAAATTCTGCGACAATTATTCGGTGTTCGACGAGTATACTTGTCATCGCTTGATATTCGCCACACAAATAGGTGCGCGCTCCGAAAAGGAGGCGCCACAGCTAACTGGTTAAAAAAAAAAATAAAAATAAAATATATATATATATATATATATATATATATATATATTCTTTTTATTTTTATATATACTTGAACGGGACATTTTTCAGATAGTTTATCAAATAATCGTAGATATTTAAATACAATATTATTACTATTGTATTTGACTATTATATATTATAATATTATATATTATATTATACTATAGTATTTGAATATCTACGATTATTTGATAAGCTATTTGAAAAATGTCCCGTTCAAGTTTTTCGCGTCTCCTTCCTCGTCTACTCGGAAGCGATGTGCCTTTCCCTTGAAGTGCTCATAAAGCATTATGAAGCCATCCAATCGGCTGCGAAGATACTTACGAACGTACTCGATCCCGTCTCCACTGGCAACTGCCGCGTCGTCGGGCAGGAAGCAAGGCGACACAAGGAAGGTAGGGATCGACTTAATGAAGTCATGATTCGGCTTGACAATGTAAATCGGTCGAGCCACGCGAAGAATTCAATATCCTAACAATAGCATGGTCCCGATCGATAAGTAGTATATCGATAAGGGCGGCGGGGAGGAAGGGGCCTAGGAAGTCCCGAGTCTCGTCGGATTTCCCTGTACAGGCAGTAACGCTTGTTTGTCGCTCGCCCTGAAAAACTACCTCCGGAACCAGAAAGTCACGAATTTCGCTTCCGCTACCGCCGACATTTGTCCGTCCATGAATCGTCCCCGGCTTTTGTTCTATTGACAATGAAAAGCAGAACTGATTGGAAGCTGGCAACCACTCCGTGATCAATACACGTCACTCTTTTGACTAATATGGACACCGAATATCAGCGCGAATGGGGTTCTTCGTCTCTGTCGATAATTCGTTCTGCGGCTATGGGATAGGGCGGACTCTCTTGGTTACTCTCGACGAGAAACAAAATTTTCGAAATTTCTCTCTCGGCACACTCTTAACACTTAGCCAACCGAATGGGGAGTGTATATGCGCGTTGTTTCCAAATGGAATTAAGTAGAAACGAAGTCGCTGGTTGCTTTTATGTACACTTTAAGAATATTACAGTACAGTTATGGTGCTAGCGATGCGTTATTTGCGTTCTATCTGCGTTCTTAGAGTTCTACGAGTTCTGGGAGTTCTGGGAGTTCTAACAATTCTGGGAGTTCTAACAATTTTGGTGGTTCTAACAATTTTGGTGGTTCTAACAATTTTGGTGGTTCTAACAATTTTGGTGGTTCTAACAATTTTGGTGGTTCTAACAATTTTGGTGGTTCTAACAATTTTGGTGGTTCTAACAATTTTGGTGGTTCTAACAATTTTGGTGGTTCTAACAATTTTGGTGGTTCTAACAATTTTGGTGGTTCTAACAATTTTGGTGGTTCTAACAGTTCTGTCTAACGTTCTAACAGTTCTGGTGGTTCTAACAGTTCTGTCTAACGTTCTAGGTGCCCTTCCGCTTGTCACCTCGGTTTTTTTGTTGATTGGTGGATGGTGGGTTTCGGTGGTGGAAATGAAGCGTTTTTGATTGGAGATGGGTGTGTCGGAAGGAACTTGAAATGAGGAGTGGGAAACTGTTCGAAAGTTCGGGTTGTAATTTTTCCGTTTTGTGAAATATGGAATTTATGAGTCGTGTTGTCCGTTCGTCGGGTCGAAGGGTATTTTCGTTCGGATGCATTTTTTACTGTCGCAGGTATATTGCTTAATTGCTCAAGGGATGGCCAGGGACGTTCGACCTTCGGTGTTGCCGTCGCAACAGGGAGATCTCCCCGTTTTAAGTTCAGTCGATTGACGACCGAATGGATGATCAATGACAAATTAAAACTGATTGCTTAATTTGATTAAGATTTGCACGAAGTACGAATGCTGAAGAAGTAATCGATGCCATATAAGTTAGCTTCGTAACTTTTGTTTAATAGAATGAAATATTTTGATTTTATGAAAATATTTCAGGTCTCCAGCTGCGGTCGTGGAAGTGTTAAGGATCCTAAACGCAATCTGTGCAGCATTTTCGATCGATCGGACGACGGGAACGCATGCCTATCGAACTTGAAAATTGATTATCTTTTAAACTTCTTTTTCCTCCGAGATAGTACACGTTCCTCCAAAAGTATTAGGACACCTTCTTATTTCATACAAATTGTAGTTTTTCTCATTCGATTTAGGTAATGTCTGCGAGTGTTTCATGGCATCGTATTGTCGAAATTACATATTAAGTTATAAGCGTTTGTTTATACGACTTACGATTTATACGACAAAAATTTGTAAGAAAAAGTATTAATATCATACTCATAGAAATAATCCATGCCATAATCCCAATAAAGTCCGAAAAGAAACTTTACTTCTCCTTTGTAAAATCGACGTTATTTTTATTATACTGTTAAATATATATGTATAATCTACTTGTAACAATTTCATAAAATTAAGCTTGAAATAAAGTGAAGAAATTACAAGAACTACCCATCGGTTCTTTAGAATTTAATTTTCTGTAATAATCTTAACACTTTTGGAGGTGGATGTACATCGTAAATATACATGTTTTTTGTATTGTTACACATGTCTTTCTTTTCCATGGAGAAGAATCGAAATCGCTCAATATCGTGGTAATGAATTCGAAAGGATTTTTCAATTCGAGGTCACAATAAAACAAATACCTAAACTCATCTCGTCGTTGCCTATAATACTGCGAAGTCGGTGGTACACGTTCCTATGTCAAAACATCCACGGTAATCCTAACCTTTTGTCGAAGATAAATTTCTTTCACTGTTTTTCAAATCGCAGTTTCTCGATGGTTAAATACGGATTAATCGTCCATAGGAAACATTTTCTTGTCGGACCGTAGGAAATGGCTGAAAAATCGCCGGGCTAATTTGTGACGCAAACCTGTATAGTGAAATTGATCGAATGCGACGCGATATTGTCCGAATCTAGATTGCAATTCCTGGTAACGCACGATGCAATTTTACACACGTGGACGTGACATAAACTTTCCGAGCGTAACAGTAGAATGTTACATACATTTCCCAGCAGCTGCCATCTTATATCGTTCCGAATTGCTAACGACAGCGTTCTTATAATCTTGAACATTGGATATTTCAGAACCGTTTGCATCGCGGTAGGTTTAATGTAGGATAATAACTAACATTATTCCGAAGTTACATCTTGCTAGAGCCACTTCTTTGATTAAGGAATTTCTCGTTTATTCATCAGGTCACGTACCATTTCTCTGCTTTACTTGTGCGACCACGTACAACGTCTATTTCTACATGGAAAGTATATGCGATTCTCGTATCTACTTGTTTCATCGGATAGAATGTGTCTGTTCCGTATTGTAATTATCTACGATATTTTTGTAACGGTCCAATTATATATACGGGAGCCGTGTCCGGTTTCATCGATAAAAGGCCGGACTTATTTCCTTTATCTGAATCAACGTAGCACGGCGACGTTGTTTATTGCCAGACGACAAGAATATTAATAGCTTTTGATCAGGGAGGAGCAGCGAAACAGAACTGGACCAAACAAATGAAACAAATATTCGTATGCGCGCAGGACAGTGTTGTTGATTCGTCCTGCAAAAGTTTCATTTAACAGGATCCGTTTCTGTTTAATAACATGAAGTATGGGTTACGTCGGCGCATTACAGAAAATCAGAATTACGAACAAAGTGATGTGAAACAAGCAGGTATATATATATATATATATAATACCAATTTATCTTCATTTTGAAACGTAAGTGAGAGGACTCACGCATCGGCTAAATTGACTATTTTAAGCTTTCGCTCGTTGCTTAATACTTAATAATAATATTTAATAATAATACTTAATACTTAATAAAAATACTTAATAATAATACTTAATACTTAATACTTAATACTTAATAATAATAATTAATTACTTAATACTTAATAATAATACTTAATTACTTAATACTTAATAATAATAATAAATTACTTAATACTTAATAATAATAATAAATTACTTAATACTTAATAATAATAATTAATTACTTAATACTTAATAATAATAATTAATTACTTAATATTATATATCAATATATCAGTTTTTTTCGTTGAAGGAAACTAATAAATAAGTTTTTACACTTCAACGCTTCTCCAGATGTTTCCAACATGTAATTTAGGATTAACGATACTTTCGCAATATCCTTATCTCGATTAAATGTTACAACACAACTCTAAACATTTGTATGTCATTCGTTCCAAGTTGAGCTGCTTCGTTAAATGTTCGAAGATACTAGTTTAACTAATATATAGTGTTGGCTCTAAGAAAATATAATAAGTAAGTCGAAAAAATAGATTCGATTTGTTTAATCGTTACGATTTATTATTTTCCACCGTGTTGTAAACTTTCACATTATAATGTGAATAACGTAAATTTTAATGTAAATAAAGTTGTACTTGACGATGCTAAAAAGAACCGAACTTCGCTTGTACCGAACTTGCGACGTTCCAACAAAAGACAAACAGTTGCCGTAGTTTATAGTTATATAGTTTATATTATAAAATTCTTAAGATCCATCTGCATAACAAATAAAACTAACCCGCGATTTCATACCGAAAAATCAAAATCTCGTTCACGGTCAGAGGGTTTATATTTACTAGCCAATGTAATTTCCATTGTTATAGATAACTTCTTCAAGATTACTCATTTTTAGAGGCGATAACTCAAGCAGAGCTCGGTTGCCTACTTCATTTTTTAATCTCTTTTTCCATCCAAAGCCCGGACAGCATGTTGGATGCCAAAAACTTCATCGAAAACGTTCACCAAGTTTCTACACGCTTCTACAGCATTTCTACCTTATTGGATTTCAGACAGAATACAATGCTGTAAACAAACTTGATCAATAAATATGTTTACGCGAATGAATCTCACTTAATATTGAGACGACGAAACCATTGTTTCAATATATTCAGAGCAATGGTAAAAAGTGCCAGCTGTACGCGTTGCAAGCGAACTCGTTCATATAAATAATATATTGAAACTTATTGAAATATATAATAATAAATATATAAACATATTGAAACTTGAGATGACATCGGTTAAATTATTTTTCATCCTGCAAAGACGATTAATATTTACTCGATTATACTCGAGTATATGCTAAAAAAAGTAACGCTTCAAGGTGATGCTTTAACCCTAGAAAGATAACCATATGACAACGTACGTAAAAGATAACCATACGCTTCAGAGGCGTATGCTTTTCTAAGGCGTCAATTTGATACTAACAATGGATATTTATTTAAGTTAATCTAGTCATTTTAAAGGTTTGGCATTATTGTCAAAATAAAATGCATTTATATTATATTTTTTTATATTTTAACACTTTATCGACCGCTAGCCTATTTATCGGCTTTTCGATTGCCAATGTTTATCGATCGCTAGCCTATTAATCGGCTTTTCGATTGCCAATGCTTATCGACCGATAGCCTATTAATCGACTTTTAGCTATCGACGGTTTTCGCTTCTTTACTGTTTTGTTAGTAGCTGACCTGCTGTATGCTGACCTCCCCATATCCTTATGAATTATAATTATAATAATAATTATTATTTATTATTATTTTTAAAGGAATAAGCACAACACAATGAATAGCGAAAATTTAGCCGGTACTGGGAGCAAATGCGCGCGCGACTAAGCCAGTCCTTACTGAGTGGCAGCCTCAACCACGACCGGACGATAAAGTGTTAAGTAATTTTAAACTGAAATCACTAGACCTCTATGAAAAATTAACAAAAATCAACAGTCTTCGCAGGCGCCTCTGCGACGTAGGTTATCTTTCTCGGGTTAATAACAAAGAAATAAGAATTTGCAGCTTCATTCCGAGATACTCCCAATTTACGTAAAATGACTAGACTTCGATCACGGACAAAAACGAACCAATTAGAACAGCTTCGCCGGATTCAATCAATCTTACGTGCCTCTCCGTGCGAGATCACGCGGCGCAACTGCCGGACGAATTTCCTGCAGATACGTTTTCATATAAAGTTCGGAACAATCCATTTAAAAGAGTTTCCCCGAAACTTTTCCTCTCGGCTCCTCAAGTTCTAAACTCTATAGTCTTAAATCTTGACGCCGAGAAACATGGCGCGCTGCGTTACACGCCGACAAGAGGCAATTAACTTCTACAAGGTCGGGCGATGGCCGGATGGGGGCGAGCGAGGGCGGGACGGAGCACAACCGCTAACGAGTATTTAGAGGAAAACGGACAATCGCGAGCAGGTCCGAGGCGGTGCGGCGTCGAAGCCGTGTCACGTTCACCCGTTCTGAAACAATGACGTTCCAGCGGCTAAAGCAGCGGCGAAAGTATCAGATATCGTCGCAATGTGACGGCCGCGGATGTATTTATTTGGAGGGCTTGCGGAAAGCCCTCAAGGGTTGCCTTTATTGCGCGGCCCTTCTCCCCCCCCCAACGCTTTCCCCCGCTTTATTCGCTCTACGTGCCGCGAACCCGGACTTCTGATAGGGCCACCGAGAACCAGGCATTTCTTTAAGACGCCCTGCGCGCCGCCCGAATAGCCAATAAAAGAGTAGTAACAGATACCGTGTCCGCGATCAACGGTTTCATGGCAGAAATTATCTCGAGACGTGGCGCATTTATTATACCGCTTGCTTGCCGGTGCGGCGTTCTCGCGAATCCCCTTTGCAACCAGCTAACTCAAACGTTTCTGCAGACTGCGCTGTGTGGTCTGGTAAGTATCTCTGTCAGTGGGTTTGAATAAAATTCGGTAATTAAAGGATAACGAGACGCGAACGGACAACAAGGCATTAACTGGCTATGAAGGATATAGAGATTGGGTCACGAGGAACGAAACGTCTAATTATCTCGGTCGGGACTTTGACGATGCAAGGTTATTCAATGCAGAGATCACGTATCATATTATATATATTCATATTATATATATATATTTATATATATATATATATATATATATATATATATATATATAATAATTATTCAATGCAAAGATCACGTATTATATTATATAATGTGAATATTATATTATATTATATAATATATAATTATTATATATATAATATTATATTATAATATTCAATATATATAATATATGATACGTGATCTTTGCATTAAATAATTATTATTATATATAATAATTATTCATATTATATATATAATATGAATATATATATATAATATGATACGTGATCTTTGCATTGAATAACCTTTTATCGTCAAAGTTCCGACTGAGATAATATATATATATATATATATATATATATATATATATATATATTCATATTATATTATATATATTCACGTAATCAAAGATCACGTCAACTATAGTATTCTGACGAAATATTTTGTCTAATGTTATTCTGAAAATGATTTTGTAGCAGATGTAGAAAACTGCACAGCTTCATTAATACAATCATTTCTCCACGAATGTCTCAATTTTGCTGTGCCATGAGTGTTGCGATGCTATTGCTACAGCTATGCGATTTATCGACTTTCTCGCTACATTGATGCGAAGGCTCGTCCGAGTCAGTCAAGCGTATGATGCGGCACGCGGCGCGGCTCCTTTGACTCGAATTCCCGGAAGACAACAGAAAATGGTCTGTTTGGATGTGTGAGTCAGCTAAGAAAAACCGCGGAGCTACGAGATACGTGATAAGTATTAGGCACGTAACCATCGAATCGTGGGCATGGGACCTCCGAATTGCCTTCGAATCGTGGCACGTGGCCTCCGAATTGCCATCGATCATTTTCTTTTTAACGAGAAATGATTAATATTTCGGCGATCGAAAATACCTAATCGTTAATACTTTGCAGTTAAAGATAGTGTCAAAAAATTATATTATTCATGCCTTAGAAAATAGGTATAATGCTGTTAAATTTTAACGCAGACTTCCCTGATTTTTGAAGTTTATAGTAAAAGCGGTAGACGCGAAACATTTATTTTAAATAATATTTAATTAATTTAATATTCATTTTAAATAATATTTGTAACCTCGATCGTTAGGCACGTCGGGCAATCTATCGTTTCGGCACAGTATATCGAAACATTTTCGAGAACGATCGTAAACGATCAACATTTGCCACTGGAAATATAGTGGTCAGATGTTAAATTCGATGGTACCATGTTACGTGGATTGTGGGCAAAGTTTATTTTCGTATCGTTTGATTCTTAGTCCGCTGCAGAATAAAAAGGGTTTCGCTTTATCGTATTTACTGGATGGATATTCGATATTGACCAACTTAACCGCAGCGATTCACTTTTTAACCGTATAAACAAACGGTATCAAACGATATCAAAAGAGTCCATTAAACCGAACAACATTTGAATCGACGTGAAGCAAGGGGCGGTGCAGGTTTTAATCCTTTGCACTCGAAGCTATTTTAACTGTAAATATAAAAACATTTCTCTAACTTATAGTGTTTTTATTTTATATGGCAAAATGCATTTTATGCATGTGACATTGTCTATTGGGAGTCGCGCAACAATTACACTCTTAACAATTTTTAAAATCTAAACTTTGTTGATATAGAAATGACTTTCAAACGTGATGTAACAAATTTTAGTGGTGCCTCAGAGTCACCACTCGAGTGCAAAGGGTTAAAGCAACTAGAGCATGCTATTATATAATTCTCTAGAGGTTAGATTCAGTATACGCATACATATGCAACTCATAAATAGACTGCGGACGTTTATGCACATGTACAAACCGTAACCAAAGATTACGTAGCTATCCCACAATTCAAATGTGTTTGTTAAAATGTGTTCGTTTTATTAAAGCTGTACAACTTTCGTTACTAGTTGTAAAATATTATAATATCATAATATATTATAATATCATAATATATTATAATATTATATAATATGTTATAATATTATAATATCTAAAATATTATATTATATTTATCTCTATTTTATATTTATCTTTATTTTACATTTATCTCAGTCTATTAAGATATTAACTAACAACAGAACTGTACAGTGACTCTGATTAATGTTTGGACACCTTTTGAAGCGCGATAAATTTTTTAGATAGGTAGAGAGATCATAGACCATAACTAGATTACTTTTTTTTTAAATTTTGCTATTCCTTAGAATAACAAGAGAAAATAGCGAACTCTCATTTTTTAATTTTTTTATCCGAGCCTATAACGAAAATTAAAAAAAGAAAGCATACCAGTTGTGGTCTGATTTCTCTATCATAAAAAAAACTCAAGTCGTTCAGTTTAATTCTCAAAAAGTTATTGCGTTTTGAAGGGTATCCGAATATTAAACAGAGTCTCTGGTACATCCACGCGATTCAAAGCACCCGAAAGCATTCGATGGCTCCGGTTGAAAGACCCTTTTACTTTCAGAGGTCAGCGTATGCGATAATGACAGATAAAACGCTGATGCATCCTGATGCGTTTTGATCGATATCCCCGTCTTCTTCGCATCCCACGTAATACCATCTTCCGACTGAATATAATCAAACGCAGAAACGGCAACAGTCGGAGCTCTGCATCGAGGAAAGAATATTTCCGGCAGGTCTTCGAATATCTCCGTTCCCTCGTTTCGCCATGGAGGTCTTTCAATTTCACCGACACCATAGTTGGGCGCCGAGCGGGGCGAGGCCTCCGAGATTACCGTTATCTGAACGACGCCGTTGAAACTCAACACCCGCGTAATATATCTAACTGGCCAGTGCCTCACCTTTGACCCTGTAACCGTATATAACCCGGTAAGACCTCACACACGCACGAGACATCGTGCACCAGAAAGTCCACACACACACACACACACAGTTTCGGAACGAGCGGGCAGCGCGTGCACGCGCGCGCGTAGCGCACACCGAGGCACCCTCTTTTATACTGGATTCAGGGGTTAACCGTCTCGCCCCCCGATCCTCTCTTACCTGCTCCGCATGGAAAATAGCTGGTTCTTTGTCCTTACGTTCGCGCGCCAGTTATATATGCGTACAGGATGTTTCATAAAGTGCCACGTGTGTCTGGGGGTGAGGGAACGGTCGAGGAATTCCTTGGAAAAATAACACGCTATCGCCGAGATGCGCGGAACTCCGGCTTTCCCTCGGATAGGATTAGACGGGCGAAATGAGGAATTTTGTATGCCGCGGAAATTGTGCTCCTTTGTCTCGTAATATACGAGGGAGTTACGGCGATTTACGGTTCCGCTAATATTGTGTTATATCGACTGGTCTTTTTTCGGGCAATTCGAGGATCTTATTCAATCAATCTCATATGAGATTTCGAGAGCTAATTGCAAAATAAAGATTCTCGAATTGCTCGAGAAAGAGCACAGTCGATATAATATATTGTATATATTATAATATATATTATAATATATTATAATATATATAGCTCCCTCGTATATTACGAGGCAAAGGAGCACAATTTGCAAAGAAACACCTTTTATCGATAAATCTCATATAAGATTTCAAGATCTAATTGCAAAATAAAGATTCTCGAATTGCTCGAAAAAGACCAGTCCATATAATATATATTATAATATATTATATTATATATATTATATTATAATATATACTATATATATTATAATATATTATAATATATTATAATATATATACATAACTCCCTCGTATATTACGAGACAAAGGAGCACAATTTGCAAAGAAACACCTTTTATCAATAAATCTCATATAAAATTTCAAGACCTAATTGCAAAATAAAGATTCTCGAATTGCTCGAAAAAGAGCACAGTCGATATAATATATTATATATATTATAATATATATTATAATATATTATAATATATATAACTCCCTCGTATATTACGAGTCAAAGGAGCACAATTTGCAAAGAAACACCTTTTATCGATGAATCTCATATAAGATTTCGAGACCTAATTGCAAAATAAGAAGGTGTTCCTTTTAAAGTGATAGAACATTAAATTGAAATAAAACACTTAAAAGCTTGAGCTTGAAGCCAAATTTTTTTGTTACTTGAAACATGATTTTATAACATTTAAGTTTCGTGTACATAATGAAAATTAAAGCAATGCATTTCGTAGGTCTTGTCACTTATACGCATGCTGCAAATTTCATAAAAATCGGTTATCATACAGACAAACTACATGTGCTGGAATAAGGTAGTGAATATTTTCCCATAAAAGCATCTCTATGACATCAATAACTGTGGATCAATAGCTTTTATCAGTCGGATAGTACCGGCGCCAGTTTCGATAAAATTGCTAAAAGATCGCTTTTTCGAAAAGCATTAAATGTAAAACATTTAAATGCAAAGCCATTAAATGAAAAACTTCCACGGACACATTGTTATCCGTGATACTGTTCTACGTCGCAGTAGATTTACAAGAAAAAGAATGATATCCGAATAGAAATTACTGTTGCTTTATTGTATTTTATGGCTGCAACCACTGATACGGCTGGATATTTTGGGAGGCAGCGTGTATTAAAAATAGATTTAAAAGGTCGATTTTTTTACCCTTGGCCCGGAAAATCCCCTTGAAGAGGAAACGGAATAAAAATGTGACGTTTTTCGTAGTTTAAATTTTATCACGAATGAACTGTCGGCTGCACGGCATATAATTATGCAATTTGAAATATGGAATTAGAAAGGCGAAAAAGAATTTGAATAAATGTGATTTAAATTACTGATAGAACTGCCCGAGAAAAAATGAATCCAATTATGAATATATGTATACATATGTGTAGATATGTATATACGTTTAAACGGTGCGTATATTAATATTTAAGTAAGGGTGTGATGCCCCTATTGTTCTTCGTACATATAGATGTCTCCTGCAATTTTCTTTTTTTATTTTTCGCTTCTGTTAATAACGTTTCCCACCTGTTTCACTTTTCTCATAATATTGTTTCGGCTGAAAATTAGGTTAGGTTTGATTACGCGGTCTAATATGAGAAGGCAATTAAATGCGCACATGTGCTAAAATCTGACCCTGTTTCCAGATTTATTTTAAAAATATAAAAAGATGCACGGTTGACGTATTTCTTTTATCGTTGTTAGTGCTAAATGAAGCCGTGTTATTATTTAATATAAGTATCGTAGGACATAAATCATATTAATAATTAATTTATATGGAAATCTTCAGCAAGCATTTCTTTCGATTTTTGACGAAATAAACTCGTCAGAACTGCTGTAGTATCAACTGAAAACTATTTATTGCATTTTAACGCGTGAAAGTATAAAACTTCTCTCTAAATCTTACATGTTGATAGGTAAATAAAATTAAAAAGTATAAATCTTCAATTTATATATAAAACCATTTCTTTATGTATGTTTTTAATCTGGCTGCACAGAAATTGGGACATCTATCGTAAATATAAATGTTTTCGCATGAGAGAGAGAGAGAGAGAGAGAGAGAGAGAGAGAGAAACTCGTTTTTAAAATTAATTCATTCGGAAACTGATTTTTCCGTCAAATGTGTTTAACATTGATTGCACGTAACGAACTCCGCATATCAAATGTAATATTTAACTTCGAAACTTACTCGGCAGTCGGATGCTGCAGTAATTAAGTATCATCGAATATTTCCATCGTGAATTCGATCGTTTTAATGCGTTTGCTGGCCCCGATAAAACAACGCAAGTCATTAATCAATGAATATTTTCTTTCGTGTATGATTTTTGCAGTAAAATAAATTTTAATTCACGACTCGAGTATTATACTCGCTGTGTGAAAGGCAAGAAACATGGTCCGATATAAATTCAAATCAATGAATAACGTTCAGGGTAGAAGGCAGTAAAATAAATAAAATATCAGTGAAATAATAACTCTTATAGCATCGTGTGATCAATGAAATATGTTCTTTAACACGAAAGATTTTGATTTTTTATATTTTTTTTACGTTGCCTCGAAATTGTCATAATTAAGTACTTTCATTATTTAAAATTTTATGTCTATTACATGCACAATTTAGCGTAATAAAATTTTATAAATATTTTTGGCACTTTTCTGGTAAATAAATCAGATCGGGTAGGTAGCGTTCTATCCTGTGAACTTGAAATTTACTTTATATATTATATATATTATATATATTATATAATTTAAAATATATTTACTTTATATATTATATATATTATATATATTATATAATTTAAAATATATTTACTTTATATATTATATATATTATATTCTAAGTATCATTATATTGAAATATATTATATTATTGAAATTTACTTTATATATTATATATATTATATATTTATATATTATATATATTATATATATTATATATTTATATATTATATATATTATATATATTATATAATTTAAAATATATTTACTTTATATATTATATATATTATATTCTAAGTATCATTATACGTGTCCAGATGCGTGGCGCAAGTCGAACAGTAAATTTCGCGAATCTGATTTGTTCTACGAATATTCGCTAGTTTATCGCGTCAACCTGCTTCCACCGGAAAATAGACGGGATGAAATAAGTTCTGTTCAATGGAAATTCCAATGTTGACGGGAAGCAAGAGCAGATATGAAATTTCCCGGGCAAACTCCTAGCTTCAATTATTTTATTGCCGCTTGCCGAGCGTCCCAAACTTTCGGAAAGAGAATTGTTAGGTTAGGAGACCGTGTAACATTAATAAATATTTGTATAAAACTATGTGCATGAAAAATGCCGAAAAATATCACTTGATACAGAACCTCGCAATTCCATGCACAATATAACACGACCGTACATAGGTATTTTTAAACAGCGGTTGAGAGTTTTCAATGAAAACGACAATTATAACTGAATTTTGGATCTTTATGCGGCATAAAAATTTTCTGTATTAATTGTAAGTATAGTGTAAGGTATGAAATAATGAAATGTACTAACTTACGCTTGTTCCTTGCGACAGAGAACTAGATATAAAGAACTATACAGGGTGTCCCACAATTATTTTAACAGCCGAAAATGAGGGGTAGCTGAGGTCATTTGAAGTAACTTTTTCCTTTGCGAAAATGCAATCCGCGGCTTTGTTTACGAGTTATTAACGAAAAACACTGGCCAATGAGAGGTGACGGTGCGAGAGAGAGGGTCCGCGAGAGAGTCCGCAGCACGAGGCTTTGACAGAAGGTCGGGACGGACTCGAGCTGCGATCGAAGTATTGAACAAGTCACAAGGCGAGAACTTTCCGGATTTTTTTAACTACATAACAGTGATATTTTTAAGAAAAACGCTGTTCACCTTTACTTTAGAACGTCTGAAGAATATTCACTAATTTTTCGGACTCGAAATAATATGTAGTTTAACCATGACAGTCGTTTTAATTTTCTGGTGTGCATGACACCTTATGTGTACCATATGAAATTTTTATGCAAGGTGTATAGTGAAGATTAACGAATGATTTGCAAAGCTGATTTAATAATAAATAAGGGACGTAAAGGATTTGTTTATTAGAGAGATATGAAAAATATTATCAGTAAGAAACTCACCCATTTAGTTGAGGATGCATTTGCTGGCTGAAATTCATGATGTCGAAGGGCACTGACCTTGTACAACGTACAGCTAATCTTTCACTGCACTGTCACTAAACACTGATCACTTAATTAATCACTGATAATCCGAATCACTTGTGGATATTTAAGAAAGATCACTGAGACTCGTTCGCGGATAATCGTTTATTCGACGCGTTCGTTCGGAAGTCGACGTTTCACTGCCAAAAAATCGAGGCCTCGACCGTGGGCCCTTGTCGTTCGTCTTTCGGCCGTCCGAGGAAATAACACCCGATACTATTTTCTTCGAAGCGCAGGGTACCGCCAAATGAAATAAACAAGATATGCCGAGACGTAAACTGTGTCCGACCCGCTGTCACCCTGCGCTCTTAGAACGTAATTAATGGCCGTGCGAAGAAAATGGTATCGAGTGTCATTTCCTCGGACGGCCGAACGAAGAACAACAAGGACCCACAGTCAAGGCCTGAATTTTTCGGCAGTGAAACGTCGACTTCCGAACGAACGCGTCGAATAAACGATTATCCGCGAACGAGTCTCAGTGATCTTTCTTAAATATCCACAAGTGATTCGGATTATCAGTGATTAAATAACTGATCAGTGCAGTGTAAGTGAACTTCGCAAATAACCATACCAGAGGTTCCACCGACAGTATCCCTCGAATGTTGCGGTCATCGACCTGGGATCAGCTGTTCGTTGTACGAGGTCAGTACGTACGAGTCAGCAAATGCATCCTCAACTAAATGGGTGAGTTTCTTATCGATAATATTTTTCATATTTCTCTAAAAAACAAATCCTTTACGTACCTTAACGCGATTATTTATTATTAAATCAGCTTTGCGAATCATTCGTTGAATTCTGTTCGTACACGGAATTATTTAAATTAAAATATCATTTATGAACTTTGTTAATCTTCACTGTACACCTTGCATAAAAATTTCATATGGTACACACGAGGTGTCATGCACACCAGAAAATTAAAACAGCTGTCACGGTTAAACTTCATATTATTTCGGGTCCGAAAAATTAGTAAATATTCTTCAGACGTTCTAAAGTAAAGGTGAACAGCGTTTTTCTTAAAAATATCACTGTTATGTAGTAAAAAAATACGTAAAGTTCTCGCCTTGTGACTTGTTCAATACTTCGATCGCAGCTCGAGTCCGTCCCGACCTTCTGTCAAAGCCTCGTGCTGCGGACTCTCTCGCGGACCCTCTCTCTCGCACCGTCACCTCTCATTGGCCAGTGTTTTTCGTTAATAACTCGTAAACAAAGCCGCGGATTGCATTTTCGCAAAGGAAAAAGTTACTTCAAATGACCTCAGCTACCCCTCATTTTCGGCTGTTAAAATAATTGTGGGACACCCTGTATAACTAGTGAGAACTATATACAAATTTTCTGTATCAGTTGTAAGTATAGTATAAGGTATGAAATAATGAAATGCACTAATTTACGCTTGTTCTTTGCGACAGAGAACTAGATAGAAAGAACTACATAACTAATGAGAACTACATAAAAATTTTCTGTATCAATTGTAAGTATAGTATAAGGTATGAAATAATGAAATGTACTAATTTACGCTTGTTCTTTGCGATAGAGAACTAGATATAAAGAACTACATAACTAATGAGAACTACATAAAAATTTTCTGTATCAGTTGTAAGTATAGTATAAAGTATGAAATAATGAAATGTACTAATTTACGCTTGTTTCTTGCGACAGAGAACTAGATATAAAGAACTACATAACTAATGAGAACTACATACAAATTTTCTGTATCAGTTGTAAGTATAGTATAACGTATGAAACAATGAAATGTACTAACTTACGCTTGTTCCTTGCGACAGAGAACTCGATAAAAGCACAATTTCATATGCAGATACCGTGATAAAGAAATGTTCCTTACTTTCATCCAAGACAGCTACTTTTCTATTTATGTATCAACGAAGAATCTAGAAACCAACGAAAATGATGCTTCGAAATTAATATATAAGACTCGATGAAACCTAGATCATGATGATAAAAATAAGACTGGTAAAAAGCAATCATAGAACCGACACAAAAATAAGAAAAAAAAAACAGGAAAACGATCCTAGATTCCAGGATCGATACAGAACCGAAGGGAATAAAGCCGACATGAACCGATAGGTGGACCGTAATCGAAACAGGTATCGATAAAAATCTCAGTCCCTCGTAACAGTTATTTAGAATATCAGAGGACCGAAATCGATTCCGCAACGAAATCGTTCCGAAGCCCCTTTTTCGAATATCGCAAATAAAACCCAGCATCTGCCCTACAATACAATAATGAAACGGAATTAGTCGGTTAATCGCATTAGTCAATCCAGTATTAGTTAACACGTTCCGTGCCACGTGTACCATCGATGGTACACGCTTGCATGTTTACTTAGTGAACTGAACAAATTGTTTACAAGAAATGTAGAACCGAAGAATCAATTTCCACCGCAAGAATGGGCGTTGATAAGTTTTTGTTACGTTGTTATGTGTACGAGAATTAATAATTGCACGTAATACATCAAGTTTTAGTCAAATATCAAAGTGTGAAGATTCGAGTAAAAGAAGCTCGGCACGGAACGTGTTAACCCGGGCCTGCCCGCTGCGCTGTCCGTGCTTCGAATCAGCAGGAATTACAGGAGTCTGCTCGAGAAGCAGTCATATTTTCATCGCAGGTTCGAACACCGATGGAACGAATAGTCGGCGGCGGTGCGGGCGCGGGCAGCCGATAATTCCGCAAATCGCGGTAACGAGGAGCGACACCGTCCCGGTAACGTGGACGTCGAAGTGGCGCTCGTGACAGCGGGAAATCCGAGCGGAAGAGCATAAACTCGCAATCAACGCGGTACCCGAAGACGTTCTCGTATGCAGCTCGGTTAAACCGGGTGCCGGGCGCGTTCGCGTTCGCGTTCGGGCTTTCGGGTTCGAGGTTCGAGTTCGGCCCCGTGGCCGGGGCCAGCGTGTTCGACTTGCTGAGTAAGCAAACATTTGCATCGTGACACACACGGATCACCTCGCGCCGCGCCGAGTTTACTTTCCAGATTCGCGTGTATATGCGCGCAGACAGCTTACCCCGGGGAAATCGGATTATAAGCGGATGCATGGTCCGGCGAACCGATTGCCGCACCTACCTCTTCTCCCTCTTCCGCCCTGGTCCTGGCACCACCTCACCCCACAACCCCTTCGTTTCCCACCCGCCGAACCAGACGGAAGTTCCATGTCTATCAATTAAGACCGATCTGCCGGTTGGTCGGACACCCGGTCCGCGGCTTGGTCAATTTTCCGCAATTATTTCTCGACGTTGCCCTCATCCATATTTATCTGCTTATTTGTTCGCCGCCGGATGCTGATGGACGAAGCGAATATAATTCTCCCGGACGACGTAGACCTCGATGAGCCAGCTCGATCCCAGCCGGTCCGATTCGATTATTCGTCTCGAGCTATCGCTGCTGAAGTTTTACAGATCTTTTTCCTGAAGAGCGTCGCTTGTGTTTACAGGACAGCCGAGCTTCGACTAATTTCGTACCGGATTAGTCGAAACGCGTCCTTCCTTCATACGTTTCCGATCAGACGCGTCAATACGAAATTTACCGGAACGTCGATCGTTTTGAGATGTAAAATAATATTTCTTTTCTAACTGAAAGCAATAGGGAACTATCGGGAGCTTAAGTAAAACGCGAATTTCTATTTATTGTTAACAACGCGCAAAGATGCAGCACGCGCACGGAGAAAAGTTTCTGATAAATGAAAACGCTGGAAAAATGTTTCTGATCGTGAGAATGTTGCTCTTTGAATGTATGAAGCATGGAAGATGAGTATAAACGCGAGAGGTCGTCGCAGAAATGTTAAACAAACGTTTGATACTTTTAGGATGTCAATTTAGTAGTAGCCGAGCCGATTACTGCGAGGTAACCAATTACTGCGCCTTTGATTTGTCTTCGGCTCGATAAATAACTTTATATTTGCCAAAATCTCCAATTCATCATACATTCTTTCAAGCATAATATTATAATATAATATTATTAATATAATATTAATATATAATATTAATATTAATATTAATATATAATATTAATATTAATATTAATATATAATATTAATATTAATATTAATATTAATATTGTTGTAATAAATGGGATACTTAATGCACTAATTAGACTGTGGATCTTTATGCGAAATAAAAACTGTACTATACAATTTGTAGTGAATGTACATATCATGTACTGTACAAATGTACTATACAGTAAATGTACTATTCTGTACATATGTTATACAGTACAACTGTACAGTATGTACATATTATTATCATATCATATGATATGATAATTAATTAATTATTTAATTAATTTAATTGTTATCATATATTATCATATTGTACATATTATTAATAAAAACTGTACTATACAATTTGTAGCGAATGTACATATTATGTACTGTACAAATGTACTATTCTGTACATATATTATACAGTACAACACTGTACAGTATGTACATATTATTATCTATATTATTATATTATCTATTATTGTATAGTATAAGTATGTACTGTCCTGCACTGTTACTGTCTAAGTTAATTCTGTGGAACATAAATTAGATAAAAATGTCTTTCCCATTTCATGAATGTAAGAAAAGTTGAAAATAATGTAATAATGTCCTTAAATTCTTCCAATGTCAAGATTATGTCAAGTATTTGATCCACGCATTTTTTACATAAATGCATAATATATAATATAGCTTTCCCTTTAAATTATGTTACCATAATTTCTAAATGAACTTGCATTCTGTTCTTAATTTTTTATGAAGTATTACACAAACGTCCAATTCTCATAATACTAAGAATTGCTACAAATAAAGTGTACCAACTCCTTTTTCTTTTTTTATTTAAGACCGACTACTGATGGAATATTTACGCTTATGTTTACGCTACAGTGACATACAACCTACAACGACTGTAGAATCATACCGCAAACAGATAGCAGAACATCGAGAGAAACGTAACGCGTAGACCCTTATATTCGAGGTTGCCGTTCAACTCGTGAAATAAAAGTGCGCGCAGAACGATATCCTACGAGGGAGGAGAAGGAGGAACATTTCGATTTTAATAGCTCTTTGGAACGTAAACACGCGGCGCGCGTTAAACGCGACTGTTAAACAGAAAATGAAAACCAGACCGGCCAGAGAAATGTTAAAGCGTGTATCAATATATCTGACGCCCGGGTTTAATCAGCGCGCCGATATTCATCCGTAAACGAGACCAATGCGCACACACGTCGGTCACAACATATAATGCAAACATTTAAATCGCCAATATTCCGCGTTTGTTCCCCCGCAAAATATGCTGGAACACGTGTCAACGTCGATTCGAATCGCATAATACAATAAAGGGTATATATATATATATATATATATATACGGTGCCGCGGCGGGCGGCGCGCGGCGCGGCGGCGAACGTAAAAATTGAATCCGCGGCACGTAAAGGATTTGCAACGCCTAAATTGTTTAACAAGCACGCGCGCTCCCGCTCCCGATGAAAACTCGAACCCGATTAATTTAACGTTCGTAATCCTTTGTGGGACGGTAAACCGCACACGAGTGCCGGTTTCTCTTGTATGCGTTGTAACCGGTTAAAATGTTCCGGCGCGATGCGGCAACGACGGAGGGCCGGGGCGGGAGTATATCTCGCGTCGGTTCTTCATTTCGCCGGGGACTCCGCCAGGAGAATCAGAACGAAATTAATTAACCCGCCGAAATTCAATTAACAGCAGTCGCCGCCGGTAAACCTCCGCGAGCTGAATCCGCTGAAACGATCCGCGGATCCGGAGGGAAGAAAAGTAGCGACCGGCCAACGAAGGGGCACAGAGAGAAAAAAGGGGAGGGCCGCGAGTGAAAAAGGGAGAACGGCCGACGGAGTGGGTGGCTCCGATTTCAATTATATTTTTCGCCGATTAAATTAGACCAACGATCGAAGATAATACAGGGCCCGGTGTTCGACGACGATCGATTAACGGTCTGTCGTTATTAAGTGAAAAACGACCAAGCACTGTGCGGGTCTGATCGGATTGTTTGCACGGGAAAATGAAGAAACAGTAAATCGCCGGTTCAAAACGCGAGGAACCGGAAACGCGATTACGATGCCGATGGGATTGATTTGTTCTGTTTCGATTCTGCCGTAACGCTGTTGCCTGCTGCAAAATTGAATATTGAAAAACTTTTGATGAATACAATTTTTGCGTGTGCTATACGTATTTTCACTTATAACAATGAAAAGCGCTTTCGTCGATTTTACGACGCACGTTTTAGTGCGGAAACTTTGATGAATTGATTCTTTAGCTAGTGTAATTGATTGTCTTCGATAATTAGTTTAACGATAATTGCTTCATCATTTTGGATTTATCGTCGCGTCGTTCTGGTAGTATACGCTGCGATGACGATAAACTTAGTAAACTGCTTGTCAGAATGTTGCAAATGTTACAAAATTGAGTTTTGCTAACGCTATTCGATAGGAGAACCCCCACAGTCAAATTCATTACCCTCATCACAAGGATAGTTATAGTTATATATATATATATATATATATATATCCCGCTAGATACAAGATTCATAAATTTTATATATATATTTCTTTATTTTTTTATTTATATATATATATTTTATCATAATATAATATAATATAATTATCATAATTTTATATATATATAATTTTTATATATTTGTTTGTTATTGTTATCTGATAAATAAATGAAGTAACAAAGTGTCAGTCCCTCCGATCGATAATTTTCTGGAAAAATTGGAATTTAAAGAAATAAGTTATTAATTCGAAGAAATTCTTTATTTTTGAGATTAGAAATCTTTATCTGTGTGATATTATAAATATTAATATTTGTATTAATAATAATGGAGAATGTGATTCGAAATTATTAAATTAATCGATTAGTGATGAACATTATTTATTCGAGCCAAATTGAGCGGGATAAAGTGAGTTATATTGTAGAGCAGATGCAAGATGCATGAACGAAGTGTGCACTGACATAACCTAAAACTAACTTAAAACTTCTTCGTTCCTTGACCAAAGTTTCAAAACAAATAACTACTTAAATGTGTTTCAAAGTTCGCTCATTGTGGCCCATTGTAAAATCTTTTAACTCCATATGTGAGGTAAATCGTTTGTTTATGTGCAATCTTGAAACTGTTTTAAGGTTATTTTCAAATGCAATGTTTTTGAATTATCTAGAGAAGATACTCGACTATAATTTAAATTATTTATTATTAAAATTATTATTATATATTAAATATATTATATATATTATATATTACATATTATACATTATATATTATATATTATATATTACATATTATATATTATATATTATATATTATATATTATATATTATATATTATATATTACATATTATATATTATATATTATATATTATATATTATATATTATATATTATATGTTATATATATTAAATTATAATTATATATTATTAAAATTTAGTACTATTTTAGCGAGGCTAACGTTGCCATGTTATACTTTTCTGGACTAATTTTGGAGCATGGAAGTGTTACTTAAAACAGCGTTCCCGACAATATATTTCAAGATCATTAAAATCAATGAGAAACCGCCAAAGCAAACGATTCCTAACACATGAGAAGATAACAAAGAATTCGACGATACAAATTAAACGCCGTTGAAACACCTGCGTACCATTAAGTAGAATAATTCGGTCTTCGCCGTGCAACGTAACATTTGCCGCGTGCACTGACGCGGTCAACTACGACGGTCATTAATCACCTGTCGACTATTACCGATCCACAATCGCCGGTCACGTGTATGCACGAACATGTTGCGTGTGTGCAAAGCAACGAGGTAAGCAGCGTTGCGTGTTATCGATCAATTTCGGGTTGACAGCGGAGCTGTAGAACTTCGGCTCGCGTCTCGCGAGCCGGAAGACGCGTCGCCCTGAAACGGAAGCGGAGGCGTCGAAGAATCCCAACGGCATTGTTGCGCTCGCGGAAAAAGATTTCTGTCGTTCGCTCGGCTCCGGCGAGCACCGATCAAATATTGACTGCCGTAATGACGTTCCCCCCATCGTCCCACCCCATTTTCATCCCTTCTTCTCCTACGCGCGCGACCGTTCCGTTTCATTAATCCCAGCCCGCGCCGGAAAAATTCTTCGCGAGCACACACGAACAAACCCAGCATTGGTTACTCCTACACCTTCCGTTCCTCTGTTCCGTGTCTATCGTTCGAACTTTGCTCCGTGAGACGGGTATACGCCGAGCAATTACCGCGATCGTTCTTCCACCCTTCTCCACCCACCCTCTCGCCGTCGCGACCGAGAGAGCAAAGTCACGACGTTTAACCAGAGCGATTTTGTACAGTTGCTCGTGGAAAGTATTCGGAAATACATTATAATCGATGCTCCCAATGTTTAATTGATCCACGATCGGACAACCGACAACCGGACATTGTTTTATTTTTTTGACATTATTATGTTATATTATTTTTTTTTGACATTATTTATTTATTCTGTTCATATTGTTTTTCTTCTATCGAGTCGTAACATAAATATGCAACGCGCTATTTTTATTGTTATTAGAATGCGGACCATTGTTCATATATGACACACCAGTGGATTTTCAAGCCTTCGCGATTGGAAGAGTTTTTTTTTATACGCTTATCAGGAACTCGGAGCATGTTTTGCAAAAATTTTGATTTTGCTGTAAAATGTCGGATTGAAATAGAAGTCGTAATAGTGCGTGTTATATTATAATCATTGGCATTATTATTATTATTGAAACTGTATTACTTAACACATTGGAATTATTGATATTATATTGTGTTAAGTAATATAGTTTTAGTAATAATAATGCCAATGATTATAATATAACACGCACTATTACGACTTGTGGAATTAATAATTCCACACTTAATAATTCCACTTTTAATTGAGAATATGTATGAATGCGTTGTGTTATATGCCCAAAATACAAGAGGCCTTGAATTTGGAACGCGGGGTCATGGTTCGAAAACGTTTTAGTCGCATTATTTTAATATACTTTAGTCGTATATTATTTTAATATATTAATTACTTTAATATACTATTATACTAGTATATAGTAATATATAGTATATATTAAATATAATATATAATATATATTAAATATAATATATAATATATATTAAATATAATGTACAGTATATATTAAATATACTATATAATATATATAAAATATAATGTACAGTATATATTAAATATACTATATAATATATATTAAATATACTATATACTATATATTAAATATACTATATACTATATATTACATATAATATATAGTATATAGTATATATTAAATATAATATATAGAATCTAGTATATATTAAATATAATATATAGAATCTAGTATATATTAAATATAATATATAGAATCTAGTATATATTAAATATAATATATAGTATATAGTATATATTAAATATAATATATAGAATCTAGTATATATTAAATATAATATATAGTATATAGTAATATATAGTATATATTAAATACATATATGAAAGTTCATCATGTTATCTTGAAACATCGATCTATCAAATATTAGTATACATATTTAACGATAGCACTTTTAATTGCAATAAAATCCACAATACGTACATCTACCTTATAGTTACCGAATAGTAAACCATCTTGTTTGAGGAACGCGGTCGCTAGAAGCGTATCAAACAAAAGAAGACGCTCTTAATAACCGTTAATTCATTTCGTTATAATAAAGGGGAGCCGTAAACTATGAGAAACCTTCGTTTTATTTGCTCGAAGGTTAAAAATCGTCGTTTTACATACGATATGGCAGCCGGAGAAATTCGCGCGTTGAGAATTCTCGCGCGACCGCCTCTCATAACTCGGTTATAAGTCGTAAAGTTCGCGGGGGACCAGGGAAGATCCGAGGACCGTGGACGATGCAAATGCGTCGAAAATTACAGCGACGCGCAAATTGTTGCGATAACAAGTTCCACGCGGAACTCTGCTGGGAAAGGGGGCCCAGGGTGGATTCCCGACTTCCGGTTTATGCGTCCGGCTCGGTGGCCTCATCCCGGTCGTTAGCTTCCGCTTTTTCGACCGCGTAAACGCTTTCTTTCGCGTCGCCAGCCCCTCGCCGAACGGAAAGATAGTTCATTAACTCGACGCTTGATCGCAGACGATACTCCGCGCCGCTTAAATTGCTCTGTGTCGCGCCGTTCTTCTAATACTAATAATTCGTCTTTATTGCACATTTATTATACGGCAAGAAATTAATGAACAGCAATTACGCTACGGAACTAATGGACGTCGCGGACGGGAGATTGCAGCGACGTTATGTTACGAATGTTTCTTTATTACTTCTTTACCACCCTTGCTGGAGAAACGCCGGAGGAATGCCGCCAAATGTGAAATATCGTTCTATTTTTCAGTAGTTTTCTTATATTACAGTCATTAATATTCAGATATCTCTTCGAACGGAATAACTTTTTTTATAAAGTGGACAGAATGACTTGGATTTTTGCGGGGTGGAGTGGGGGATGTTAGAGAGACTAGTTTACTTCTTTACCACCCTTGCTGGAGAAACGCCGGAGGAATGCCGCCAAATGTGAAATATTGTTCTATTTTTCAGTAGTTTTCTTATATTACAGTCATTAATATTCAGATATCTCTTCGAACGGAATAACTTTTTTTATAAAGTGGACAGAATGACTTGGATTTTTACGGGGTGGAGTGGGGGATGTTAGAGAGACTAGTTTACTTCTTTACCACCCTTGCTGGAGAAACGCCGGAGGAATGCCGCCAAATGTGAAATATCGTTCTATTTTTCAGTAGTTTTCTTATATTACAGTCATTAATATTCAGATATCTCTTCGAACGGAATAACTTTTTTTATAAAGTGGACAGAATGACTTGGATTTTTGCGGGGTGGAGTGGGGGATGTTAGAGAGACTAGTTTACCAGGCTGTGCATAGAATTTTGTTTTAAATTGCAATTTAGTGGAATTAAAGAAAAAACAGGGAACTCGGATTTACGAGTGTATGAAACAGTGCGTATAACCATTACGTTGATATTATTTTGTTAGATCCTTGAAAATAGCACAATTCCATATTTTGATGCTGTTCCATGTTTGTCGATTTCCTTCGAATATTTTCATCGGAACGTTTTTATTTATTTTTACGAAAACATTTTATCTATATCATAATAATGAAGATGAGAAAAAACAACGTGAATAAATAGAGAATTACTGCGTCTTTCTTATTTTAATTTTTAAATAATAGAATAAGTAAAGTAAGCTTGACAGTTAATTTATTTGAATATAGGTAATTGTAATTATTGATATTACTCTGGAAATTCCGTTTAGACGTTCGATAATTATAATTATTATGAGAAGATATAGCGTGAATAACAAAGATATCGTCAGGTGTATATTTTAATAACAAATGAACTTCTCCATAATTCCTGTTTTCTTTGGAATTTTTTTAGTCATTATGATATTACCGAATATATATAAATTTTTACGTCCGAATTGGTAAAATTAGCTGAGCTAAATTATGCTACTACATTTTATTATTTTTTGCTACAGAGAGCATTGTAGTGAACGAAGCTGTGGTTTCACACAAAATGATTCCCACAGGAAATAATCATTTAATAATTCTCGGTGTCACTTTCTTTTATCTTTAACGAGAATTTACATAAAATATAATCCAATAATACTATGTGTAAGTGAAGGTTTAGAATAAAGTACTTAAAAACGAGTATCAGTAGCACAAGTAAAGTAATTTAGAAATGAGTGAAACTTAAAGCTATTGGTGGAAGCGATTTTGCAAGAGAATCGTCACAGAATTAGATGAAAGGTACTAAATCTGAAAAAAAAGATCTTAAAATAAATCACCCTTTAACGAATAGCCCCATTTTCACAAACGTTTTGTATGTGCATATGAGAAAAACGAAGTTCCATAGCAGTTCTTTCATTTTCTTTCAGTTTAATCCGATCGAGTTTACAAACTGAATGCAGGCCACTGAGATATTCACGTCCTCTAGAATCATTTTCTAATATCGTGTATTCCAAGATTCCCAGAGCGTCTTAAGTTCTGATCCTCGGGAGGAAGAATGAAACTTCCTCTGAACTGTGAATTGATTAAACGCACAGATACGCCGCTACATCTCTAATCCATTAATAGTCCCTGGAACCATCGCACGGAGTGCAGAGCGTACACTGCCATAAATTCGTGTCAAGTATACGTAATATAGTAACTAATAGGAACTTCAGACGCTCTCGACCTGTTAACCAGAAATCGTCGTATGTGATTCGTACCTTCTATCGGGTAGCATTTTTTAAACAGGAAATTTCGCACACCACCCAAATTATTTGTATTAAATTTTGAAACGCGTCGCTTCCGAAGTCACGCTTCACTTTCTACTTGTGCAGACAAATCAGCGAAAATGTAAGTTTGTTTATACAAACTTATACAACCTTACATTTTACTGATTAGTCTGCAGAAGCAGAAGTTGACGCTTCAGAAACGGCGCAATTTCAAAATTTAATAGAAATAATTTCAGTAACGTACAAACTTAGATTCGTCGTTCAGAAACCAATGATACTAATTTTCTGTTTGAAAGTGTTGTCCGATAGAAGGTATGAATACACGCGACGATGTAAGTTTGTACGAACAAACTCGAGAAAACTGTCGAGAAAACTCCAAAAATTCAAGTCTCAAGTGAAGGTGAAACAAAAATATTACTGAGTATGCTTGCAGATTCTTCCAGAGACTGCATTCAGATACGTTAGTTTTGTTCACAAACCTTAATAAAACATGTGGAAATTTCAATTAGTTGTCAGAAGCTCGATGCTTGAGAAACCTAATATTCGAACAACAATTTTTCAGCTCCGAGTTCAAACGGATTCAGACAATATTTAATATTAATATTGCAAATAGTGTCTAAAATAGTGTGTAGACCTAATCTTTTACAATACAGACCCTGAACTTTATGTTTCGACCATGCTCGGGGCATGCAGAATTTGCGACATGGATAATTAAAAAATGCAGCCGAACGAAAATACTCTTTGACCCGACGAACGGACAACACGACTCATAAATTCCATATTTCACAAAACGGAAAAATTACAACCCGAACTTTCGAACAGTTTCCCACTCCTCATTTCAAGTTCCTTCCGACACACCCATCTCCAATCAAAAACGCTTCATTTCCTCCACCGAAACCCACCATCCACCAATCAACAAAAAAACCGAGGTGACAAGCGGAAAGGCACCTAGAACGTTAGACAGAATTGTTAGAACCACCAAAATTGTTAGAACCACCAAAATTGTTAGAACCACCAGAATTGTTAGAACCACCAAAATTGTTAGAACCACCAAAATTGTTAGAACCACCAGAATTGTTAGAACCACCAGAATTGTTAGAACCACCAGAATTGTTAGAACCACCAAAATTGTTAGAACCACCAAAATTGTTAGAACCACCAAAATTGTTAGAACCACCAAAATTGTTAGAACCACCAAAATTGTTAGAACCACCAAAATTGTTAGAACCACCAAAATTGTTAGAACCACCAAAATTGTTAGAACCACCAAAATTGTTAGAACCACCAAAATTGTTAGAACCACCAAAATTGTTAGAACCACCAAAATTGTTAGAACCACCAAAATTGTTAGAACCACCAAAATTGTTAGAACCACCAAAATTGTTAGAACCACCAAAATTGTTAGAACCACCAAAATTGTTAGAACCACCAAAATTGTTAGAACCACCAAAATTGTTAGAACCACCAAAATTGTTAGAACCACCAAAATTGTTAGAACCACCAAAATTGTTAGAACCACCAAAATTGTTAGAACCACCAAAATTGTTAGAACCACCAAAATTGTTAGAACCACCAAAATTGTTAGAACCACCAAAATTGTTAGAACCACCAAAATTGTTAGAACCACCAGAACTATTAGAACTCCCAGAACTCGTAGAACTCCCAGAACTCGTAGAACTCTAAGAACGCAGATAGAACGCAAATAACGCATCGCTAAGACCATAACTGTACTGTAATATTAAAGTGTACATAAAGGCAACCAGCGACTTCGTTCATCTTAATTCCATTTGGAAACAACGCGCACATACAGCTATTGATAACACGTTCCGTGCCACGTGTACCATCGATGGTACACGCTTGCACGTTTACTTAGTGAACTGAACAAATTGTTTACAAGAAATTTAGAACCGAAGAATCAATTTCCACCGCAAGAATGGGCGTTGATAAGTTTTTGTTACGTTGTTATGTGTACGAGAATTAATAATTGCACGTAATACATCAAGTTTTAGTAAAATATCAAAGTGTGAAGATTCGAGTAAAAAAAGCTCGGCACGGAACGTGTTAAGGACACATGTGAATGATATTCGGTGGGCTAGTCGGTTAACTTGGAACATTCAAAGACATTGAAAGCTGTTTTATTTATATACTTTTAATATACCTAACAATAACGCTTGGATTACCTTGAAAATGCAGTTGGTAAAGTACAGTGCACTTAAAAAAAGACTCGTGGAATTAATCGCCACAAGCACGCGGCGGTGGCAAGTAGTCCATTGTTATTACGACACGAGAATAGATCCAGACTGGTCTTCAGTTTCTTTTTCCAGCGGCTATCGCGACACTGACAGAGCCGGGAGTCGTTCATCATCGAATCGCGGTCCGACGATACGTGCGCGCATACGTGTCAACCTCTCGCAGAAAGAAAACTTCGATCGGCGGCCACTCAATCTTGTTTTTTTCGGTCGCTGGGCTGGCTGGCATCGAGTGCTGTTTTTCGTCGGTTAATCGAAACTTCCAAGGGGTAAGAATGATCGGTCATATTCGACAGAGAGACCGACAACAGATGTCTCTATATTCGCGGAAAAACGTTTGACGATTGCTCGCTCAGGTTTTTCGGGTTTTGCGGGGAATTCTTACCTCGGGTGGAGGTTGAAAAAGGAGAGGGACGAAAGTGGTCGTAAAAACGGTAAGAAAAGAATGGAGCGAAAGCGGTTGAAAAGATCGGAAATAAAGGAAGAACGAAACGCGATGCCGCGAAGAGCGATCTTTGAGCGATTTTGAAATACCGTCGACGTGTTACCAATGGCTTTGTAGCATTTTCTGTCCGGGCCAATCGCGTCGAATTTTAAGCGCAAACGGACAGGAAAGCAACCAATTCACTGCTAACCGATGCGACCGGTAAAGGTGCGCGCTTAAATTTTGGCGATCGGCTATAAATACGAATATCCGTGAACATTTATCGCCCACCGTTAACAATGATTCATTTTCGAATCGGTTAGTCGGAAATAAGTTATTCAACTGCGGAATCGTCGGTCCACATTAGTTCCTCAACCGCAACGACACGGTTTCCGTGGAGCGAAATTAACACGTTCCCGGGGAGAATTATTAACATTTCTCGCGATTGTCCCGCGAGAAAATAAAATTGTCCGGCGACGCTGCTTGGCGGACTCGTTGCGCCGCGCCGCGGCGTGCCGGTGCTCGCGGCTCGTGCACACGCTCGTCGACGGTTTTTCTCCGTCGCGTCGGAGCGGTGCAACTTTCAGGAGCGGGTATTTCGCGTCCGAGGCGAGTCATCGTTCCGTGTCGATCGCACGGTAAATTGCGTTTCGGACGAAAGCGCCATTAATCTCGACGCGCGACACCGATTCCCGTGGGCAGAAGCGGCGCACCGCGTTTCCCGTGTTTCACCAGCGCGGGCTTTCCGCTGCGACGCCTTTGTTTTCGCCTGGTCCCGCTCGTTTCCGTAATTTGAAGAAACGTGACGCTTCCCCGTGTCGTCGCTCCCGGCGAACGCTCCGCCTCGCATTCCATCTTCTGCTGAACGGAAGGTGCGATAGGTGGCGCGGAAATTATCGCAATTTTTCAGTTTACGTATATGTGACACCGGCGCGCGGCGGACCTCTTTTTCCGCAGTGCTCTCTGGTAACTTTATTTAATACCTTGCCGTATACCATTTATACTTTCAAGGTTACAGTGATTAGACATTTTTCTGTTGTAATCATCTCTTAACGCATTTAGACACGAGGGATCGCATAACGTATAGTTCATTAGAAAATAATAATACTTTTAACACTTTATCGACCGCTAGCCTATTTATCGGCTTTTCGATTGCCAATGTTTATCGATCGCTAGCCTATTAATCGGCTTTTCGATTGCCAATGCTTATCGACCGATAGCCTATTAATCGACTTTTAGCTATCGACGGTTTTCGCTTCTTTACTGTTTTGTTAGTAGCTGACCTCCTGTATGCTGACCTCCCCATATCCTTATGAATTATAATTATAATAATTATTATTATTTATTATTATTTTTAAAGGAATAAGCACAACACAATGAATAGCGAAAATTTAGCCGGTACTGGGAGCAAATGCGCGCGCGACTAAGCCAGTCCTTACTGAGTGGCAGCCTCAACCACGACCGGACGATAAAGTGTTAATATACCTAATAATAACGCTTGGATTATACCTTGAAAACGCAGTTGTTAAAGTACCGTGCACCCTCGAAAGTTGTGGAATTAATCGCCACAAGCACGCGGAGGTGGCAAGTAGTCTATTGTTATTACGACACGAGAATAGATCCAATCTGGTCTTCAGTTTCTTTACCCAGCGGCAGAGATTGGAATGCGTTTTACACGTTAAGTGAAAACAAATTGTATATTTAACGACAATAATACAAGTCTCCGCGAGGTTCAAACCGTTCTAAGAAACTAATTGTAGCTGCTGGAAAGAGGATCTAAGATCTAAGATCTCACAACGATCTACAAGGATCTACAATACCGCTCTAACAATGGGATGCCAAGTGCAGGGGCTGCTCAAATGGATCTAGATCGGTGTTGCCAGAAAACTGATGGCAAGTGAGACTCCCCGAACGTGGCATCCCCACCCGCGATCATCGCCCCCTCCCGCTCCTAGCGAAGAATCTGGGGTAGGAGGATCGTGAAGCGGTGGGAATGCGTGGTGGGCAAAAAGCTGACCTATGCGCATCGTGACGTGACGATGTAGTGCTACTACGTATCCCCTCCATTACTACAACTTCGGTTTGCAGTCGATTGCGAGGCATGTGGCAAGGTGGGTGGGGCAGATTCCCCTCGCGCTGTCAATTTCCTTGTACAGTGATCTAGACCTGTAGTCGGTGTGCGCATGTACTAACAGTACTATGTACTACTATACAGGGTGTCCCGAAAATGTCTTGCAATTCGAGAACGGGAGTTTCCTGAGGTAATTTGAAGTAAGTTTGTCCTTGGCGAAAATGCAATCCACGGCTTTGTTTGCGAGTTATTAACGAAAAAGAGCGACCAATGAGAGGTGAGATATGCTTCGTGCGCTCATTGGCTCGGCCGCCAAGCGCTAGGCGAGCTCGTCTCTCATTGGTCAGCGTTTTTCGTTAATAACTCGTAAACGAAACCACGGATTGCATTTTCGCTAAGGAAAAAGTTACTTCAAATGATCCGAGGAACTTCTCGTTTCCGGTTTGCGAGACATTTTTGGGACACCCTACATAGTATTGTGCATACGTACACTAATCAGTATTCTAGCCTGTGAAGTCTGGATCGTTTCTTCTACGGCCCTGTTTCTTCATTTTTCTGCGACGAGCATCCCCAATCATTATCCACACGCGCGCGACGAAGCGATGCAATTCTAACCTACTTTAATATATTCGCCTCCGGAACCAGTGCCGGCGGGCCGTAGGAACTTTCAGAAGGTTCTCCCACTTTTCTAACCGCAAAGGAAGGAGAGAAGGAGCTAGAATCACCGAGAGCAACACGACGCACAATGGGGTATTCAAACCGAAAGTGCGGTGAAAAGTCGATTTTAAAAATTTTACCTCAATCGTAAAACTGTTGTTTCCAGAGTTAGTTGAATCGAGGAATTATGTATTGACCTTCTTTCTCGCGTTTATGCATCTATAAAGCTCTGTGATTTATCAGAGATTTACAATTCTGAACATTTTCTCAACGCGTTCACCTATTCGTAATTCTCAACTTATTTCCATAAATTACATGAACTTTGATTATACAAAAGTTGTTTAAGCTAAGTTTATGGTATACCTTTAAACTGCTTTCAATTAGGCATCGTAAATACTTTCGTAGTTATTAATATTTAAGAATGATCACCGGTTCGGTAAGCCTGTTTATGATTCTTAGACGATTTTTATAGTCGATGAAATTATGAATTATTATAAATTACATGAACTTTGATTATACAAAAGTTGTTTAAGCTAAGTTTATGGTATACCTTTAAATTGCTTTCAATTAGGCATCGTAAATACTTTCGTAGTTATTAATATTTAAGAATAATCACCGGTTCGGTAAGCCTGTTTATGATTCTTAGACGATTTTTATAGTCGATGAAAGAATACATAAGTTTTCGTGTTACAAAAGCATCTTTTTTAAATAATTAATTAGTAGGACCCAATTACAGAGATTGTACATTTCTTTTGTTTCCTTTTCATTACGAGATGCAAATATGTGAAATACTCTATAAATATAATATGTGAAATACTATAAATATACCTAATTCACAATGTGTGATATTATTAATTAATATGTGATGAATATGTGAAATACTATAAATATACCTAATTGACAATGTGTGATATTATTAATTAATATATATATATATATATATATATATATATATATATATATATATGTGATAAATATGTGAAATACTATAAATATACCTAATTGACAATGTGTGATATTATTAATTAATATATATATATATATGTGATAAATATGTGAAATACTATAAATATACCTAATTGACAATGTGTAATAAAAGATTGAATTGCGGGTGAAAATAACTAGAAACACTACCTTAGCGTTACTCATTTGAACGATTCAATCGATAATTAACAAAGTATTCAACAATTCCACGAAAAGCTGAGTAACTTCATTTCGCAATCATCGTAAAACACTTCACCCTAGTCCTAGAAATTCAGTATTTCCATCGTCTTGAGTGTCCACTTCCGAACGTTATTTTTCGTAAAGTTCTTCTTAAAAGCCGAGAAAGGTTCACGAAATAAATCGATGTAAACGCGTTAATTTTTCCTAAAGGCAACCAGCACTGAGATCGCGTTGAAAGTCGTGGGACCAGAAAGGTGATAATGATTAATCCGATCGAACTCCTGAGAACAAATATCCACCGAACGGAGAACACGAGGACTCGTCTCTGTCTGGCTGTTCTCTTCCGAACGAAAACATTCTGGGAACGATCCGACTGGGCTGGCGTAACCGCACGAAAGAATAAACTGGCTCTCTTTTAACAAGCCTTGCAATAATAAATTGCGATTGCTTGAGCGGAAGAACAAATACCGCTGGAAAATTGAAGACAAATATATTTTTAACGCAGCTTGCAACATTCGTTAGAACGTGTTGGAGAACGAGCTCGTGTACGCGGACTGTTCCTTTTTTTCCCCTCCCTCTCGGAATAGTACCCTAGCGAGCAATAAGAGACGCCGCTATCATCATCCGCTGTCCGCAGAGGGGAAAACAAACGCGTTACTATGATCGAGCGGCAAAATATTGCTCAACCAAGTTTCGGAAAGCGTCGATCGCGCCGGTAAAGTTCTAGCACAGAGTACGCTGTGAGACAGTTAAAATTTTCTGGTTGACAAAGGGCTTAGCTGATTAACACTATGCCGTCCGCAGATCTTAGATATGATTCTTTTGTGTGACGTCGGCGTAATAGCTTGGAAATGTTAGATTTTAAACAAAAATTTCGAAGATGGCGGTAATATAAATTCCTAAAATTAAGATATGTCGTCCAAGAATTTTCGTACTTGATTCTTAGGTAAACAAGCACAATGCTATAGTTAGTTCGCTGCCTTTTAACAGCCAAGAAATATAGTTCAAATGTTATTTCAGTTTTTCAACCCTTTGCACTCGAAGCCATATTAACTGTAAATTTAAATCGACCTTCCCGACTTACGGTATTCCCATTTTAATGACAAAGTGCATTTTATGCACATGAAATTGAGTCTTGTGACTCGTACAACAGTTAGACTTTTAACAATTCCTTGTACGTAAGCTTTGTTATTATAGAAATTATCTTGGAACGTGGTGCAACAATTTTCGTGGTGCCTCGGAGTCACCACTCGAGTGCAAAGGGTTAAAATGCCACCAAAGTGGGACCACCGGCATACAACAGACAGTTTTTTCATGGCACCAGCGTGGTCGACTGCCGCGTCGCGTCGCTTGTTATCTCAGCAGTCGATAAAGTAGGAGCGGCGGCACCAGCTTCGATATCTATAGGGTGTCCAAACACTTGGTACAGATTAGGTCTGGATTAGTTTCTTTTTGGAGCAAGCGAGCAACTTGACGATTCTCACATGCAACGGCTTTTACAATCCATTATCCTAGTAAATGCACTTGGTCTTCGAGTTAGTTTATTTTCCGAGCTAGCGAAGCGATCGCTCCACTCTAACGATTTCCACTTCACCGATATTAAATAACAAAACAAATGTCTCGGAGAATATTTATTTCGCATCTCGATCTTATTAGTAAATTGTATATTATCATACATACATATATGAATGAATATAATAATATATAATAATATAAATATAAATTCTTCTCGTTTAAGGCTCCGTTTTTAAAAATAAATAAGATAGAAAAGTGATACTATTGAATAGGAATCAACTGGCGCGTCTGACTATAACACACCAATTCTACTTCTAGTCATACTAGATACTATATATATATATATATATAGTAAAAAAATAGGAAAAATCGCAGTTTTTCACGACTTTGAAATTTAAAGATCTTGACATCATTCAGCGCCTGTATCTTGATCGTACATTAATCGATTTCGATCGAATTTTCAATATGCGTTTTTTAAATTTCTATTATAGACTCGACTGAGAGAAAGAGTTAAAAACGCGAGTTTCATATTTTTCTCGTTCGTTCCAGTCAATTGCAATTTAAATAAGAAACTTGTATAGACATTGCCTAGTAAATTAAAATTGTCTCTAATATCCAAAAAAAGAAAAAAATACAGGTCATCCCGTTCGCTCTTTAACCCTAGAAAGATAACCATATGACAACGTACGTAAAAGATAACCATACGCTTCAGAGGCGCATGCTTTTCTAAGGCGTCAATTTTATACTAACAATGGATATTTATTTCAGTTAATCTAGTCATTTTAAAGGTTTGGCATTATTGTAAAAATAAAATGCATTTATATTATATTTTTTTATATTTTAAGTAATTTTAAACTTAAATCACTAGACCTCTATGAAAAATTAACAAAAATCAACTTTATCTTTCTCGGGTTAAAAAGTTATTCCGTTTTAGAAGGTGTCTGAATATTAATGCGAGTAACTGTATCCGACTTGTTGGAAAAAGTTGCCTGTACCGTTTTGTTACATGTATAGGTTTAGCCGTACTACTTATCGGCGAATCCCTCGAAAATACGCGTCGAAGGGCGGGATCTAATCATCGTGCTGCCCGGCGGGGCAAGGGGAGCAGGGAACAAGGTTTTTGGAGTCAATGACTCTCTGTCGCGTCTGGCTCCCTCGCGACTAGATACATGTCAGCCGGGATTACCTTTTTTGTCATTCCTGTCACGTGTGCGTCTCTCTTTCAGACTACTCCACCCCTTTCGCTGCTATCTTTTCACCCACCCCGGGGCTTTTTCCCCGCGAGGGAGATATTCCAGAAAGAAAGGGAAAACGTTCCTCGAACTTCTGACGTTCGATTGATTGTCTGTCGGCGAGTTTTCAGTCGGAAAGCCGGGGACTATGGAAATCGAGTTTTAAACAGCTAATATTGGCGTCTGATCTGGCGAAACGTGAGACGCGCACTGCTATTTTCAACATTCGTCTCTTTGGAGACGAATATAAATTTCTGTTGAATCTCTTTTCTCGTCTTTTTTTTTTAAATTATTTATTTACTGTCGTATTAGTGTTTTAGAGGTTTTAGCGATCACTGTTACATTACGCTACGTTATTTTATATTGTATTATTAGATCAATCAGAATGTTGTGTCCTCCTTTTAATTAGAAAAAAAATAATAATACATTTTCGATACATTTTCTAAGATTTACTGAACAATATGATTTCTGACGTTGTCGACGACTTCTTCCCAGCGCACAGCGCGGTCGTCTAAATTAACGATAACATTATTAATAACAGTCGTTTTAAAAAGCCGTCCAAATAATTTCATATCATCACTATAATTTTAGTAAAATACTAAAATAATAGTCTATCAGAGTTCTAAGTACTCCATAAATAAAAAACGCGAGAATCTAAAGTTGATAATTTCACTTTTAACCCTTCTGTGTACAATGGGTACCCGAATATCCATTTCTACGTTTCCTTGGATAAATTTGTAGCATTTACATGATGTCATTTAAGAAAGCCAACGCGACCTTCGTTTTCCATCGAATGAAAAATCTTTCGACATTTTTATTATCGCAATTTATCTTCCTCAAAGAACACGTTAACTTATATCCCAAACAAATATTATAATATATATATATATATTATTATTTATATTATTTATATTATATTTATTATATATATTATTATTATTTATATTATTTATATTATATATATTATTATTATTATATTATTATTTGCAATAGCTATTATATATAATATTATAATATAATATAATATATATATATATATATATATATATATATATATATATATATAATAAAAAGAGTGCGCAAGCTATATTGCAAATTATACTTATATTATATATATATATTATATTACATTATAATATTATATATAATAGCTTTGCAAATTACACTTATATTATATATATTATATTATATTATAATATAATAATAATATAAATAAGTATAATTTGCAATAGCTTGCGCACCTTTCGAAGAGATCGCAACTTTTGTTAAAAACTGGTTGAACATCATTTCTCCGTCGGCAACATTTGCGAATCAAATAAAACATATAAAATACAAAATCCGTGTTTCTACAGAAAATTCTTAATAACAAACCAAACTCAAACGCGCTTCGTTGCGTTTGCAAGCGAAGAACGAGTGAAACGTTCAACTTATTAACGACAATTAATTTGCAAACATTTCGTTGCCACGCGCGACATCCCGCACACTATTGTCGGATCATCCGACGACGCCACTTTGTTCTCAAGTTTAACAGGGAATCTCCGGGCCGGAGCAGATTTCAATTTCGCATTAGCCCCTCGGGAGCTACATTTGCACGATATCGAATCGCGTGACGTCTGCGGGAACGCGATACGTTCAAGCCTTGACAGATGTAGTGGGTATTAACTGTCTTTTGCTCCTGTTACGATCCCCGTCCCCTCGCTTTCGGCTCCTTTTTGTTCCGCTAGTTGGCCAGCAACGGAAAGTTTCTTTTCAAGGCCCGTTTCGCGTCGACGGATGGCCGATCAATTTCGCCCCGATCGCGTCCCGCTAAAGTCGCCTCAGCGACGACGAAACTTTCGATTTCTGTCATAATGGCCGCGAGACAAAGAAATCTACCGTAGGGGTTCGCGAATCGAAAGCCGTTCGCCGAGATAAGATATCTGCTTTCGCGTACGCTTCTCGAGAGGTTCCTCCTCGAGAGCCAGACTTTTCAAGTCAAATTAACTGTTACGATATTTTTCCGGAGCTAAACCTCCGCTGTCGGAGCCGGCATGATATTGTTACAGGCAACTTCGAGCCGTTTTCGAGCTGGGACAATTAGCATCGAACGCATCATGCGCATAATTATTGGTTCAAGTGAACCTGTATAATTGTTAC